>NW_025999891.1:402583-447025 GCF_001458135.2 Marmota marmota marmota
GGGTGGGGTGGGGATTGAACCCAAAGTTGCTTTATCACTGAGCTACATCCCCATGCTTTTAATTTTTTAATTTGAGAAAAAGTCCCTCTAAGTGCCAAGGCTGGTCCTGAACTTGCAATCTTCCTGCCTCCAGAGTTGCTGGAATTACAGGTATGCACCCAGCTTGGAGCCTATTTTTATCAGGACAACCTCCAAGATGTTGCTAGTCTTGGCTCCTGGGAAAGCAGCCCCTCTACCTCCACTACATCACTAAATGCACTGGTGGTGGTGAAGCTCCTGTCTCCAAGTCCAGGAAGGCACTGCACTGTGACCAAGGACAGACAGGGCCCACCTTATGTTCTGCTGCTATCACCTCTGCTCTCCACCTCATCACCTTCTGCCTCTGAAGCAAATGAGCTCCCCAGTCTCTGACTGAGCTCCCATACCTAGATCCCTTCTTGCCCAACTCTCTGTCCTTCAGACAAAGCAAGATGATGACAAATGACCCAGACAGACATCACAGCTGGAGGTCAAGAGCAGAGGAGCCTCCAGGAATGAAGCCTTGTCCAGAAATGGGAAGATTCTTGCAGGGTATGTTGATAAAGGAGCCAGCAGGGCCGTGGTCAGGTTGGGACATGGCACAGGAAGCCGGTCTGATGGGCAGGTGGCCAGTAGGGCAACAGGCCTGTGATGGTCAGAGTAGCAGATGGCACCCCCAAACTGCTGGAACAGGAGCCTTCTACAGGACAGAACTGGGCTTCCCTGCAGAAGACAAGGGGAAGTGAGAAGATGAGCGAGCATTCCATAAAAGCAGGAAAGATAAATACACCGTTACGTAGCCACAGCCCACCAGCTGCACTCAGGACAAGGAGGGTGTCCAACATAAGGGTCCCTGACTTCATTTACACAGCCCTGGCAGTTGGGTATGAACATTACTTTGGTAAAGAGAAGCATCTGAAGCCCATGATAGATGTTAGAGGTGAATGTTGACATTCCCATTTTCTCTTCTGTTTTCTCATAAACAGGCTTAAAGTGCCCTTTTCCATGGTCCCTAATGTGACTCATCCACCTGAGATTCCAGGTGGGGGAGGGTCAGGAGTTCAGATGGGTTCTGGTGTCTTCACTAGTAGGAGCTGAAACTTAATCATGGAGGACTCCTGCCCTGCTCTGCTGGAACCACATGAACCCCTGGGCAGAGGCTGAGAGCAGAGGTCTCCCTGGGGCTGTCCCTTATATTTTTTCCTGAGCAAGAGCATCTCTTGGCATGAAGGAAGGACACATTCTAGCCTACAGCCTTGGCCAAAGACACAAGGAGGGAAAGGCTACCTAAGATCAGGGAAGCAACAGGTGAGCTGAGAAACTCCTCCCTCCAGGAAAGGAAATGGACTCTGGCCTTGATCCCTTCCACCTGCTGCAATCAGACTCACCAGTTTGGGGGAGATCTTTGTAGTGAACTGCACCAATCCCACTGGGTAACCCCTCCCTTCCACACCCAAGGCATCCTCCCTTTCTTCCCTTCATAGACTTGGGGAAGCCCATCATGGATGTTTGGAGATAAGGCCACTGTGTGGACCTCCCCAGCTGGTAGCAGCTCTCTGACCATTCTCAGGTCATAAGGTCACCAGCACCCTGATCTTTTTTTCTGGTGGGGGTTGTTCCTGGGGATTAAACCCAGGGGTACTCAATCATTGAGCAACTTTCCCAGCCCTTATTATTTTTCATTCTGAGACAGGGTCTTGCTGAGTTGCTGAGGGTCTCACTAAGTTGCTGAGCCTGGCCTTGAATTTGTGATCTTCCTGCCTCAGCCTCCCAGGTCGCTGACATTACAGGCGTGTGCCATTACACCTAGCTGGTACCCTGATCTGAAAGGAATACACAACTCTCCTTGTGGCCACTGCAAAACAAATACTTACCTTGGACAGGCAAAGGACTCCACTTTCCATTAGTGACCCTGTTTCAAGAAATATCCATACAAGAGTTTTAAATAACAAGATAGCAATCTGCTCCACCTGCAACTTCTGCACACTCTCCTCTCAACAATCTGGTGACCTTAGGAAGGGACAGGGGCCCCAGGGGACAGTGGTTCACATTGCAGATCTGGACACAGCTGTGTGTGTCCAATGGTGGCTCAAATGTGAAAGGTATGGCAAAAGTAGCTGATGAACGCCTGGCTGATGCCTACACCATGGGGGGACAGGTGGTATCACCCCCAGATCTGACAAGAACCTCCCTTCCCCTCTCAGGGAACCACCATGTGATATCTGAGACATGCTCCCCTTCCAGCCCACAGGAAAGAAAGCTGGCTTTTGGAGGAGCCTGGGATGGGGGGTGGTCCTCACACCCAGATCCTTACCACACTGGAGCTGGCATGGCTGAGCTTATCAAAGCGGAATTTCAGGTTTGATCTTGGGGAGTTTCTGCTTTTGCCATCTAAGAAAAGGAGAATGTCCATGAAAAGGAGATGGAACGGCAGAGGTCACGAGAACTGAATGGAGAGAGAGACTGTCTGTGGAAGCCAAGAGAAAGGGGCCTCCCTGCCTTGCCTCAAGGCATAGTAGCCCATGTGAACATGCATCAGAGCCAACTCTTAAACTTCTAGAAATGGTATGAGCTGGTTGTTAAACACAAGAAAGTTTTAAAAATTAAATGATAAAAGCTTTTGAGTAAATAAATTATATTCAAAAAGTAATAAATACTCAAAATTCATCATGTCCTCACTATTTTACTAGATTTTACTATTGTCTATACTTTTGCGTCCATTGTATCCGTGACAGAAACACCCCACAGGGGTGAACAGTACTTTTTCCCAGCCCATGTTCAAGGACATCATGGAAATAGCTTGAGATCAACCGGCAAATGCTACAAATCAGGCATGATTTATTGTTTTGTTGTCTAGACTTAAGAAACTAATGGAGAAAGTAATCATGTGGATTATATTTGAAAATGTGCTGTGCCTACAGCCATTTCATTGTGAATAGTGCCAAAAAACTAGGTAAATACTCTTCTGATATTTGAAAATTATTATCTGACTCAGTAAAAACGTTGCTCATGACCTTAACAAATGGCTGAAGTTCTCTTAATATAAAGTACTGGTTAACATAAATGATAATATCAGTCAATATTCATGTTAAAACCACATTTTTTCATCACTGGGAGGTGCAATAAGCACTAGACAAGAGTTACCAGACGTGATCCAGGTTCCCTTTTGCCCTGAGTGACCTTCAATATATCGTAGACTCTCTATAAGCTTCTCTTACTCCACATATTATTCATTTTGATATTTGTTTAGTGCCACATAGGTACTAGGTTTGGTTATAGATTCTTTCATTCATTCTATCAACATTTAACTAACTAACCCTTAAAAATCCAGGAATGTGTAAAACTATCCCATTTTACAGAGGAGGAAATGGAGGTTCAGAAAAGTAGGCCTGTCTGATTAGAACCCAGCTTCAAATGGGAGGTGAATGAGAGGAAGGCATGAACTGCTCCATTAACTGGGAAACACTAAGATAAAAGATCACTTGCTCTTGACCATGATCTTCCCTATATCTTCCCTTTGACATTTCTGACCCTTTTCACCAACACACCTCGCCATGAGAACCCCAGATGTATTTTGGCTGAAACCATTGTAACAGCCCAATGACCCTTCCTGTGTCCTTAACGTTTGGATAGAATTTCTAAAATTATTCCATTTTGAGCTAGATAATCCTTTGTTGGAGGTTGGGTACATTGTTGAGCAGTATCGCTAACTACCTGGTTATCACAGGGTCCCTCCCCCCTTCCACAATCATGAAAACCAAAAATGTTTCCAGACATTGCCAAAGATTCCCTGAGAAGCATATCTGCCCCCACCTAAAACCACTGATCATACTACTGTTCTATCCCAATCATTTAATTCACACTTGGGTTAATAGTTCTATGTCCCTTATAAGCATAAACCTAGTAACTTGCCCAACGTCACATCACTAGTGAGTGGCAGATCCAGGCTTTGCATGCAAGCTTCAGAGTCCTACGCGTGCCCCATGCTGTGCTGCCTGCCTCAAGGACTTTGATTTCTGGGCACCTACAATACCCACCTGGATAGACAGTGCCTATCACACAGGGCCACTTAGATAGCTCTCAGGGCCTGCTCTTTCCCCTCTTCCAGAGCTGGGGCCTCTTACTCTGCCCAACTGCAGGGATCCCAAAACCTCAAAAGGCCTGTTCTCCCAGAATTCCCACTACCATTTACCTCCTTGACATCCTCTCCCATCCTCTCTGGGGCCTCATCTCCTTCCACCGCCCTACTGTGCTCCTTCTGTTCCCCCTCCCGGCTCGAGCTCCCTGTCAACCTTTCCATACTCAGCATGCAGCAGCCAAAATGCTCTTTCTCAATTCCAGATGGCACTTTTCTACTTAAGACCTTCAAGGCTTGAGACCCCTCTAGGAGTGACAGCATTACAATTCCCACCAGAATCTCCTGGCAGCCCACCTGTGACTACTGCAGCCTGTCTCTCCTCTCTCACGCCTCCCCATGAATTCCAGCTGCATTGAATCACATAAGGTTCCACAATGCCAAGTCTCTCATTTCCTCCAGCCTTCTCACATGCTGCTCCTCCCTCTTAGCCTTGTATCATCAGGATCAAAGCCATGACAGAGGGGCCCGGGATGGCTGATGGGGTAGCATCAAAGGTAGGGAGCACACTCAGCTTTCTAACCTCATGATCCTAGCTCCTCAATTATGGCATCTCCCGCAGATCACTGAACTCTTGGAGCCTCAGTTTCCATCCATAAAAAGAAAATAAGAACACAGGCTACTTAAGGTTGACGGACAGATTAAAAGAGCTGGTAGGCTGAAGGGCCGACATCTCAGAGATGGACAGGAACTGGCCAGACCAGCGTGCCTGGGGCGCATACCACATGAACGGTGATCAAGGCACATCCTGCCCTCCCAGCCACATTACACACACAACCCCTCCAGCCACATTGCACACACAACCCCTCCAGCCACGCTGCAAACACCACCAAAAGCCACTGACCCGTTGGACTCCGGCTCATGATGATGGGGGTGGCAGCTGCCCCCAGGCTGGGGTTCTCGCTGCTCGCGGACGGGCTGTAGACAAACACCTCCTGCTTGAAAGGTGAGGTTGTGGATGGCTGACTGCTCTGGGGAGAGACAGACTGGGTGAGAGAGGTCAGTGCACCCTCGGAAGCCCCACAGGGTCCCGTGCCCAGAGAGGCCTGAGATAGGACCCCCACAAGCCCAGAGCCTCCTACCCCAGTGGACCTGCTCTTTCCTTTCTGCTGTCTCAGTCCCGGGATACCCTCCACAGGTTGGAATGGGCACACTTACCCCACTGTCACACTCCTCCATGGCTTCGCCCTCTCCTGCAGTGCTGCTGAAGCTGCTGGTGCTGGAGGAGGAGCGGGAGATGTTGGCCCGGCCGTTCTCCTTCAACTTTATGAAGGGCCTGCAGGGAACAGGAAGTGAGGCCAGCCCCAGTCACAGGAAACCAAGACCCCTTTCAGCCCTCAGGCCCTTCCCAGATGGAGAATGGAACAGGCCCAGCTGAGACCTGAACTTGCCCACAATAATTCCTGTGCCCCCCTCCCCGGCCAATCTTTGTGTTCCAGAAAGTTCCAGAGGAAACAGACTCTCAGCTTGCCTAGAGGCAGAAGCCCATGTTCCAGGACTCCAAATGAGGAAAGCCAGCCTTTCCTTCACCCTCACTTTCTTACTTCTCTTTATTGGGGCATATTTCCGGAGAGCTGGGATTGGATGAGGTCTCAGACTTTATCTCCTGAGAAGAGTGTCCGCCATCTGGGGTCTTGGGGGTGCTGGATGCACTGTCACTGAGGGAATGAGAATGAAGAGAGTGATACCATGGAGCCAGCTCCCAATATGCCAGTCCACCCCCAGGTCCAAGACAGAGTTCTGACTGTGGGGTTCAGCAGACCCCTACCTTTAAAGCATGGCTACAGGACTTCCTTTCTCACCTGAGCCCCTGAGACTACAACAGCCAACAGGGTTTTGTGTTCCCTTACAGAAAAGCCCACTCTAGGTTCGTGGGTAAGAGTTCAGGCCCATCAAACAGGAACCCTGGCTCCAGCCCAAGTCTACCCCTCACCCAAGCTGGCTGTCCCACCAGGCAAAGCTATGAGTTGAGAAAGGGCCCCACAGGAAACAGAGTAGAGTCTATACAGGAAACAATCCAATATGTATGGATTCCTGGAAGGTTCCAGGGGGACCATCTGTTGTGTGACTCTGGGGGGACACCCTGTATACACACTGTAATATGAGGCCCCTGGATCTATGTGAGATAGTAGGTCTGGGTATTAGAGAGCAAAGGGCTACTCTTGACCCAAGGGTCCAGAAGTTCCCTTACCTTAAAGTTTAGTAGAGACCATTTACCCTGTGCCAGCTGTTAAGTACACAATACACAATAGCTTTGTTCTCAATGAACCTTTTTTTTTTTAAGGGGAAGGGGAAAGGGGGACTGGGGATTGAACCCAGGGGGACTTTACCACTGAGCTACATCCTCATCCCTTTTTATTTTTTATTTTGAGAAAGGGTCTCATTAAGTTGCTAAAGCTGACCTCGAACTTGCAATTCTCCTGCCTCAGCCTCCTAATCACTGAGCATATAGGCATGCACCACCATGACCAGCAATGCACTTTTTTTTTTTAATAACAGTATCATTGAGGGCTGGGGTTGTGGCTCAGTGGCAGAGCGCCCACCTCACACATGTAAGGCACTGGGTTCGATCCTCAGAACCACATAAAAAAATAAAAATAAATAAAATAAAGATATTGTGTCCATCTATAACTAAAAAAATACATTTAAAAAAACAGCATCATTGAGACACAATACACATACCACACAACTCATTCATTTAAAGTAGACAATTAAACGGTTTTTAGTATATTCACAGAATTGTGTAATCATTACCACAGTCTAATTCTTAGACCTCCCAAAAGAAACCTTGGCTCCATTTGCAGTCACTGTCTATCCATCTCTTGCCCCCACTCTCCTCCAACCACTAACTTACTTTCTGTCTATGGATTTGCTAATCTGGACATTTCATATAAATGAAATCATATAATGTGGTATGGTCTTTATGTCTAGCTTCTTTCACTAGCATAATGTTTTCAAAAGTTCACTATGTGATAGCCTGCATCAGAATTTTAGTTGTTTTCATTGGAAAATAATATCCCCATTTTATGTATCTAGTTATCAAGTGATGGACATTTGGACTGTTTCCACCTTGGGCTATTGCGAATAAGGCTACAATGAACATTTGTGTACTGAGTGGTGCTGGTGTATTCGTTTTTTTATGGGCAATTGTTTTCAATTCTCTTGAGTAGATACCTAGGGGTGGCATTACTGGGTAACTCTAGTTTAGCCTTCCGAGGAACTGCAGGCTGTTTCCCAAAGCTGTCATCACACTGTTTCATATTCCAACAGCAATGAATAAGGGCTTGATTTCTTTACATCCTAACACTTATTATTATCTGCCTTTTCTATTTTTATTTTTTTAGTTGTAAATGGACACAATAACTGTATTTTATTTATTTATTTTTATGTGGTGCTGAGGATCAAACCCAGTGCCTCACACATGCTAGGCGAGCCCTCTACCACCAAGCTACAACCCAGGCCCTATTATCTGTCTTTTTGATCACAGCCATGCGAGTGGTGGTAAATGCCTCAATGTACTTCTGATGGCCTCGCTGCCCCACTCAGGGGTCTGGGCCACTGTGCTAAACTTGCCTGCACATCCAACACTAATGAAATTTCCCCCCTCCTGGCTTCACTGATCCCAACCTCCACAGCCTCTCCTCTTCTCTCTTTTCCTCTTGTCATGTTCACTAGCTCTCTGTCCTCCATGTGCCCTTGAACACTGGTGCTCCACATACCCTCTGGGGACACTCATATTGACTCATTAACATGTCTTTAACCAGCCTGTCTATTCCAGAGTCACCCAACTCCTTCCTCTCCAGTCAGGTCTTCTCTCCAAAACTCAAGAATTGGACATCTCTCCTGAGTGGCCCATGACACTCACATGTGCAGGTTCCAAACAGAGCCTTTTGTCCTCCTCCATAAACCTGTCCCTTGTCCAGCATGACCTAGCTTGGGGGATGGTACCATCACCTGGGGCTATAGGCCAACAACCAGAAATCTGGAAATGAATCTAAATGTCTTCCTCCCAGTACTGTGTGCTGCAGAGGGCAGACCTGGGTGTCCAGCTGCGCCTGTCTAAGCACTCAGCACCAGGCCCAGCATACGGCAGGCACTCAATAAATGCTGCTTGCTGAATTAAAGAACAAATGGGTTCATCAATTAAAGGATCAGAAAGATGATTAATAAGAACAGGTTAAATATGCTGCAATATGAGAGTTACTTTAAAAAAATAGAACATTCTAGAAGTCCAAAAGAAGGTTCAATGAACTCTGCCTGGCACAATCAGGGAAAGTTTCCATAGGAGGGGACATTTGGAGCTGGGGGGTGCCCTCAGTGGTAGAGTGCTTGTCTAGCATGTACAAAGCCCTGAGTTCAATCCCCAGTGACGTAAAAAGGTACAGGGGTGGGGGTATACATTGGACTGAGCATTGTAAGACGAGAACCCAGGAAATGTTTCTAGCCTGGATCAAAATGCTACAAAAACAACTTTGGAGATCCATGGAAGAGTGGCCAAATGACTCAGTAGATAAAAAGCTGAGTGAGTGAATGACCAGGCAGGAGCCTGAGCAGAGCCAGGGTTAAAGAGAAGCCACCTCCCCAATCTGAGCTAAGCTCTTCCCAAGGTTGGGTATCAGACAGCTATCAAGGTGGAGAAGGCTGACAGATCCCATAGCTGGGCTGGAGCTGGGGGCCCCTGACAGTTACCATCGTGTCCGGCCATCCCCCTGGCCTTCAGAGCCCGTGTGCAGACGGGGAAAGAGCCCTGACCGCCGCTTGATGGGGCTCCTTGACTGGTTCTTCACTGTCGCAGCTGCTGCTGGAGGCTGCGGAGAAAACTGCCAGAGTGAGTGCACCCACCCCAGACTCGAGTCTCCTTCCCTTCCCTCTCTCTGGTCTACAAATTTTGCCTGGTCTGGAGGGGACCCCAGAAGATAGCGATGCAGCTAGGAAAGATGGGATCTATATAACAAGAGCTGAAACCCCACGGCTCAGGCCTCTCACAGTCTTTTTCTGTGTTCTTAAGACAAGTCACTGGCCCCAAGCAATGGCCCAAGGAAGACCAGAATTCCTGCTGGGGTCACGGCCACCACAGCAAAGCTCCACATATTGAGAAAGTCAGGATGACTCATGGGATCACAGACTGAGAACCTCAAAGCTCAAGAACCCTGGTTCAACCCTTGATTTCACCAGGGAGGAAGCCAAGGACCAGAAGGTGAAGCGATTTCATCGAGGTCAGCCAGCACATCACTAGAAGGATGAGGACAAGAACCCAAGGGCTCCTGACCCTCCATCCACTGCTCAGGAGTACACGGAGCCTGGGAGGAGTCACAATAACCAGATGGAAGGGGAGCTGTGGAGCCAGCAGAGGTTTCTGATTCAGGACAGTCGCTGAGCCTCACAGGGTGAAAATGAGGAAGGAGAGATGGGAACCTGGAGCCAACCTTTAGAGCTTCTAAGCCAGGCCCCAACTTCTGCCAATCATGTGTGTGCAACCCTGGGCAAACTGCAAAACTCTCTGAGCCTCAGTCTCAACCACAGAATGCTCACTTCATAGACCTTCTCAAAGGAACATGACAATAGGTAGATTAAACTAACTGTGCAAAGCCATTTATAATTAGAATCATGAATATTATGGTAAGTTTGTTCTACTATCAGAAAAAGAACAAGAAAAGAAAATCCTAGAAAATACAATTCCAAAACCACTTTGCCTTACACAAATGGATTGGCAGTATGGTTCCCTCGCCTGCCCAGCCCTGGTATAAGTCAACTGGGCCTGAGCTCACAGACCAAAGCCAAAGGGCCCTCTCTCCTTTGTCACTGTATACGCAGTGATGAAGAAGATAAACTTTGAATCAGGAAGATTTGCATTCAAATCCCAGCTCCTCGGCTTAGCTGAGTGACTTGCAGCAATTGCTTAACCTCTCTGAGCCTCCGTTTCCTCAAATGTGGAACAGAGATGGCTTCAGGACCTGCCTCAGGCAGCTGTAACAGGAATCAGGAAAGACCTTGTCT
Source organism: Marmota marmota marmota (assembly GCF_001458135.2). Classification (NCBI taxonomy): domain Eukaryota; kingdom Metazoa; phylum Chordata; class Mammalia; order Rodentia; family Sciuridae; genus Marmota; species Marmota marmota. The sequence continues at coordinate 412,734 of NW_025999891.1, forward strand.
ATGGATTACTTAGCCTGGTACCTAGCACACAGCAAGCTGGGGTGGCGACTGCTATCATTAACAATAACGAAGCAAGGACACCCCTCTCCAAGTCATGGGCCCCAAGCCCCTGGGCAGGGAAACACACCCTAGGACCATTTTGTAGGATTGGCCCAAAGGAGGAGATCCAGCCGTCAAAGAAACTCAGAGAACAAGACAAGGGGACTTCTAGTCCAGTCCAATTCCAGGTACCACCTGGGACTGAGGCTCCAAGCAACCATTATCAGTGGGCAGAGAGTGAGTCACCCCCAAGTGGACTCAGTTTCCCTCCATCATCCAGCTTGCCCTGCTCAAGTTGTCTAGCCCAAGCCTGGGCGGGGGCACCCTTCCTGCATAGGTTTAGTGAGGAGCCTCCCCTGGTCCACATGCTGGCCTAGGGCCAGCCACACTTACCGAGAAGGTAGTCTTGGTGACCTCCATGCTGTTGTGGACAATGCCCCCACTGAGACTTCCAGGAATGCCTCCACTGTGCAGCTTCCTCTGGCTGCCCACCATGGTCTCCATGGAGTGGCTGCGTACACGGATGGCCCTCTGCAAGGAGAAGGATGACAGAGGTTTGCAGGTCAGCACCTGGCCCTTCTGTATGACCCTGCCCTTGGCATAGTCGCATGTGTGCCCACAGACACAGAGGCCCATGCCACAGTCACCAGAGGTGACACAGTGCTTTCCCATATTCTGTCCCATGCTCTGGCAAAGCACCAGACAGCAGGCCATGGGAGTCAGTGCCCCAGCTCCCTGCAAGGTGGGCCAAGGTTGCTATCCTCATCTTCTAGGTAAAGGAAATGAGGCTCGGGGCTCGGGAAGCCTGTGTGACACCAGACCAGTTACCAACCTCTCTAAACTACGTACCGCTTCCTCACTTGGAAAACTGGAATTACACATTCCACACAGGATCGGGGCGGGGATTAAATACATTAAATCAGATGCTGGCTGCAGGTTGATTCTTTGTTCAGAAAACTAACCTTCCATTCACATGTCTACACTGGACTTTCTGCTGTCATCCCCAAGGGTGCTTTGTGCAACTGGGACTCCACCCATCCTTGGTAGAACTGTGAGGAAGTCCTGCTCATCTGCTCAAACCTCACATCGAGCCTTCCTCCTGCCTGCGGGGCTGAAGGCACACCTGCTTTCCAAGCCCATGGTTGATGGCTGCTGGAAGAGGAGATGTGTGCTTACACCCAGCACATGATGAAGGGCAAGGAGCTACTCAGGTCACTGGAGCCTTGTGCCCACCTAGGGCCACCAAAGAGCCAGGGACACACTGGAAAACAGTGCAGTACTCAGGAAAGGATAAGCGGGATGGTCAGGTTTGTCAGAGTGTGTGTGAGGATGAGGAGAACAGCTAAATCAGCAAGATCAGAGGGGGGATGGACCTGGGGTGACAGCCACCCCTCAGGCTGCCCCACGGGGCAGTGTTGCTCTGTATGAGACCAGAGAGGAGAAATGATGGGTCATTTCCCAACAAGTGAAGTCCTGGTGGATTCTGCTACCCCATAGATGATGTTCTCATTAGTCCAGCAGCCTTCAAAGATGATATGAGAATTCTAGGAAGAGGAAGTTCTCTCCAGTGACTCCGAAGCTCTGAGTTACCTCCCTTTGATCACTCACCCAGTTGCTGAATAATACAGCCAGTCCGCAATGCAACTTAGCATGAAAAAAAGCATGAAAGCCTCAGGGTTGCACCACCAGGATTTCTACTTGGACTCTCTACTCCACCACTCATGAACTGGGTACCCTACTCAAGTAACTTGGCTTGTACGTAAGGCTTATCAGTGAAAAGGGATGGAGGCTACCTACCCCATGGAGTTACTGGGAGAAAACACATAAGGCTCCTAGAACAGCCTGGGGCATCACAATTACCTCATAAGTGTGGCTATTCTAATTGTTAAGAAGAAAAATTTGTCCCATGCTTCCTGTGTGCCCAGTACCATTCCAGGAACTAAGAGAACTGTAGTCCAGAGGCTAAAGGAGTATAAGACACGGACCCTGCCACCAAGAAGTACCTAAGTCATATTCCTAAAATTGGGGCCATGTTACAAAGACTCAGCGTTTATGGGGTACTACAATTAGCTGCCCAGGGACCCTAAGGACAAGGATTTCTGTGTGTGGATATTATTCATGACTCAAGTACAGTCCCCCAATTCCCCTTGCTGACAGAACCACAGCCTGGCCGATATCTCCTCCTCCTCTGTGGGGCACAGGAATAAGTCATGATCCGTCTGAAGCAGTCGCTTTACCCCTTAACCCATTCCCTTGTCAGTGGAGCATGAGGGACCTTTGCTGGAAGCATTGGAGAAAGGCTTACTCAGTGATTCCCAAATGAGATGTGACATGTCTGCACCTGAGACATATGGCAGCCACCTTGGGGCCAAGCCTGAGGGACAAAGCTGATGAGCCAGACATGCAAAAGAGAAAAAGAGGAAGAACCTGGACACCTCTGACCAACTGAGGCCCGAGTCACCTGAGTCTTCTTTGTACTCTTATTGTGCGTAAACGGACTTAGCATGTGAGCCTTCCTACTTAGGTAGGAAGTTCCCAACCCCAGCTCCAGAAAACCAATGCAGAAGGGCGAAGCTCCCTTCCTCTATGGGCTTCAGACCTGTGTATGCACCTCCAGTGCCAACAAACCCCTTCTCTCCTTTGAGGTACCCAGGGAAGAGCTCAGTCTATGGCAAGAAGAATGCCCCCAACCCAAATAGCAGGTCTCCTGGGAACCTCTCAGTCCAGGAATTCTCCAAGCTTGGCAACTGCAAAGAACCCCAGCCTGCCTGCCTTTCTATCCTGACAAGGGAAGCAGACTCAGGAAAGCTAATGGTAAAGATGACAGCCCCCCAGATGAGCTACTGAGAACAAGGCACGGAACCCACAGTCTCATACTCCTGATGTCATATGGCTTCTCAAGTCTGAGTCAAAGATGCCCCTTAAGAGACATCATCTCTCTCCCTCTCTAGACTACAGAACAGAGTCGCCTAGCAACAGTGTCTCTGAGACACGGCTGAAACAGTCAGCGTGTTCTATTCACTCCATCACCCAAGCATTGTAAAGTCCCGTACCCCTGGGGAAACTGAGGGCAGGAAAGGTGAGGCATATCCAGGAATGAACAGTGGGTTTCCTTCAATGAGGTGACTGCTCCATAAATCTCAGCATCTTTATGTTCCTTGTGCCCTCTTGTGTTGTTACCACCACCACTACCAGCATTATTAAAGTCACTTCAAACTGATATATTCCTCACTGTCTCTTTCCCAGAAAGGATTTGATGTGTGGAATAAGCCCTGTGTGATGGGATCCGGTCTAACCAGCTTCACGTATGTGATCGTATTGAACTCTTATAGTGCTAAGGTGCAGGGAGGGCAGACATTGGCTAGAAAAGGTTTGGAAAAGTGAATATGTCCAAGGCCACAGAGTGGGTAAGAGATGGAGCCAGGAGCCAAGGCTTCCAGATTGAAAAATAATTCAACTGGCTGATGAACTAAGGATGACTAGAAATCAGGAGGTTTCAGGGTGCCACCTCCCCACCTCTGAAAAAACAAACCTCAGAAGCTGCTGTCGGGAGGATACCGTCTCCTCAAGTGTCCCTGATGCTGCTGTCAGTCAGAGAGGTAAGTCTGAGGAAAGGATTGGCTGATGGTGGTCTGCTGCTTGCAGCCATGGGAAGGGGCTAGGACCTGATCCTCCCTTTGCTCTGCATGTGTACCTCCCTGAGATGCTTTCTGAATACAACAAGGCTCCTCCTGTGACAGGAGGGCAGGAAAGGTGTGTACCCAATCCTGGCATGAGTCCTGACACTCAGAATCAGCTTTCCTGTCCCAATCTTAGTGAGAGAGAGGTGACAGTTTACCTCAAAGCCCTAAAATAAAGCTTGCTTTGAATGAAACTTCTCGGGGACATGATCTTAAGAACTTCACATTTCAATCTAATGGACAACTGATCAACACACTGGCCTTCCAAACTGGCCAGAGAGTCTGAGAAACAGGAAGAAGAGAAAAGAGGGTGGCAGCTATGGAAAGAGGAAGGCAGGTGAGAGGAAAGGCACATGAAGCCTTTGCACATCTTTAGGAGGGCTCCAGGGACCAGGAGGACTGTCTCCCACTCAGCCCCTCATCCCACTCTGGCAAAGCTCCTGTACCCTCCACTTGCATCTTCCAGGGACAGCTGCTCACTGCCTTCAAAGCTGCCTGTATTAGTGGGGGATGGCCTGACCTTTGGAAGTGCCAAGCTGAAATCTTACATAAGTTCCTAGATGTTAGAGTCTTGGACCTGCCTATTGGTTATTTCACACGATTGCCCCTTGCTGTCCTCAAACTGCTGTCCTCCCAGCTAATCATCTTCAATTTCATCAACTTCCCGAGGTCACTGTGATATCCCTGCCCTCACTCACCTCCCTTCTCACCTTTGGGCAAGTTCTCCTTTGGGGAGTAAGATTAGGGAGATGGCATTGCTTTCTTATCGCCCATTATATCACTTTATCTCAACCCCGAGATTGAGCGCCAATTGGCTTCAGAGGGATCAGTTTCCTTCCCTGCCAACCACACTCCTCACCTCCTTGCAAGTGGGTTTTATGAATTATTTCCATTTAACAAACTTAAGGGGCAAAAATCAAGGAAATGAACACTAAGGCCTTGCACATGGCCTGAGCTCTCTGTTACTGGACCCCCACAAAGGCAGTGGGACCATCCTGACTCCACAGCTTCCTGTCTCATGAGGGAAAGGATGGGGGTAGAGATGCCAAAGGCTGGGGATTCTGACTGGGCTCTTCTGGGCTCCATCTACTATCACTGGTACTGCCTGGACCCCATAGAGACATGGCCAGGAATATGTGTGGCCTCTCCTGCCACTAGGGGTCAGGTCAGACCCATGCATTAACAATCCCAGTCCCTCAAAGGCTGGGAGAAATTAACCTGACAACTTCCAGCTTGCCGTGGTCCCAGTTCTGTCCTCTCTTGTCCTCTGGTTCTATATGATGAGGTCAATGGGGGGCTGGGCCAGTTTGGTGTTTCTCCAAATATGGCACACACGTGATTTATGCCCATGTCACATGAATACATCAAGCATCGTCCCTTTTTCTTTTCATTTCATTACAGACCACAAAACCTTGTTGTCAACAGCTGGCATGGGCTGAGAATGGCATTTGAGAACAATACTCTGGAGATCAATATCTTTCAAAGATGAATGATGTACAGCTTCTTTATAGAGAAAAAAATGTTCTTGCAAGATTCCCAGGAATCTGTCCCCAGACTACCTCGGGCTACAATGTGCCATTCTATGTTCCCTGTCTTATTCCATAGAAACATCTTTTCATTGTGAGTCATTGCTGCAAAAGTTTAGTCTTTATCACTGGAAATTTTTGTATTTTTAAGTTATCATCTAAGTTAAATAAAGAATTTAAAAGGGTTGGTAGAACTGGCAGGGTCCTGAGAAGACCTCCAAGCAGCTCAATTTGAAAGGTCCATAAACCAACAAGTCTGAGTACTGTGGAGGAAAAGCCTCAATCAGAGCCAGGGGAACTGAAGCAAGACTTAAAAAAACCACTCCCCCTGCCACAAGGTGCCAGGCAGCACAACCCTGGGTCACCGTGGGTCTGCTTCTTGGAGCACAGACCAGGCCAAGGCCCTCTAAGGTGAGGAAGAGCAGCCTCGGGACAGGTGAAGAGATAAATGATCGAGGCAGCTTTCAGCCCTGAAAATTCTCAATTATGTTCCTGTTTCTCTATTAAGTTACATCAGCCAATAAGACGAAGACTTTGACAGGAAGGAGATTTAACATCCAAGTTTTCTTCTTAGAATCATTTTCAGGTACCATTTCATTCAAGAGGGATCCTGTGGAGGTTGAAGGGAACTTGATGAGGAATGCCAACAATTCTAACACCATAACCCTGCCTAATGCACCCATGAAAGGAAAAAAAAGCAACAGTTTCTAGAGTCAGAGGCTGAGGACTGGATGAAATGGCCTCCTCAGGCCACTGTCCTATACACCTGTCACTTATATTTAGCTACTGGGCCATCTCATTCATTGGATGCCATGGGCAGTGACCACAACCTACAAGCTTCTCCGGATTACAAAAATACTTAAATCATGAAAAAACAATCGTTAACTATAATATAGAAAAAGAATCTTGCAAAAATTAAAGCAACAAATGTTTCATTGAATGTGTACAAAATACAACATTATGTTCGCAAATCAGCCTCAGCTCGACTCTGTTAGTCCTACATAAATTACATTTACTGTGTGTTTTGATCTGGAATGTCTCCCAAAAGGCTCATGTGTTGAGGGCTTGGTCCCCAAAGTGGCTATGATCCAAGGTGGGGCTTTGAGGGAAGTGACCATATCATGAGGGTTCTGCTCTCATCAATGAATTAATCCACAGATGGGTTCATACTTGAATGTATTACTGGGAGTTGGTGGAAACTGTAGGAGATGGGGCTCAGTTCAAGGAAGTAGATCACTAGGGGTGTGCATGCCCTGGAAGGGTATATCCTGTCCCCTATCTCTCTTTCCTCTCCCTCCCCCTGCCTGTCTCCTTTTTCTCCCTCTCCATCTTCACATCCTCCCACCAGGCTTCCTGGTAGCCATGAGGTGAGCAGTTTTGTTCCTCCACACCCTCTCCTCCATGCCCACCTCAACACTGGCCCTGAATCAACAGAGCCAGGTGACTGTGGGCTGAAATCTCTGAAACCAAGAACCAAAATAAATCTTTTCTCCTTTAAGTTGATTTTCTCAGGTATTTTATCACAGTGATACAAAGCTGACTAACACCCTATGTGATATAGACCATTTCGACATGCTTAATATGAAGGAGGGCAGAGCTTCCAGAAGAGTCCAGAGCCTTAAAAACATCTCTAAATGGCCCTGCTTATCTGCCTTTCCAGATCCAAGCTCGTTTTCCTATTACCTGGTCGCACATTCACCCCTCCCTCAGCTGGGCTATCCAACCCAGCTCCCTCTTTCCTCCCCTGTTCCTTTTCTCCCTCACCCTTCTTGCATCCCGATCCCCCCAATTTCTCCTATTTTGCCCTGGCTGCCACTGTCCATCAGGACTAAAACAGATGCCCCAGGAATCTCCCACCAGCCTAGGCAAGCAGCTTGGCTCCTTCCCCCACCCTTATAAGGAATCTCAGCAGCTGGTTCCAGTGAGGGCCAGCAGAGCCCTGCCCTGCCCTCAGCGTTCAAGCCAGGCAATGAGGGATTGACCCCAGGCCTGCCTGGGCCCAGGCAGCGTGGGTGGAATCTTAACAGTCGGAAACTAGGAGGGAGTATCTCATAGCTGTTAAGAGCACCAGACTTTGGAATCTAGGAGACCTGAATTCAACTGTCTCCAGATGACTTGGGACAAATCATTTAGCCTCTTTGAGTCTTAGTTTCCTTATATATAAAACTGTACCTGTAATTATTAAAATTGAGTCTGAATTATTATACCAAAATTATTACACCCATAATAATAGCCTTCCCTACAGGGAACAGAGGGCAGTTGGAGGTTTAAGATAGGATAATGTATATTAAGCTTTCACTTCATGTAATAATAACAGCTCACACTTGTGAGCACTTACAGTGTTGTAGTCAATGTTTCTGTGAATTCTCATACAACTCGGACAGTGACCCAATTTATCATCCCTCTATCATTGACAAGAAAACTATAGCTCAGAGACTTTAAAGATCTTGCCCAGAACCACGCAGAACTAAGATCTGAAAGCAGGCAGGTCTAACCTTAACCTAGACAAAATTCCCCCAAAATGGTAGCTTTATGAACCACTCTCTGATGGGCAATCCAGCAGGACCTGGACCTAAGAATCTGAAAACTTGGTTTGAAACAAGGCTCTACCCTATGGCCTCTCTCAGCCTGTCCCCATGTGTGTTAGTGGAAATAATGAGAAATAACCATCCAGCTGACCACACAGGATTACAGCCAGGCTCAGATCACATGTTGGTTGTGTGTGTGTGCTGTGTGGACCAAGAAGGGCTCATCCAGTACATGACGAGCCTTGTCTGCCCTGTGTGCCAGTTCTGTGGCTGCACAGGCTCCACTTGAATAAGCTCAGCGACACAGAGCTTACTGCTTCCTTTAGCAGCTTGTTCTGGTTAAAGAGTTCTTCCCTTTGTAGGGTCCAAAGGGACTTGCCTGTATCTCCATCCCACGAGCCCAGCTAGGTCCCCAGGGCCTTGCCAGATGGAAAGAATCACTGCAACACCCCACATCAGCTGCAGGAGACCACTAAGGTTTGTGTTTATATCCTTGCTTCTGCCATCCTGCCCTGGGCACCCTGACCCCAGAAGGAGACCGATGAAAGTGGGAATGTTCTCGATTTCTGCTGGCTCTGGATCTTCTCTGACTGCTCTCTACCTGTCCCTGCTTATCAGACTCCTGGGCCAGGAGATGATCCAAGCCAATGAAGGGTGGAGAAGATGTTGGCTACCCTGACCCCTCACACTCCTATTATCCCTTCTCTATGTAAACATCTAGGATACCCCCCTGGTCCTGTCTCTTCTAGCTGGCCCTAGGGCTTTGGGGCTAAAATCTCCATAGGTTTAGATCACTTCCTTTCTTTGCCTCACCTCTCCCTGTCATAGCAACCCCCAGATACCCCCGTTTCCATACCTTAAAAGACTCCAGGAATCCTCCATGGCCTCCATTCTCAAACTTGTCCTCCTCTGGACCCAGTCCTAGCATGGCCTGTGTGTGAGCATGGAGTTCATCATGAAGGTTGTCCAGGAGGGCGGCCCTTGTCCGGTCCTAGGAGGGAAGAAGGTGAGGGTGGAGGAGCTGGGGCTGACAACAGAGGTGTGCCCTCTCCTTGTGGGTTACAGACACCCAACCTGAGGGCTGTTACTGTGCCACTGCATCCTGGCCAGTGTGGACCTACTGCCAAGCTAGGCTCCATGCTCACAATCACTGCTGTGACAGCAAATGCTCTGGGCGCGCCCCCCTCCCATCTCATTGCTTTGCTCCCTTCTCCCAGGGTCATCCCACTGCTTCCCCGGTTCTACCCAGGTGACTCCCAGCCCAGACATCTGCCCAAGCTCCACATTCATGAACCCACCTGCCCGTGGCTCTTCTCCAGTCAGATGTTCACACCAGGACTGTGCGTGCAGCCTCCAGGGGGCGCATTAGCACAGATGGTGACAAGCTCTTTCAGCAACTCGGCCTTGACAGGCACCCCAGAGCAACAGGTCCTAACAGAACAGTCTCCCAGTCTTCCCCATGTCACCACAGAGCCCAAGCTAAAGGCCTGAGAGACCCTACCATTCCATTTCCCTCCACCTGCACTTCCGGCAAGCCTTCATGTCTTCCTGACTCTAACTCGGAACCACTTCCTCTTATGGGGTATAAGCCTCCTTCATCTCAGACTCCTGTTAATTGCTTCTAACTGACCACCCTTCCTGTTCCTTGCCCCCTTCAGCCTGTCCTTCTCACCACTGGCAAAAAAAAAAAATCACTCTAATAAGCAAATCAAATGTTCCATAAGAACTTTCTAGTACCCATTGCCTCTAGCTCTCAGCCCTTCTGAATCTGACCCAACCACATCTGCAGCCGAGCCCGCACCACTCCAACCCCCGGGGAAGCCTCTTTCAGTGCATGGCGGACCCCCCAGGGGCTGCCTCCCAGAGTCATGCTCTTTCTCTGAGTGGCCTTCACTCAGAAGTTCCCCATACCTGGAATAACAACCTTTCCTACTCTTGCCTCCTGGCAAAGGATTCATCAGATATTGAGATCCAGAGGCTTCAGAGCCACCTGCTCCAGGAAGCCTTCCCTGAACACACACTCCCAGTGCCCCCCAAGGCGGAAGTAGTTACTGTCCTCTAAGCAGTGCTGGCTCCTCATGGCCTAGGGCTGACCCGTTATATTAAAACTGTCTCCCACCAACTTGTGAGCTCTGTAAGGCAAAAACTGTCTTGCTTATCCCTGTATTCCAAGGAACAGAACAAGGCCTGGCATATAGTAAGTACTCAATAAAAGACGGGTGAATGATTGACAGAGCTGGAGTATCCACCAGAAGAAAGTATTCCCATGATGAACCCAGGACCGAGGGCTTAGAAGGGCAAAGATGCTCCCCAACTTGAACAGGCCCAAGAGGAGAGCTCCAAGGGAAGCTGGTTAAGAGCAGGCCAGGAAGACGACCTTTGGAAACTGTGCTCTCACCTCCAACTTGGCAAATTTGTCCGACTTGCAGCAAGCATTCTCGGCATTCGTGAGCTTGGTGAGCAGGAACTCTCTGAACTCTGGGCCCTGGAACAGACAAGATGGTCCAGAACTCTCCTACCCTCAGCCACTGCCAGAGGGCTTCAGTTATAGTCTTAAGCAGGCAGTAAAGGGGATCTGGAAAAGTCCAAGAAGGGGCCCTTCTGACATCTGATCTTTTCTAGCCCATGCCAAGCCACCTGCTAATATGCCATTCTGGAAACCAGCTGGTCCTGAGAAAGCAGCCCTCCATGGGACACTTCCACAAGGAAAGGCAATTCTCACCCAAGGCTCCCTGGACAGAAGCATGGCATAAAAACCCCTCCCTAGACTCCTAGTAGAGTGAAGAATGGGAATCAAGGAGAGGTACTGGGTCATAATATCAACCAAAATATGTTATATGCATGTACAAATATATCACAATGAATCCCGCTTTTTTGTATAATTATAATGTACCAATCAAAAATTAAAATTAAATCCCTCCTCTGGCAGGCAACTCCAGTGTCACACACCTTGATAAATGGCCACCCTAATGTTCCCAGCCCAAATTCTGCCCATTCCAACATTGCTAGGTAGGTCTGGAAACCTGGACTCTTAAATGTGAGAGAAGTAGAAGAGCTTCCTACCTTCTGGAAAACAGGGGGGCTGGGCAAAGGTGGGCCAAAGGCAGGCACATCTTCCCGTGCAGTGACGGAGACCTGAATGAAAGAGTCACATGTGAGCCAGGAGGGAAGAGATCAGAGCTGCCTTTCAGGGAGCCACACTTTTTTTGGGGGGTGGGGAGGGTTACCAAGGATTGAACCCAGGGGCACTCAACCACTGAGCCACATCCCCAGCCCTTTTTTTTATTATTTATTTAGAGACAGGGTCTTGCCAAGTTGCTTAGGGCCTTGCTAAGTTGCTGAGGCTAGCTTTGAATTCACAATCCTACTGCCTCAGCCTCCTGAGCTGCTAGGATTAACAGGTGTGTCACCACGCCCAGCTAAGGCAATCCACTTACCCTCTCCCCACTCCCCTTCCCAGAATACAAATGAAGTACAGGCCGAGTCATTGCTCCTAGAAGTGGGGCTGGACAGTGAGGAGCCATCCGCATCCTCTCCCCTGCCTTTCTAGGGGGCAGATGCAAGTGTGGCAGAATGACTGGACAGGGCTGATGAGCAGCAGGGACCCCAATTACAACACAATGCGAGTGTCTGGGAGGTGTCATGACTTCATTCAGTTGTGATGTTCTTCCCATGGAGAAGATGCAGGGAGAGTTATTACCCCCGTTTTCATGATGAGGAAACAGAAAGCCAGAGACATGAAGTGAGCCCCACAAAGTCACACAGGTGATTAGTCACAGAGAGAAACAAGGGTTCCAGATCTCTCCTGATCAGGTCTCTAGTTCTTCCCCACCATACTGTCTCCCAAACCCAGCCATACATCAGACTCACTTCCAGTGTTTACAAAGTAAATGCAGATTATATGAGAAGCTCAGGATTCCTGGGAGGCTTTGTATAGCCAATGGACCTGTGTCTGGGAGCCCTGGCCCCATACACAGGGTCAGCCATTCTGGCTGAGGCTTGTCCTAACAGATCTCCATGCCCCAGGCTGAGAATTAAAAGTGGGGGATGTCCAGGCTTGGTGATATCTAACTGCAGAGCAAGAGTATTCAGGTGCTCTGCATGGAGGGTGCCCATGATCGGGGCAGGTCCCCTACCTCACCCCCTCTGAGTGTAGGTGCCCTGGTTTCACCTGCTCTCAGCCCCAGAGGCTGCAGGGCTCTCGGGACACTGCCTGCTCCTTTGCCTCAGCAGCCACTGACGTGAGCAGACCCTGGCCTGCCGCCAGCCCCCCTGGCCTGTGAACTAGGGCAGATGCAAAGAGCCTGCCAGACCGGGCGAGCAGGCAGCCCGGAGCAGAGCCAAGGAAAGGCCCTGCCAGGGTCCAGAGGGGAGGAAGCAGAGAGGGTAGGTCAATAGTGGCTTTCTCTCCCCAAACTCAAGTCTGTCTGCACAGCCCAAATTTCTGAGTCAGGAAATGGTATGTGTTCACCGACATGATTTCTGGCTGAGCTCCAGCTACCAAATACAGTTCCCTACTACTACCCACCATGCACTGGTGGCCCAAGTCAAGAATTCTACCCACAGAGCCAGAATTTGGACTGGGCTACACACATCCGGGATACCTGGGACAAAGGAAAGAAGCAGGCCCAGTGGCCCCCACCCTACCTGGTCCCCCTTCCTTCTAGGGCCTGCATTAGAGTGGTCTGTGCTGACAGGGTGTTTTCAGATATGCCTTAAATCCAGATACCCTTAAAACTTCTCCTAACAGAGAAGCCCACTGCAACAGTGGTCAGAAACACAGGGGACAGGGGCAGGAGCCTCCCTGGTGACATCCATTCATCTTTCATTCTCAGCCTGTCCCCCTCTTGACCCCATTCCAATGAGACAGCCTGGTCTCTGTGGTTCCCTCCTCTTGGGGATGTTGCTTCTGAAAGCAGAAGTTGCCTGAACATAGCCCCTCCTCCCCTTCCTGTTTCTAAATCCAGAGGTCACAGAGGCTGCAGGTGCCCTGGGGAAGAGCATCTTCAAGGCTGGAAAGCGGAAGAAGCTCAGGCGTAGAGGTCAAGAGGATGCACCAGGGAGGTGCGGATCTGAGCACTGGAAACCTGACAAAGTCCCCATGCCCAGGTGTGGCCTGCCGCCTTAAAGGGCTGTTTAAGCAACAAGAGTTGGGATGGGAAGGGGAGGGCTTCCCCAGTGATCTGCTCCACAGAAGATTCCTGAAACCCTCGCTGGACTTCAGAAAGGGGGAGGTGACCCTAAAGAGGAGGAAGGAGTCCTACTGATGGCTGAGCTAGAGTTTCCTTCTAATCTGGTGAGATGGGAACTAAATTACTACCTAAAAATATTCCCATGTGACTTTTGCACACCTGAATTTGTGGAATCAATTTCCCACCGGCTCTGATGGCCTCAGACAGACTGAGCAGAAATTTCAGCTCCATGGCACCCTGGCTCTGTGGCCTCAGCCTTAAATGGCCTAAGCTCTGAGCCTCAATCTTCTCTCTATAACATCAGACTAATAAGAGAAAGTGCTGGAAGGAGCTCACAGGGCACCTAGTCCAACTTCCTCATTTCACACGGATAGAAACTGAGGCCCAGAGAGGGAAGGAACTGACCCAAAGTCACACAGTAATCAGAGTCAGGGCCAGAACAAGAACCCCAGTCTACTTTGATTGGGGACCTTCCTTGCACATTTCCACTTCCATCCTTCCCACCTCTTCTTTCCTGTAGCTCAGGCCTTCTGGACTCCTTGCTCAGTCCCTAAGGAATTCCCCCCTCCTTTGCAAAGCCCCTAAGCCTTCAGGGGTCAGCTAGGGTCCCATTTCACCTGGACACCCTGAGGGGTCCAACCAGGTTTTCCTCACAGCCCACATATCACCCAGGCTGCTGCTGGGGTGCAGGTAGGCAGCATGCTGGGGAGGGCCTTGGAAGGCTGGTCTCTCTCCTGCCCTCTGCCTCTCTGGCTCCATTCCCACCAGCAAATCCAGCAGGCAGATGAAATACAAGGTGAAGATTCCTTGTCCCAAGGGCTTGGCCCTGCTCCTCTGCAACTCTGCACTTTTCTGAAGACAGTGCTTTGCCCTGGATCCTAAACTGTGACTTGAAAAACTGGGTAAAGACTCCCAGCACCGAAGCTAGAGGAGAGTGGTGGCTTCTGGATCTCTGGTTTTTCTCTGTATGGATGCACCCCTACACTAAGCTCTTGGGAAAGTGAAGCAATCCAGGGACTGGGGGTGTAGCCCAGTGGCAGAGCACTTGCCTAGCATGTGTGAGGCACTGGGTTCAATCCTCAGCATTGCATAAAAATAAAAGTATTGTGTCCATCTATAACTTTTAAAAAAATTTTTTTAAGAAAGTAGAGAAGCCAGTTATCTGAGCTCCATCTTCTATAAGGAATAAAAAGCAAATATTAAACGTCCACAAGAAGCCATCAGACAAGCCACATCCAGATGACTTTCTTTCCAGACTTTCTTTCTCCACAGCTCTTCCACCTTGGTGGGCTGTTAAAAGAACCAGTTGGTTATCTGAGCTGCCCAGTGGCTGAACTACACTCACTGGCTCCTCCATCCCTTGTCTAGGGTCAGCCAGGACCTGCAGGGCAATTCTGCATGTCACTTCCTTGTTCCCCACCCCAGCATGATGCCAATGGCACATGATGGCACCCGGTGGGGCACTGAATGAGTAAATTCACTTTCCCCGACAAATTCATCAAGCAGCTGTGACAAGAATGCCCATTTCAAAGCAGGTGACCCCACAGCTTTCTAGGAAATGGCCACACCACGGCTGCTCCAACTTTGCAGCTAAGATTACTCAACGCCAGAGAAACATAAACATGCCCATGTAAGGAAATCAGCTCATCACAACGGGAGGGATTTGTTCTTTGTTAGCTTTTTCTTTTCTTTGTTTCTTTTTTTTTTTTTAAGTCTCACATTTGGTTTTAAATTTCAATGGGAATTTTGCACTCAATACATCTATGTTTGCACTGATGTAAGAGTAACATAACCGTACCTACCAAAATTAATATTTATAAAGATGGCCATGACGTGCTATGGCAGAGAACCCAAGGAATCAGCACTGACCTAAGTTATTATCTAGGAAATATTTCCAGGCCTCATTATCTCCCGTTAGCAATGACAGGCTCATTTCTTCTCCTCTTCCAGAGAATGATGGTTCCCAACATTTTTTGGAGCAGGGAGCCCTATGAGAATTTGATCTGGGGCCTCTCTTCCCAGAAAATGCAGAAAAGTGCACCAATAGCAGTTAGTGCCAAGGCACTGAGAAGGGAAGGCGGGTGGCTGGGAGTAGGGAGGGCATGTCATGCCAAAACTACCTGATACCTTAAAAACCCTGTCTCAGCCTCTCTCCCTCAGGTCCCATACCCCTGGAACCACCATGACATGGTGAAAATGCTGTCCGGGAGGTCAGGATTGTTACTCATGGACAGGAGGAAGGCAGCCATCAGGAGTGGGCAGAGGAGGGCTGTCAGAACAATGGGTTGCTCTGTGTCTGCCCCATTCCCACTAGTGAAGACCATGAGTCCATCTTCCCTGCCACTCACTGGCCAGGACACTTAACAGGGGTCTTGCATCCCTGCCTCCCTAAAGTCTTCAAGTTGAGATCACCCATGGGTCTAGAATGGCCAGACCAGAGGGCCAGGGTCTACCACGCCCATGCCCCCTTTCTCTTTCTTCCCTCTGTTTGCTACACCTTTCCCTTTTCCTGACGTCCTCTCCACTCTCACCTTCTCCCCTCGCGTTCTGCCATATTCTAGCCCAGGACATCACTGCATTCTAAATATGACATTTCGGGCTTCTGGACCCTCAAGTTGGAAGCTGTAGAGCCTGCAGGCAGCAAAATGGGTGGAACAACCTGGAAGGTGCTTTCCACCAAGAGTCTAGCTTCAGACCCCAGCAACCTGGCAACTCATGGAACTCCAATACTGTTGACAACTTGTGACTTTTGATGTCGTGAGTCCACAAAATGCGGGGAGGCATCTGGGCAGTGACTGTCTCCAGCCAGGCCTACCCTTACCTTATAAGATGGGGTCTCTGTGCCTGGGCTCTCGACCTGCACAACAATGTAGGCATGTAAGAAATTGGAGGCAATCATATCTGGGACGAATGGTGTATTTTCTTCTTGGAAGATGATGGCCACAATGTCATTCCCAATGTGTCTCTTTCTCTGGAGCTAAACAAAAAGTATTCCATCATTACAAGCCAGTAAGGAACATCCTGAAAACAGAAAAATCTGTATAAGAAATTCCCCATAAGTTTTTCCTTGGTATGTAAACCCTACAGCTCTGAGACCTAGCTCTCCAGGGAGCTTCTTTCAATCCTTAAAAGCCACCAGTAAGAAAAGAACGGGAAAGATGCCCAAGTTGTTAGGTAGCAGCCAGTAAGCATGTTTCTGAGCTTGATGGTGTGCCAAGACCTAACTCAGGACCCAGGGGAAAATATTTAAAAGGTGAGGCGGGAGCCCGGTGCAGTGGTACATGCCTACAATCCAGTTATTCAGGAGGCCAAGGCAGTAGGATCACAAATTTGAGGCCATCTTTGGAGACCTACCCCCACCCCGCAAAAAAAGGAGGGGGTCGGAGGGTGAAGGCTGGTGATGTAGCTCAGAGGTAGAGCAACCCTGTGTTCAGTACCACACACAAAAGAAGAAAAATGGTGAGGCTGGGTCTGGCCCCAGGAGAGCTGTAATTGATCTGGGCAGAACCACCTGAGAACCCTAACAAAGCTGCCAGTCAGCAAGTGCTAAGTTGGCTGCTGCACATGAAGTGCCTCACAGCTCTGGGGATAGAGAGGCGGGATAATCTAAGGGCCTGCTAGCAACCTGAGAAGGCTCCCTGGAAGAGGAGATGATGTGGGGAGTCTGGATAGAAATGTGGATGGGAGGTGGGGCCGGATGAGTGGGTGGTGCATTCCACCAGAAGAGAGCTAGCCATGCTTAAAGGGGCTCTGGTCACCTGGCTGTAAGAGGGGAATAGAGGACAGAAACCCAAACCTGTCTTGGTTTCCTTAATGGTGACAGGTGCTTTTGGTCACTAAGCACCTACTGCGTGTGATTTTGGTCACTAAGCACCTACTGTGGGTCAAGAACTGTGTTGGGCTATTCACGTGCATGATTTCAAATGCTAAAGTCCTCCTGTACACCTACACATTTGTTCCTTCATTAGGCACCTACTATATGCAGGCCCTATGCTCATCCCATTTATATGGAGTTTCTCATTTACTGAGCATCTGCCATATCCCGGGCACTGTGCTGGGCACTTTTATGCAAATTATCTCATTCCACACATATCCTCCCATTTCTTAGGGAGAGAAAAACTAATATTTATTCAGTCCCTGCCAAGAGCCAAGCTCCATGCCAAGGTACACTTCCCAATTAACATATGTCAGACTGAAGTGGCCTGCGAGAAAAAGCCCCAGGCTGGGGCAGCAGGTGAGGGGAACCAGGAGGGAGCAGAGACTGAAGGTGACACCGAGAGAAAGCCCACTCTGGATACAAAAGGAATCCTGCTCCCATTTGTTTCTGGAACATTCAGTCGTTATTTGAGAGCCAAATCATAATTTCATTTGCCAATTTCCTTTTTCTCCTAAGAAGCCAGCACTATGTTTACAATTTTACCTCTCTGCTCCCTCTCAGTTCCCTGCTCAGAAACAAATAGGTCAGAGTTTGGGCAAAGACCCATCTGCCCTTCTTGTTTTCCCAGAGACAGAAAAGGGACCAAAAAGGGCTGAAGCATTGCGACCTCCAAGATCAGCTGCTTTTCAGAGGGAAGGTTCTCCCCAGAGACGTGTGGCTGTCGAAACAGCAAACATGAATGAGCATGAGCGAATGCTAGTAACACACGTCCATGGGTACTGGCTGAATTCCTGCCCACAGGCAGGTGGGCAGAGCGAGGAGGGATGTGGGGGGGGGTCCTCATGCAGTAAGAGCTCCAGGGCAGCAGGGAGGCAAAAAGACTAGTGGCCCGTTTAAGGAACAGCTGTTATAAGGAGAGCGGCCACATGCCAGGCATCCACTGCAGCAGCCTTATATTCAGAAACTGTTATGTGACCCCCATAACAGCTCTCTGACATAGAGCTGCTGTCCCCATTCTACAGAGAAGAAAAATGAGGCAAAGGTAACCAGTTGCCCAGAGTCACACACCTCTAAGTGGCTCAGCTGGTTTCAAGACTCCACCTGCAGATGGGGTCATGCACCCTTTATCTCCACCCTAGATGATCAGGATCACAGGCTCTGCCTCCAGCTCAGCCCCTCCCTGACTGTGAAACCTTAAGGAGGTGTTTTTTTTGTTTGCTTGTTTGTTTGTTTGTTTGTTTGTGCTGGGAACGGAACCCTGGACCTCCTCATAAGTCCCCACTCTAGAACTGAGCTACACCCTCAGCCCTCAAGAAAGTCTCTTAAGGGCCTGCCCTTGGACTGCAGTTTCCCCAGCTGTCAAAGAGGGAATCCCAGGAGCACTGGCCTGCCTCCTGCACTGGATTGCTGAGGTGCCACCCTGGTGAGACAACACAAGAGAACAGGCTGTGACCCGGGATGCTAAACAGATTGTCCTCTTAGTTACACAAATGAAAGCCCCCTGACCATCCCCCAGGCAGGTCAGCCCAGGAGCTGGGCCTTCAAGGGGCATACCCAAGCGCCCAGAATCCTCCAAAACCAGGCTACCTGTTGGGCATCACCCTCGGTGAATGGCAGCTTTGTGGAGACGTGAAACATGATCTCCCGGTCCCGGAAGGTTGTGTACACTGACTCCACCCCTGTCTGTCCGTGGGTCACATCCAGGCCTCCTCGGAAACTGTCAGTAAAACAGGGCAGGAGCAGGAGAGAAAGAGTGAGGGGAAGCAGGCAACGTGGTGCAAACTCCCCTAAGGTTATGAGGCAGCTGGAGGGTAGATGGAAGAGTTGAGGGAGGAGGTGAGGGCAAAGGAGAGAACAAGGTGGGGAGAGCAGGGAAGGGTGTTCTTCTGAGAAGACTAGCCTGGAGTTCTAACCAGACATCTGTTGTCTAAATAAAAAGGCAAAACCTCCAACCCAAGCCTTGTTGTGTCCCCCATGCACCACTGGTCATGTGGGGAAGGGAGGCCTGTTGTCCAAGATCCCAGACAAATGTCCATCCCAGCTGCCAGTGGCCCCCAAGGCTGGGCACAGCCTTTTGCTCTCTGCAAGGCTATATCCAAATCATCTTCCCAGAGCCAGGGCAACCAGCCACCCTGCTGGATGATGGTGAGCCCCACAATGGCATCTGGAGTCAGCCAGGAGAGATGACAGATGCTTGGCTTGTACCTAGCTAGTCCCTGATGTAGAGGCCCAGCTGCAGCAGCACCCAACTTAGGATATCCAGGAAGGTCCCTTCTCAAGCTGCATATTCTTAGGCAGGAAAAAAAAAAGCATGGAGGAACTAGGTGGGCTTCCAAGATCTGTCCCTTCTGCCTTTACAGAATAATAGCTGCTAGCCCTGGACCACATTCTTCAGCAAGGGGAAGAAAATGCAGATGCAAGTTCCCTAAAGAAAATGAAATAAGATGGTCCCTGGACGTCAATATCCCAGTACTTACTACCAGGCAGAAAATGTGCTCAGCCCAGTGTGGCAAAAAGGATGCTGGATGGGCTGGTGGACATTTCAGGTTCTAAATCTGCTTCTGGCGCTAAGTCAGCTTATAACCTTGGGCATATCACTTAATCTTTCCAGGTCTCAGTTTCCTTTTTCTATAACATGAAGGGATCTTTCTGGGATTAGTATAATGTATTTCATCCATTCTATGACCCATGATTTTAGCATTTTAATATCACCAAAATCAGGATACCTCTTATAGTGATGCTATCTCAAAGTCCACAAAAGTCGGCAAAATCAGAACAGTAACAATAATGATGACCAGTGTGTGGCACTAGCCTAACTGTTCCAAATGCATTCACTATTTTAATCCCCCAACATCCTTGTGGGGTCAGTATTTTATTTCCCTTCTTACAGATGAGGTAACTGGAGCTTGCCAAGGTAAAGTCACTTGCCCAAAGTCTTAGAGCTAGTGGGCGACAGAGCTGGGATTTTAACACAGGTGACTTCGAAGAAGAAAAAATATGAAGAAAAGGGAGAAAGGGAAAAGAGGAAGAAAGCAATTGTTGAACACCTACTGCATGCCAGGCAATTGGGCTAGGTGTTTTTACATATGATGTTTGTAGCGCCCGCTATTTTCACTCCTGAGGTGGGAGAGGGGTGTGAATTCTAGGACCCAGAGCCACACACCAAATTCGTGGCTGGCCAGGTCTGAAATACTCCCAAATGTTGCTTTTGCCAAGGAAAACCAAGAGCCAGAACCTTCCAAGCAATAGCACCAATATTTAATCTTTCTGTCCACTTCAAGACCCATACACTGATGCATAGACTCCTCCTGGGATGGGGAGATTATATTTACATGGATTCTTAATTACCCACTCTTTATGTATTATCTGAAAGGGGTCATTTCCTTCCAAATTGCACAGGGAACTCTTGCCTGGCGGGTGAGAGGTAGGAAAGGTGGATTCATTTCATTCACAGTCTGAGTCAAATGCAATTAGGAAGGAAAATCTCAGAGGAAGCATTCCCAGCACACATCCTAAAGCCAAATGCCAATGCCTTTCAGATAACCTGCCATGCTAATTATCCCTTGGACCACTGATTCTTTAGGAATGCAGATAAGTGAGGGTTGATCAGATGCTGAAAACAGTCTCATCTTCCTTGGGTGTGGTTTTAACTCTCACATGTGCTCCTTGAGGACTGAGCTGTCTGCCCCTGGCTCTTCTGCTAGGGCCTCACCAATGGGACTACAGCAATCCCTTGGCTAAAACTCACCCTTTAAAGTCCTGCAGCGTGATTGTGTCCCCTAGCAGATCCAAGAACTCCTTGAAAGCAGGACTCTCTTCATTGTTCCCAAATAGTTCCTCCTCCAGGGTCTTAAAGAGAAACAGGAACAGGAGTTTAAAAAACACCATCTTGGTGCCAAAAGAAGGGCTGCCACATACCTGGTCCCTTTATTTCTTCTTCCCTGACTCCCAATACATTTCACCACAGCCATCCTCAACTGAAGGATGAGCTAATGGAGAACCACTCCACAGAGCTGGATCCTAGCAGCTGGTTAATGAGACCTTTCTATTTGAGCAAAAGTTAGTACAAAAGGCAAAACTAACGCAAAGAGTTCTTAGACCTGATACCAAAAACATGATCCATTAATGAAAATTTGGTAATTGGACTCCCAACAAAGAGCTAGTATCAAAAACATAGAAAGAACAATCATAACACAACAGTACTCAAAAACCACAATGAGATACCACTTCACACCCACTACGATGGCTATGATTAAAAAGGAAAGACAACAAGTGTTGGTAAGGATGTAGAGAAATCAGAACCCACATAAATAGCCAATGGGAAGAGAAAATGGTGCATCTACTTTGGAAAACAGTCTGGCAGTTCCTCAGAAAGGCTAAACATAGAGGTACTATATGACCACAATTCCACTCCTAGGTGAGTAACCAAGAGAAATGAAAACATATGACCACACAAAAATTTGTGCGTGAATGTTAATAGTAGTCGCATGTAACATGTCCCCAAAGTGAAATAACCCAAATGTCTATCAATAAACGGATTTAAAAATGTGATATATTCATACCATGGAATATCCAGCCATAAATAAGGAACTCTTGCAAAAGGTACAGACTCTTACAAAAGGTACTTTCTATTCACAGGGATAGAAAGTAGATTAGTGGCTGCCAGGAACTAAAGGTAACAAGGTGGGAGAGTCACTTTGGAAAGTGATGAAAATATCCCAGAATTAGACTGCCGTACCACTGTGTGATTACACTATAAATCACTTGATGAAAATACAACTCACACGCTTCTGTGAATTACACGGCATGAGAATTATACCTTAATAAAGCTATTATAAAGAAAACTTAAAACTCAACAGTATGAGAAAATGGTCAAAAGAACAGACATTTCACCTAAGAGGATGCACAGATGGCAAACAAGCACATGAAAAGATGTTCAACATAGTTAGCCTCTAGAGAAATGCAAATTAAAACTATAATGAGATATCACAACACACTTATCAGAATGGCTCAAATTAAAAAAAAATAGTGACAACACCAAATCTGGCAAAGATATAGAGAAATTGGATCACTCATACATTTTTTTGGTGGGAACAGCCACTCAAGAAGAGCTTGGCAGTTTCCTACAAACTAAACATATAATTACCATATACAACCAGCAATTGTGCTCCTAGGCATTTATTCCAGAGAAATGAAAACTTGCATTCAAATAAAACCAAAAGCTGTATACAAATGTTCATAGTAGCTTTATTCATCATAGCCAACACCTGGCAACAACCCAGATGTCCTTCAATGAATGAATGGTTAAACAAACCCTAATGCAGCCAGACATGGAAAACTACTCAGCAATAAGAAGGGACAAACTAGTGACACACTCAAGAACTTGGACAAATGCTACTGAGCAGAGAAAAGCAACCCCAAAAGGCTACGTACTGTATGACTCCATTTGTGTAATTTTTTGGAATATAGTTTTTGAAGCTGGAGAACAGATTAATGCTCTGCAAATGGCTAGGGGCTAGGGACCAGAGTGAGGGAGGAGAGGAGAGGTGAGAGGGAGGTGAGCATGGTGATAAAGGAAAATAGGAGAGAGCCCTGTGGTGACAAAATTCTTGTTTCTTGACTATGGAACCTATAGGTGGATAAAATGACACAAAACAAAACAGATCAAATACACATGCGCACGTGCATGCACACACACAAATGAGTACCTGTAAACTGGGGATATCTGAATACTATCTGTGGATATCTGAATAATATCTGAGGATTGTGTCAATGGTTGTGATCTTGTGCTGTAGTTGTATAAGACCTTGACCTTGGGGAAAACTGGGTAAAAGAGACATGAGCTCTTTCTTCCAACTACATGTGAATCCACAAATATCTAAAATTAAGAAGTGTAACAATTGCTGGATACAGTGGTGCACACCTGTAATCCCAGTGGCTCGGGAGGCTGAGACGGGAGGATCTAGAGTTCAAAGCCAGTCTCAGCAATGGCGAGGCACTAAGCAACTCAGTGAGACCCTGTCTCTAATAAAATACAAAATTGAGCTGGGGATGTGGTTCAGTGGTTGAGTGCCCCTGAGTTCAATCCCTGGTACCCCCCGCCCCCAAAAAAAGAAGTTTAACAATTAAAAAATACATTATGAAAAAGGCAAAGCTGAAAACAGTAGCAAGCTCTGCAAATGGTGTTAGGCTTTAACAGCTGACTAACCCTATCTGATGAGCAACTTGTTACTACTGTTTTCTGCCCACAGCAGCAGGACCTGCAAACAGCTGAAGGCTCTGCAAACAGCTATGGACTGCAATGAATGGCTTCATATAAAAAAAAAAAAAAAATTCAGTGTGTCCAATCACTTCAAGGACAGTCTCCCATAGGCAATTCTTTAATAACTCCTTAATGTCCCCTATTTTGGGGGGCAGTGCTTGAGATTGAACCCAGGTCTTTGATCATGCTAAACACGTGCTGTACCACTGAGCTACACCCCCAGCCCCACTTAGGCCTGCTTTGTAACTAATAAAAGCAGACCTCAGATTCCAAGTCTTCAACAGGCAACAGAATCTAGTAGATTTCAGTAACTCTACTTGTTCGTTAATAGTATTTCCTCTTAGAATTACTTTGATTTCATGGCAAGTGATACTGGTTTTCCAATTAGAGGAGTGTGATCTAGAATTTCCTTTAAAAAAAATAAATGCACTAAGGGCTGGGGTTACAGCTCAGTGGTAGAGCATTTGCCTAGTTTGAGCAATGTCCAGAGTTCAATCCTTGGTACCACCAAAAACAAATAAATAAAAACACTTTAGTTTAAAAAAAAAAAAAAAAAACTTTATAAGAAAAAAATTTAGTGGTTAATAGTAGGGGTGTGTTAAAAATTTTAACAGTGGCCTCTGGTGAAATAAGTGCCATAAATGTAGATCCTAAATGTGGTCTGTGAATATCAGAAGTTTTGGAAACACAGCTTTCTAGCAGGTGTCAGCAAACTATGGCCCATGGGCCAAGCCTGGCCCACTTCTTTTTTTTAATCAATAAAATTTTATTGGAACAAGGCCAGGCCAACTCATTTACATATTGTCTTTGGCTGATTTTGCACAATAAAAGCAGTAGGGTGGTAGTAACAGAGACTCCAAGGCCCATAAAGTTTTAAAAATCTATTATCTGGATCTTTAATGAAAAGTTTGTTGTTCACCAGTCTTTAGCATGGCATGAAGACATTGCAACTCCAGCCAAGCATCCTGTTTGTCCTGGGTCATGGGGTCTGAGTGTGAGAGCTGCTGCTTCAGGGAAATCTACATCTCCTACCAAGAAAACAACTCATTATAGGTTCCGGGGCATGCACCTCTCGTCCAGGATTCACACCTTGTCTGGAATTATTAGCATTGTCATTATTTTTATACTGGCCTTGAGCTTGACCATGTACTCAAGGAGGGGATCTTAGTCATCGCCATGTCTCCCACAGTGCTTAGCACAGTACATGACACACAGCAGAGTTGGGTGAAGCATATTTATATCCAAAGACCAGCACAGGGTTTTTATGCAACAAATGTTCATATTAAATGTCCCCCAGCTGTAGGTTTGCAAAACAACAATCTGCCTAGATTTAAAAAAAAAAAAAAAAGCAGAATTTTATCTTCCTGGCTTTTTCCCCCGCAGCAGCAGCAGCAGGTACACAAACAACACAGAGGCTCCTTCTCAGAGGTGGATGGTTAATGTTCAGTAATTATAACTTTGCTGGAACATTGGGTTGTAATCACCTTAAGATCTGTTTTGGTAAATTTCACAAGCAAAGAACTTTAATTAGGGGGGTTACATTAGCCAAGTTGTAAGAAATAAAAATGTAATATGTGAAAATAATGAGAGTGGCTACCTGAATAATCTCCCTTAAATTATAAGATTCATCAGTGTTGGTCTTTCAGATCCTAACTCTTCACATAATTATAGTGTTTTGAAGCAAACACATGTCTCTTGTGGTCTAATATCTTTAGATGAGGAAATCAGCCATCATCCGGCCAAGAAAGATTGATATGCAAAAAAAAGATAAAATTGGAGGACACTATAAAGCTGCCATTAGCAGCACCAAAATTTTCATTTGTTCATTAATTCATATAACAACTGAGTGTATTTATATAAAGTCACCATGCTAGTCTCTTGGATGACACAAAGATAAGATGCAGAAGCTTCTTCTCATAGAACCTAGGTGAGGAGACCAGCATGTCCATCTGACTGTCTTGCCAGGATGTTAGTAAATGTTCATGATAAAAAACAGGAAATATGGGAAGTTTGTGGTCAAATAAGCATGGGAAGTAATGGGCTCAAGAAAATTAAAAAAGAATTTTTTTACCTTGGGGGTTCTGAGAGCCTTTAAAATGTTCCTACATCCAGATACCCCTTGCTCCAAGTCATTTGCTCACAGAATACTTCACCAATGTCTCATGGAATCACACTCTGAGAAACATTATTTGGGCCAATTAACTCCAAAGCTATAAGTGAGTGCTACAAAAGACAGAGGAGGGTAGCAGTGGTGGGCCAGCTTTCCAAAGGAAGAAATTAAAATTCTGGGGCTTGCTAATTTCCATGGTGTAAATACTTCCATGGCTGATTTCAAGCTACCAACATGATGTCACTGAACACAGAGTTGGGAAGAGATGCCCATAACTGATTCCAGCACAAAGCTGAAGTTTAGAGAGAAAAAGCTAATTCCCAGCTGGGAGAATAGTGAGCAAGAAGAGATAAGATTATGCTAATCTGTTCACTCTACCTAGTTTGGTTTTTCTGGTGACTGGCAACCCATAGATAAACACAAATTGAGATCAACACAAATTCAGCCAAGAAGAATCAGACTTCACTGTGTGAAAACCTACACCATGTTTTACAAGACTTACAGGCCTTTTTGTGAGAAGTAGCACTACTTGAAGATTCTGATACCTCCAGTCCAATTCACACTTTAAATATGATAGTTGTATTCAGAATGCTTTAAGAACTTAGTTCAGGGATCCTGCATTTAGATTAGGAGAAGAAAAGAGAAACCATAAGAGATAGTGACCAGTATGGATTCATGGTGCTTACCTGTCTGGCTTTTTGATAAATGACTCCAAATTTGAATGTATTGTTTACATCATGTTCATCATAAGACACAATCATTTGGGAGGCCTGAAAAAGGTAGGAAGGAAAAAAATCAACTTTATTCATGTGGAAGTAAGTGAAGATGCAAATGGAAGGGGAAGCACTCATTTTGGTAGAGAATATGCCCCCTGCTAAAAAAGCAGATGATAAGGATGCAACTCCAAAGGTCTCAGCTAGTTCCCAACACCTGAGTTTCCCCAGTAGTAACCAATCCTCTGTAACATCCATTCCATTCTCATCCAGGTGTGCCAGCCATGGCTTGGGCAATTAAGTAGCCAGTGGGACTCAGGATAAAATACCCCAGTATTTTATCTGTGGTGTAAAAAGTGAAGCCAGAACCCCAAAACTCTTCAGGAAGGATGGCTCTAGCTCTAATTCCACCTGCTCCTGTCCAGGCTTCAATCCTTTTCTTCATAAAATGAGCAGTATAGAGGAACATGCTCCAATAAAAAGCAAACAGAAGAGAAAAAGGAAAACCTGACCATAAGTTCTATTAGATTTTCTATTTTTCCTCCTAGAGTTGATGTCTGGGTCAGAAATACTCAACTCTAGTTCTGAATCTGCTGCTTTTATCCATGTAGCTTTGAGAGTGTCACTTCACTTCTCTGGACTTCAGTTTCTCTTCCGTTAAAGGGAGATGTGTAGTTATGAAGATTCAAAGAGACTAGGCACGTAAAGTGCTGAGCTCAGAGCAGCTACAACATCATCACCATCAACAACATCATCATCATCATCATCAGAATCACCATCATCTGTGCAACCCTCCTGAAAGAGTTGAATCAGCTTGTCAGGAAAGAGAAGTATATTTGGGCGCTACTGGGATACCTTCTGCAAAAAAAAAGGATTCATCCATGTGTTGTGCTAACGGAAGAACAAAGCAGGTATAACTTGTTGGCTGGAATATATAGCCAGTGTTAGGTTGCCACTCACTGTATATCTCTGTGAGGTTCTCAGCTGCCTGAGGAAACAGACACTTCTCAGCTCCCCCAGTGAGAGCCCTGTTGGCCTGACCCTTGTGGGAGTCCACCATTCTCGCCTGGGATGAGTCAAAGGGGAAGAACAGCTGCCCTCTCAGGGAGAGGCACTAGGCCATGGAGACCTTCCAATAAACATTCTAAACTGCAAATTTTAAACACAAACATCTCAGCCAGACTAACATCCCAGTTGAACTTCAGCAATCCCTCCAATACAAAAAAAAAAAAAAAAAAAGAAAATACAGCTGCTTTTCAATCATTACCAGGGCTGGAGGCTTTCCAAGTTATAAAGAGAACTGTGTAAATGTACATCACTGGGCTCTCACAGCAGATATGATCTGACAACAAAAATTACCCAACCAGTAGTTCAGTTAGGCCTTTATGATGGGGTTTTAATGTGTGGTTAAACCTCACTAATTCAGCTTTAATCATAAAGGGAGGTCAGTCTGAATGACAGAAAATGTTCAGTGGAGCACAGCATATTACTGGTAAGTTTCTACAGATTGTAAAAAGAGGCATCCAGAAGAAGGGCTTGGTGAGACAGAGGACTCTGCCACTAGCTCAGCCACTGCAGATGAATAAATAAATAGATGCTTCTAAGAGTGTCCAGTTGTGAACATTTAGGGCATTTATTCCAGGAGGCTGAAAAATTTAAAAATGCCTTAAATTCTCTGGTCCTACCAGGATGGGGTCCTCTCTTCTCCACACACACACTCCCCACTATCCCCAGACATTTCATTTCATGGCTCCTGGTTTTCAGAGTTGGGACTAAGGGACTAGACAGAGCCAGCCCCAGCAAGCCTCAGCTGTCACCACGTTGGCCACAGCGGAAGCTCAGATCACAGCTCCACTTCCACTCTCTCCCTCAAGGCCCTACTGGCTCATGAAGAAGGCAGTTGGTGCCCGAGGTCTTTTCCTGTGGCCAATTTTAAGCAATTCTCTGTTCGTGGCTGATTTAAGTCCTGTCATGCCATAATCGTTCTTGAGTGAGTTTGTTGTTCATTTTGTTATTATTGCTCCTCTCTCTACTCACACCACCATATCAAAACTGGGGTCAAGATCAGGCCAATCCTAAGAAACTGATAACAGAGAACCAGCTGGCTTATTAACTAAGGCCAAGAGGGGCTTGTAAGACCTCAGAGCTCACAGAGTAACGTGGGCGATGGGGAGCCTAGGTCTGGCCTTTTATTTCTTAGTGAGATTCTGCCCTTTGTATCCCCCCACCCCTCCATGATAGCAATTTGGATCTGTACCAGCCCCGGAGTCTCACCCCAGCACTGACCTCAGGAAGGTACAACTGGAGTGCCGTGGAAAACCTATAAAACTGCTACCTCTGCCACCTTCTTCGCTAGAGACCTATTCAGCTGGGCTGGAGACCCAGGCATACCTAAGGATGTGTTCCCAGGGGACCAGTGTGTGAAGGAGTAAGCAGGGAGAGAGGGAGTCGTGGAGGTTTCTCATGGAGACCCCACCATGATGCAGAGTCAGAGGTGTGCAAATCCATGCCAAGCTACACAGCCCTGGATAACGAGCAAGGGGGAATAGAGAGTTCCTCACCTTGGGGTACAGGACAGGGTTGAATTTCAGTCCCACTGCATCATCACAGAAAGCCTGAGCAGGGAAAGAAACACACTGGTCAGAAACCAAGCTCACAAAGCGCACCCAGCTCCTGCGCCCACCGAGAGAAGGCAGCGTGGCAAGAAAGGACCACAGGGTTGGGAACATGTGTGCCCAGGCCAGTCCACTGACCTTTCCAGGGCTTCCTGACAAAATGATGAGAGGAACCAGGTAAAGCCTGAGACTTATCCCCACTCTGACCTAAAGATAAGACAAAAAAACCACCTGCCCCCCCAACTCCCACCAAAGGTATTTGGCCTCATTCTGCCATATTCCTGCTCCCAGATTGAGGGCCCAATACAACCCCACCCTCTCACCCCTCTTTGCTGACTCAGTTCCCAAATTCCCTGTATCCCAAAGTGACAAGGCACCTCTGCCAGCTGGCTCCTTACTCAACATGGTCCCGGGCCTGAACCACCCTTCAGCGGGCCTAGGCCTTTCCTCTGTGTGAAGGCTCCCCGACCTCCCCTCCACACCCCTCTTCTGAAGTCCCATAGCTCTCGCCATAGCCAGCCCTGCCTTCCCATATATTTTGTCTCCTGAACTGGGTATGAACTGTCTAGAGCAGAGACGAAGGATTACACTCTCCCCTGAGCAGCCTCAGCATTGATGAAAGCAGCTACCATCCATGCAATCAAGGACCAGAGAAAAGAGGCCTCCCCCTTCCCAAGGGCAGACCCTCGATTCCCCAGAGGCCAGCTCTGATGGAAAGAAGTCACCTTCTCTCAAGGGTTGGTTTTTACCTTTGCAATCTGAGGAACACTGGGCAATTTGCTCAGTCCAGCCAAGGGGATCCGCTCATGCACTGTCTTCAGTTTGGACCTGCACATGAGGACAGGGTGAGGCAAGGGCACCCACAAGGAATCGAGTCAACGAGGAAGGTGGCTGAGGTCACACCAGACAGGGCACTTGTTTCAGGTCTCCCTGGGGGCAGGTGTGCCTCTTTCCCCCAACCCATGTGTGGGACAGCACACTCAAATTGTGGGAAAATGGAACCTACCAAGGTACCCCAGGGGAAGTGGACACTTCAAAGAACATGCCTGATAAAGCTGTCTGCCATGAAAATATGGGAAATAACTATATTTCTACCCTCTAGGTCACCATTATTATTTTTTATTTGTTTCTTTCTTTGTGAGTTTTTTGTGTTCTCCCAAAGAACTGGACCCAGCTTCTGTGTATATTTGGATTTTGACATGCAAATGAACCTGTAGTTAAAGATAATTTAATTTTTGAAAATCTGGATTTACTCAAAATATAAATGGAATGGAATCTGCTTTATAAGGGATTCACCATAAGACTCTAAATTTAGCCTGTTCCCCTGATTCATTTAGCACATTATGAAAGTGTTGGGATTTTTCTGAATGCTGTTCTGCATCTGCTGAAATAATCATATGGCTTTGTATCTGTTAACCTGGTAGATTACATTTCTATGAAGCCATCTTTTCATCCCATGCGTAAAACTCCAGTTGCTTATGATGTATTATTTTTAATATCCTACTGAATTTCATTGGTTAATAGTTTATTTAGTTGTTCACATCGATGTTCAAAAGCACTGGCCTTTTATTTCTTATATTTTCCTTGCCAGGTTTTAATATCAAGGTGTTATTTCCAGCCACATAAAGTTGTGAGATAGCTTCTTGCCCTCTGAAATATCTTGAATAATATAGGGATTTTACATTCCGTAAAGCCTTGCTAAATTTCATCTGTGCCATGGCTGAGCCTGCTGTTTTTATAATCAGATACTTCATAGTTCTTTAGTGGTGAGTGTTTAGATTTTCTACTCCTTCTTGAGTCAACTTGGGTAACTTAAGTTTTTCTATAAAAGTATCCAACAAACACATTGATATACTTGTATCAGATACTGTTAGTAGCTGCTCCATTGCTGTAATATTACTTGTTTGTGTCTTTTCTCTGTTTTCTTTGATCAGTCTTAGCTAGAGGTTTACCTATTTCATTTGTCTTTTCAAAGAGACAGCTCTTGGCTTTCATGATCATCTCTGTTCTTTTTCATTTCTTTCTACTTCACCAGCTTGTTCTTTCCTTTCTTCTATTTCCTTCAGGGTTTTTCCTACTATTCTTGTTCTAACTTCCTGGCCTGCACGCTTACCCATGTAATCTTCCTTCTTGTTTATTACAAGTGCACTTAGAACTATACATCTCTCTGTAAGTACCACTTTAACTACATCCCACACATTTTGATAGGTAGTATTTTTACTGTCATTTAGTTCTAAATATTTTGTCAGTTCTTTTGTGATTTTCTCTTTAACCAAGGAGTCATCTTAAAAGGGTTTTTTATATATATATATTTTTTTTTTCCTTTTCTTTCTTATTTATTTGTTTTCAGTGATGGGGATTGAACACAGAGTCTCACACATGCTAGGTAAGTGCTCTACCACTGAGCCATATCCCCAGCTAAAAGGATTAAAAAAAAAAAAACTTTCCAAATAAGGAAGGTTTATCCTCCAGTATCTTAATTGTTGGTTAATAAATTCTCTTATTTTCAGGGAACATAATCTATATGATATTCATTATTTAAAATTTGCTGACTTAGTACATGAAATATTTTATTTCTTTTTTTACCATGCTGAAAAGGATGTTATTTTTTTTCTTTTGTTGAGAAAAGGAATAGACATGACCAGATCAAGTTTGTTCATTGAATTGTTTAAATCTTCTTTATCTTCACAATTTTTTTATCTACTTGATCCATTGTCTTCTGAGAGATGTTATCAAAATTTCCCACTATGAGGATTTGTCTACCCCTCCCTATATTCTGTCAGTTTTTACTTTTTAAATTCAAGCCTCTGTTACCAAGTACAGAGGCTTGCGAGACCCGTCCTCTCCATCCTCATGTAGATGGAGGCCTCAGAGGGGACCCTGCAGAGGCTATCTTTCCTTGCCCAGGTTCTGAACAAATTCAGAAACAAAATAATACCAAAGAGTAAGGCAGTCAAGAGTCAAATAGCTCTTTGTTACTGATAAAGACCAAGTGAGAACACAGCTTAGTATAAAGGAAGATGAAATGAGGCTTTCTAACTAAAACCCAGAATTAGCCAAACATATCCATCCAGTCACAGGTAGTGCTGGACAGAGGTTAAGACCCCCCCCCCCCCCCCCGGGGACTGCTAAGGAGAGAACTCCAAGACGGAAGGTAGAAANTTTGAGGAATAAAAAAAATAGTTGTTGAAATAAGCTTAACATATAGGATAAAATCTAGTTTGTTCAAAGAGTGAATTTGTGAATCAGGAGAGAACTCCAAGAGGAAAGGGTAGAAAAAAAAGTTCTTGCTCCTAAATGAATCTGCCAGAGGGCAGAGAGAACCAGGGGTGTTATACAAAAGTGGTCCCTCCACAAAGTAGGAAACACGAGGAGTCGGAAAGAAGTATTCCCAGGTTACAAAGGAGTACTTCCTTTATCCTTAATGCTTTTTACCTGTAATTCTATTTTGTCTGATTTTTTAAAAATATTTTTTAGATGTTGATGGACTTTTATTTTATTCATTTATTTATATGTGGTGCTAAGAATCGAACCCAGGGCCTCACACATGTAAGACAAGCGCTTTACCACTGCGCCTCAACTCCAGCCCCTTTTTGTCTGACTTTAATATTGTTATGCCAACTTTCTTGGTTAGTATTTTCCCAGTGTGTCTTTTTCCATTTCTTTCTTTTAAATCTTTCCATGTCACTCTTCCTTAAGTCTCTTATAATCATAATATACTTCCATTTTTAAATTCAATTTAATAGTCTGATATCTTAGTAGGTTAATCTAATCTATTTTTACTTACTGTAACTACTAATATATTAGAAATCATTTCTACTCTGTCATTTTATATCTACTATTCCCTGTGGGGTTTTTTCCTTTCCTGCCTTCAATTGAATAAAGTTATGAGTATTTTTTTGTTTTGTTTTGCATTCTCTTTTTATATGTCTGCTAGTTTTGGAGATACAGATTGTATTTCTATGTATTCCAACATATATACTTATATTTTTTCCAACAAACCCTAAAATTGTTATGTTTTTCCTATAGAGGAAAGCAAATAAAAAAAATAAAGTATGCTTTAAACACTGAACTATTCCTCTCCCATTGTCCTTGCTACTTTTGTTTATAAATTTAGTTCAAGTCTCCTTTTAAAGATGCCAAAAAATCACTTCTTTTTCCAGTCAGTAATTAAATTTATCAATACGGTTTACCTATATCTTGTGACTTTTTAACTGCCTCTTTTCTTCTGAGTTCTCTTTCTTCTAGCTGAAGTACATCCTTTAGTAATTCTTTCAGGGAGACTCTGTGAGTGGTACACTCCCATTTGTTTATGTTTGAAAACAGTTTTATCTTGTCTTTGCTGTTTTCTGGGCATAGAACATTGGGTTAAGAGTGTTTCTTCTTTAATTTCTTTCCTTTTTTCTCACTTGCTTGCTCTCTATACTTTAAAGATACTGTCCCCATCGTCTTTTGACAACTATTATGGCTTAGGAAAAATCTATTCTCGGCCTAGTTGTCACTACCTCAAAGACGGTCTGGCTTTATCCTCAGGTAGTCTTAAAATTTCTTTAATCTTTGATTTCCGATGTTTCACATCAACATGTCTAAAAGTACTGTTTTGTTTTAAAATTGCTCTCAGCTGTAGGTTATGTACTTTCTTCAATTCTGAAATATTCTCAGATATTCCCTCTGGGTATTTGTTCACTAATCTCTCTAGTATTTCCTTCTGGAACTCCTTTGAAACAAATTCTGAGGCCTCTAAGTCTATTTTCCACATCTTATCTTCTTTTTTGTATACTTTATTTCTTTATCTGTGCTGTGTTCTGGATGAATTCCTTGGGACTCTCTTCTGATTCACAAATTCACTCTTTGAACAAACTAGATTTTATCCTATATGTTAAGCTTATTTCAACAACT
Source organism: Marmota marmota marmota (assembly GCF_001458135.2). NCBI lineage: Eukaryota > Metazoa > Chordata > Mammalia > Rodentia > Sciuridae > Marmota > Marmota marmota. The sequence continues at coordinate 446,175 of NW_025999891.1, forward strand.
ATTTTTTTTATTCCTCAAAATTCTAATCATTTTCCTTACATGCCCACGTGTTCTTAATTCATTTCCTTGTTTTATAATTTATCCATTTTATAGATGCTATTCATTATTTGTCTTTTTAAGATGTTAAATATATTTATTTTAAGTCATTTTGAAAGACTACCATTATTTGCATTTCATCAGCAGTAAATCCATCTCCCATTTGTTGACATTTCGGCTGTCTTTCTTAATGTCAGTTTTCCCCAGGTGCTTGGAATTTTCCACCCACTTTTCTCTATTCTCAGTTCAGTCCCCATCCTGGCTGTTAGTCTGTACCACTCTGGGGGCACCATTCATGTTATACAATCTGGTGGCCTGGATCATCACCTAGCTCACATCACCTGGTTCACTGCAGCTGCCTCCTGATTCACCTTCCTTCTCTTGGCCTTGACATTCCTCCAAGTCATTGCCCTTACTCTAGCCAGAATGACCTTTCTACAGATCTTTTTGTAACATTCTCCCTTCTGTAGCTCTCCTCTTGCTCCTACAATAAAAATCTAAGCTCCTAAAGATGATCTGTACATGAACTAGCTCTCCCACATCTCTCCAACACAGTCTTTCAACCCCACACACACGACACACTTTCCACAATCAAACCATCCTGAACTTCTTTCAGTTCTCCGTCAACATCTATCTTTTGCACCATCCCCACTAGCCTACAACGATTCAGGTCCATAAGAAGAAGATGAGTAAAGCTAAGGGTATAGCTCAGTGATAGAGCCCTTACCTACCATGCACAAGGCCCTGGGTTCAATACTTGGCATTTTGGGAAGGAAGGAAGGAAGGAAGGAAGGAAGGAAGGAAGGAAGGGAGGA
>NW_025999891.1:447047-487173 GCF_001458135.2 Marmota marmota marmota
AAGGAAGGAAGGAAGGGAGGGAGGGAGGGAGGGAGGAAGGAAGAAGAGCAAGGAAAAAAAGAATATATAAAATGTACTGAATGCTTTCTATGGCCAAATACATAAGTTAAGAGCTTATTCCTCATAGAATTCCCTACCACTAAACAAAGTCTGGCACATAGTAAGCCTTGGTTAAACAAACACTGAATAAATCATGTAGTCCCTCATATTAACCATCCTTGCATTGCTAAAATAATTCTTTCTTGACTATAGTAAACTTTTATTAATAGACTGCTTGAATTTGAGTTTCTCAGACTAAACATTCTTCTATTATTAATAAGGAATACTGGGACCTGTTTTTTCTTTTTTAACTTACATTTCATTTGCCTGTCTTATTTTCCACGAGGATCCTCTAAACATTATCAAATTAATTGGGAAGCTTTCCATATTTTTCTATTCTTTTGAACAGTTTAAATAACACAAATCTGTTCCTTTAAAGTTTAAAATACTTACCCACAAAACCATTCAGACCTAGGAGCATTTGGAGGGATAATTCTTTTAAGAATTTTTCTAATTTATTGGTGCATTTGGGTTTTTTTACCTCATCTTGAGTTACATTTGGTGATGTATACTTCCTTGAAAGGCATCTGTTTCAACTAACATTTCCAATTTAATAGTGTAAACTGCACACAGCACCCATTAATAATTATTTAACCTTCACTTCTGTGCTTATGTGTCTTTTTATGCCTAATTTTGTGTGTTTTTATTTTCTCTTTTTATCTACATTTAACTAGCTAGTTGCCTCTCTTGTTTTGTTTCCCCTAAAAGAAGCCCAGATTTATCAAGTCTTGTACTCTTTTTATTTCTAACTTTATTTATTTCTGCTTTAATCTTTTTTGTTTCTCTCACTTTCCTTAGATAATCATATCAATGATGAAAAGAATAGTAGCTACCATTATTACATTATTGAGTAGCTACAATATGATGAGCTCTGACTCACCAGGGCAGATAAACACTCAAGAATTTTAACATAGATACTATCGCTGCCATTTCACAGATGAGGAAACTGAGGCCGAAAGAGGTCACTAACAATAACAACACATGTAAACATCACTCTTTCTTATTTAATAGGAGATTGTTTAAGGCAATAAACTTTCTTCTAAGCGTAGTTTTGAAGACAACCCAATTTCTTTATGTGGAATATCGTAAATGTCATTACTCTATAAATATTCTTTAACTATATCCTTGACTTTTTCTTTGTCCTATAGGTTACTTAGGAAAGTATTGAGACTGTTTACTTCTAAGTGGCAAAAAAAGTGGATTTTCCAAAACATTCTTTTGTTACTAATTTCTAGTTTTATTGTCAATGTAAAAGTGAATAGATCCAGAAGAGAATTTGCTTTTTGAAATGTATTTAGTTCCTAAATTCATCTGCAAGAACCATCTACAAGATTTTTAAAAAGCAGAAATTTCAGATCACAATCCAGTTTTTAAAAAGGACAAAGCTTATGAACAGACAGTTCACAGGAAATAAGCACAAGTGATGCTTAAGTGTATGAAAAGATATCTCCAAACGACAGGTAGATCCCACTTGGCTACTCTCGTGCATACACAGAGGTTGTCAGAAGGCTATTCTCAGATTTTAGGCTGGAGTGCTGGTTGTGATAAATTTGGGACATTAGTTAAATAATCTAGAACTCCATGGGGAATGAGGAAGAAGTGGGGACAGTAGTTACTGCCAGCAAGGGCATTTCATCTCTGGATAAGTACTTCTTTGTGTCTGGTAAAGCTGCTAAGCCATCGAGCCAATTTTTCAGGCCTGGTTTTCAATTTGGCCTGGCAATCACTCCAAGTACATGATGTGATTGTCCAACTTCCTAGCTGATACATGGCTTCTCTCTGTCACCCTGCCCACTGGCTTTCTTTTGGGGAGAGCCACATTTGAGCTTATCCTTGGGCTCTCCCTGGTATTGATTTCAAATACTGCTGGCCCAAAGTAACAAAAGTGGTTCTATGCAGAAAGACCCCTCACCATTCAGGGCTCCCTCTCACTCCTAAAGAGAACAGGTTTCTTCCAGAATCTTCAGTTGCATATAGTCCCACACTACATTGCTTTCTTAGGAAGGGGATCTAGGGTTCAACTCCATATCACCTACATTTGGGTCCTAACTATCCTATAAATGGCAATTTTTAAAATATCAAAGTGTGCTGTTGTGCTTGGCACCTTCTCCAACTTTCAGTCCTGATACAATGTTTCAGATAGGATGTAGCATTAAGGAAAGAGGGCTGAGATCCCACTGTCATCTGACTTAGAAGTCCCAGATAATCTTGGTCTAATTTTTATTAAGAAATAAAATACTTTTCTTCAGAGAGGTTCCTCTAGCTAGAAATCCTATTTACAGGGATCCAGGTATTACCCGCTCTGAGATTTTTCTGTCGTTATTTAATTGACTTTCCATGTTCTGCAAATACGATGTCCACTCAGGTGAACTTTTGTAAATGTAACTGCTTCCTTTCTACATCAGAAGCAAATCAGGTTGGATGGGGGCTAACCATTTATTCAAACCATACGGTCTCCTACCTCTCCCAAAGCAGGGTTAAATGTCTTTCTTCCTTCCCATGTTTATCTCAAAATTTAGACAGAATAAAAAAAAAAAACTGTTATTGCTCCCTTCCAAACACCTTTAAGAACTTAGGATTAGATTCAATAAACATGATTTGAGAACTTGACATGTTCATAGAAGTCTACTAAGCTCCAGCCCCTTGGCCTTCCTGGCTTCTGTACCCCCCAGCCAGGGACAGATAAATAAGGCACACACTCCTCTGGGCTCTCATAACATTCTGTGCATATGACTAAAATAATACTTGTGACACATCTTAAAATTCTATTTTTCTCACTTGCTAGACCATAAATCTTTAGGGAACAGGGACCAAATCTCAGTTATCTTTGTACCCCCGAGAACTTCCCCTATCTCCTGGTACAAGAAAGGTTTTACAAAACACGTTATTTGAACCAAACAGAAGCCAGTTCCAGTTCCTGCCCTTCAGGAAGTCACAATCCAGGGAGAGGTGCCCTGGCTTCACCTATAAATCAGTGCTCCTGTTGTAAAGATCACTCCAGCTCCATGAACCCAGCACACACAACAGAGGCTTTGGGATCCACCTTCCCTGACTCAGTGGTCACCATAGGCAGCATTTTGGACAACCCTTTCCCAGGACATAAAGCTGTGTCTCAGCATGATAAAACACACCAAGCCACCCCTACTCTCTGTTTCCATCCTTCTCAGGGCTAGGTCCCTTATATGAAAGAGAGGCATGTTGGGGTCTGGTCTTGTTGACCTTGAGAATCAGTCAGCTGGGGCCACCTGGTTCTAATGCCTGGCAACTTCAAATACAGCCCCAAGATGCCAGCAGTTCTTTTCTTCCAGCACACCCAGACCAGACCTGGTCAGACTGGTATTTCTGCCCCACCACACACACACACACACACACACACACACACACACACTCGGCAGACCCACCCAGAAGAGGTGTGGCAACCAATACAACAGCCCCACCCACCTGAGAATAATCCGGAGGTACTCAATCCCTTCCACTTCCTCACACTTGATGGACAGAATCAAGTTCCCGAGGCTGCTGCCGGTACAGTAGAAGTTCAGATGATCCTAGAAACAGAAATCAGGTGTGAGTGGAGGGGAGGCAAGCCTCCAGACATGTCACCCCAAACCACCTTCTTCACCAGGAAGGAGAAGCCCCACAGAAATGAGGAAGCTAAGGATGTCACTGCTACGGGACATGCCAAGCACCGTGCTATGGGTTTAATACCTACTATCTTCTTTAATCCTGACCACAGTTTTAGGCAAGAGATCATCCCCATTCCACAGACACGGACACCAACATTCAAACTCAGATCTGTCTCAACTTGCTGAAGCTCTTCGCCACCAGATGTTCCCAGGGGAGCAGCCCTCACCACCCCAGACTCTCTGTGGGAGAAAGCTAAGAGGCACTCAACACCTCCACCCAAAGGGAGGTGAGAGGTCCTCTGAACCCGGGAGCCTGGGCTACAAACATCGCTTCCTGGAGCCCATGCCAGGTCCACCAAGTCAGGGTTGGTTGTGGAATCTACATTTTAACGTCCTGGGGTTTGGAGGTCTGGGTACAGCTTCCTCCAAGTGAGTCTCTGCAAAGCTGTCTCCGACTTGAGATATCCAGAATCTGCCCTGGGGACTTAGGGAATCTAGCAAATTTGAAGGGCAGAATATATTTAAAGATATATAACTTTGTCACTTTTAAGTAATCAGAGGGTCACAGCAAGCACACTGTGCTCAGAGGAACGGCATACAGGACGTGAGATGTGCACTAAGAAAATGGTAATGTAGACTTACAAGATGTGAGGATGTGTTTTTTTCTGGAGAAGTCAAAACTCTGCCCACTCTCCTGCACCCCCAAAAAGTACCCATCCCATCAACTCCTGGAACCCTTGCTGGGGGTGACCCCTAAAGGACCCATCATGGGACTTCTGCATTGCTCCCCTGCCCCTGCCCCAGAATACTGCCAGTCAAACTTCTCCTATTTATACAAATGCAGACAGGCAGGAAGGGGACAGATCTGGGAAGAAGAAATGGCAGGGAGAACAGAGGGGGCACTGGAGAGGGGACCCCCTACCCACCCAGGGCACTTCATCCTCTGGCAGCTCTTTTATCCCAGGGTCCCGGACCTCACCTTCCCTAGGAAGTGCCTGCGGTAGGCCCTGGCTTCGCCCTTGCACTCGAGCTTGTAGCCGAATGTGTTGGGGCTGAGGTTGTCCTCTTCCTCCTCTTCACAGATGCTGCTGCCCAGTGACGTTGGTGTGCCCACATTCTCCGGGTCCTCAATCCAATAGCCCCCAAACTGGGGCAGGATGATCAGAGGGTATGGGCCGCCCTTCTCCACAACCTGGAGGCAGAGGGAGGATCTTGTCTTGCAAGCCTACCCTGGAGACTGCAGGAGGAGGTGCCTGTGGTGTCCCCACCCACCTCTGAACTACTCCAGGGAAGGGAGTCTGGTATTTTTAAGGCCAAAGTCAGTAACATGAATCCCTCCTCTGTGACCCACTGGCATCTCCAGCTTTACCAGCTGACCCTATGCCTGTGGGTTGCAAGGCCTGGATGGGAACCCCCAATTAAAACATGGAAAAGCCAAAGTCACAGAGGCAAATATGGAAAGAGGCCTCAAGCCCTCAAATCCCAGGCCTGAGGTTCTTTCCCATGTGGGCCTGGGAAGGGCCGTGATGTCCCCAGGGGCAGGGCCAAATCGGGCTGCAGTACAGACAGGGGGGCTCTTACCTCATCAATGCTGGGATATGGGATATAGTCATCCTGCAAGACAAACCAGAGAACAGAACTGTTAGTCCTCGCAGTGGTGATAAAGTCAGATCATTGTTTCCATGTCCCTCTCCTGGATCATGGGAGGGGATGCACTGGGAGGCTTAGCAGGTTGCACCAGGGCTTTGGGAGAAACACATGAGGTGGAAGAACAGCCTAGAGGCAGCTGCGGGATCTGATATCTTACATAAGTTGTGCTCATCTTCAAATTGACCACACCTGAACGCAAACTCAGTTGCGCCAAAGACTCAGCATACAAAGGTGCTGACCCTGTCACCCCTAGTGAGACCAGCTTCTCAGCCTAGGGTGCCAACATAGGGCGATGGCCCCTAGTCTCACCCAGCAGCCTTCTCCAGGTAACAGGGCTGAACTCCAAGGTACCCTCAGGCATTGGAAAAAAACCAAAGCTAAGAGCTGCTAGTCCTCTGAAACTGAGTCTGACAGTCCCAAACACTGTGCAGGTGCAGAGACAGGTGCCAAATAGGCGGGGGGAGCAGCCAGGCCCAGCCACCAATCCTGGGTCTCCTTCAAGGCTCCCATCCCCACCCCAGCCTGCTCTGAAGTTCCTTTAAAGGCATGGAGCCAGGTCCCCCTTTGCTGCCTACCAGGCACAAGTGTAACCAGGCTTCAGTCACTTCAGTGGCTCTTGGTGGAAACCAGAGGGAGACAGGAGGGAGACAGAAGAACCCTGTCTCCTCGCCCTCGTCCCACTCAGGACTCCTCACTGGGCCCACCCAACGAGCACCTCAGCCACCCAGCCCACCTTGTTCTTCTGGGGTCCTGGCTTCTGCTCTTCAAGCTTGATCCCCTGTGGAAAAAAGGAAAAGAGGACCCGTGGAAGCAAAGGTCACGAAAGAGTGACCAAAGAGAGGAGTCTCTGGGCAACTGGCCTTGCTGGGGGTTAATGATGGTGACAGCAGCAACAGCTGGCAGCTCTCACTGCCTTGTCACTGTCAGTCCTCACAGCAGCCCCAGACGAGACAGCTAGTAGCTCAGTTAACAGTCTAGATTGGAGCCAGATGCCCTGGGTTCAAATCCCTGCACTGCTAGTTACTAGCCTAATGACCATGACCATGTCACAGAAACTGTCCTATGACTGAAATGCGAATGATGACAGCACCTACCATTGTGTTGAAGATCAAAGGTTAACAATGGGTGAAGTCCTTGGAATACTGACTGGTAACTAGTTAGTGCTCTGGGTTATCAGTACCATAGGCTGGCAATACCACTGTTATCATCCTAGAGCTGAAATGTATTCCCTAGGGCCACAAGGTCAGCAGGTGAGGGGCTAAAATGGGAACCCATGTCTGTTGCACCACCATCAGCAGCCTCCCCCTGATGGGAGAGCCTGTGCATCCACAGGTCCTCCTTCTGCTGCAAGCCTCCTCTATGTGACCCTTAAGCTGCATCTATAAAATGAGAATGAGACACATTCCCCATCACCCCCATGCCAAAAAAAAAAAAAAAAAAAAAAAACTTCATAGATACACGGAGTATCTATTTGAGGATCAGATTTGAGGACTGGGATTAGACTGGGGGAATTAACCTGCAGGTGTCTGGAAAATTCACTTCCGAGAGCAGTGCCTTTTCCAGCAGTCCTATAATTGGGTTCTGATTTAACTGGGTTGTGTGGGAGGGAAACACATGGTGTCCCAAGACTGAATAAATCAGGTGAGGGTCTGAGCTGGTGGGACAAGCTAGGAGAAAGTTCCCCTCCGAAGACAGCCCAGAAGCAGTCCCTATCTAGCCACAACACTGACACACCTTCCAAGGTGAGTTTCCCCAGGCCTCCTTTGAGAAGCTCACAGCACCTTTTCACCAGCAAGGAAACAAAGACCCCACTGGGGGGCCATGTGCCTAAGGACACACAGCTAGTGACTGACAAGGCTTGGATTTGAAGCCAGGTCACCTATCCATATGACCACACCCCCCACTTCCTGGACACCAGGGCTCCTGCTAACTGAGTAGATGTGGATGCGGCTTCCCTTTCCCTGGACTTCTCTGGGCTGAGTCACCCTGCAGCATTGTTCAGGAGGGTGTGGGAGGGCCCCTCCCACAAGACAGGTGCTCCTCCTGCACACAGGCAGAAAACCACCTGGGTGGCCCTGCAGACCCTGTCGGGGTTGGCCAACTGGGTAAGTGGGGGTGAGGGAGTGATGTCAGGAGTTCACTCTGTTTGTCCTGCATTAGTCACCCCTGTCTGGGAACAGTCCCTGAGGCAGGAGAGAAAACCTCCTCCCAGCCCCTCAGCCACCCCACTCCCTGCCCCACAAAAGAGCCACTGCCCAAGCAGGGCCGCCTCTTCCCTGAGTACAACAGGTACTATCACTAGCTGCCTCACCACCCACCCCACCCCCGCCATGAAGAAATGGAGGCTCAGAGGGAAAAGATACTCAATTAGAAGGCATGGAGGTTAAACCTGAGCCCAGGACTGCAGCTTCCAAAGCACGTGCACTAAACTCCCTTTGCTTCACAGGGGTTGTGCCCTTCTTCAAATCCCTAGACTCCTGGGCTGGAATCAGGGATCCTTGAGCCTAGTTTCAGCTCCTCACAACTAGCAGAGTGACCCGGGCACTTAATTGCTCTGAGGCTCTGTTTTCACAACTGCAAGATGAACAGGGAAGAAGCCCATGCCCAAGGACAGAATCCACCCACACTATGCACTGCCTGACCACCATCAGTTCCCCACATGCAAGTTTCCTATCAGCAGAGTAGCTGGGGACTGAACCCTCCACCGCTGGCACCCACTGACACGTGGTAGAGTCTTACACGCTGGGAAGTTTGGCTCCCGTGTCTCAACTGAGACAGAAATGGCAAACCACCATGGGTGCTGGGTGTCGGTTGTCATAGAAATATAGAGGGAGGGGAAAAACAAGCCCCTGCCCTGGAGAAGCTCCCAGTCTAGCTGAGAAGCAAACCCAACCGACAGCCTCTAAAAACAGAACAATATGAGGCCAGTTAAGTGGGGCCAAATTGTATGCCCTGTGGGGGAGGGAGGGGACTCCAGCTGGGGGGGTGAGGACAGGTGGAAGGCAGAGGCCACCAGGGAGTAGGAAGGTGGAGCCTCTGATTCCCCACCAGCTTGCCAGAATAAAGGGATCCCATCGGCTTGAAGGGAAAATCCCAGTTCTGCTCCAAGCAGTTGAGCACTTAATTATACCCTGTCCCCACAGCTCGTGCAGAGCACATGCCAGCCCTGTTTCCACAACTTGATTAGAAGTTCCCTAAATGAATGTAAAATGAGTTTTCAGTCCACACACTGTCGAGTATGGAGTAGAATCTTAATAATTGACTCGTGGTGGGGACAAATACTATCTTTCCCTCCAACCTGTCCCTCTCCTCACCTCCCCTCAGGAGACTTGCATCTCAGGACTGCCCTGAGCCCCATATTGCCCCTCCTCCTGGAGCTTCCAGAACCTTATTACAGGATCTGTCTCTTCTACTTAGGGTAAAAAGTATCATGGTACAATGGCTAAGCTCTCTGGCTCTCAAGCTACTTACTTGATTGCCATGTGTCCCAGAGTACTTAATTTAATAGCTCAATGCCTCACTTTCCTCACCTGTGATATGGGGCTTTGTCAGGACAAAATAACACCTGTCAATCCCTGAGCCCAGGAGAAGTGCTTGAAACGTGTGCCATTATCAACTTCTTCCCATTCTCTTCACCCACATCAATTCCACCTGGACCTCTGCTCATATTCCCTAGGGCAACCTTCTTACCTGAGAGCCTGACCTCAGAAGCATTAGTTCCAGGACCCGTAGGGATACAAAAACCCACAAATGCTCAGATCCCTTATTTAAAATGGCATGGTGTTTGGAACCTACACAGCCTCCCATATACTTTAAATCATCTCTAGCTTACTTATATTACCTAATACAACATAAATGTCATGTAAATAGGTGTTATCTATATTGTTTAGAGAAGAATGACAAGAAAAAAAGTATGTGCATGTTCAATGCAGATGAAAATTTTTCTAAAATGTTCTCCATCCACATAAAACCAAATTTTCCACGGTTGGTTTAATCCATAGATTTGGAATCTGCAGATAAGGACTGTGCTTATAAAAGTCCCTCAAATCCACATTGAACATTGACTTTCACAGAGTGCCTACCAATTATTTACATATATTCTCTTATTTCAGCTCAGTGAGCATTTTTATTATTGTTTACTTAGAGGCGTGGAAATGGTAAGGAACTCGTACAACCAAGTGTCCAATGCAAGATTTGAACTTGGATCTGCCTCCCATGCTGCAGCTCTCGCTTCCCCGACCCAAGATGACACCCCTCAGATGGGGCTTGCTTTTTCAAGCTTTCTTTCCAACCCATTCCAGGAACAATGGCCCCTTTCCAGCCCTCCCCACTTCCGTGGAATTTATGGATCCCCAGCTGGTCCTTCCCGTCCTCAGGCTGGAGTCTTCCCAAGTGCTTCGCTGCCCAATAGCAAAATGGCCTCAGGTTGTCAGGGCTGTGGGGAACCTGTGCCTCCAAGGTATCTCCTGCTACTGAGACCCGCAAGGTCCCAGCAGCAACTGCACCCATGGCTTGGCTGCTTCCCCACTTTGGGGGTGCTCACCTGCATTTTCTCCAGCATCTCGAAGAACTCCGCCGACTGAAAGACACAAAGTGGGGAGGGAGAGAAAGACGGGAGTCAGAGCCTCCTCCTCACCAACTGCCTGGAAGCTAAGCCCAGGGCTTCCCCAGGGAGGACATTCATTTGAGTCAAGAGAGAAGATAATTTGATTTTGCCTTGCAGAACTGGAGGGCCAGAACACCCCATTCAACAAAAGAGAAAATTAAACAGGCCTGGGCTGGCCACTGGCCCCGGGGAGAGAGCAGACTCTCCGTCTCTGTGGGGGAAGGGGCAGTGGGACCCCTGGGAAAAGCCACATTCCCCAAACACCAATGGAGACTCAGCCTCCAGCAGGATTCATGTTTGGGATGTTTTCAACCCAACAGTGAAGCCAAAATGTCCAACACACGTAGTTTTCTGACATCTGTGGCAACAAAGACTCTCTGTCTCCTACAAAATCTCACTCAGTACCCCAACAGAGAGCCAGTATATACAGCCACTCCAGTCAGGGCAGCCAAAGAGGCTGGAGCCTCTTTGTGCCCCCTGGGCCACCCTGGCCCCTGCCACACGGCACTGTTTTGGGACCCTAGAGCTTGTGAAACGCAGCCTGAAACCCATTCATCTGAGCCTCCAGCTCATGGATGGATTATTTTAAAAATATCAAACTGCAGCTGTTCAAACCTTTAACCTCCTTCACTGACCCCTTTGTAAACTCCAGGTAAAGGTGTAAAGGAGAATAAGAAGGTAGAATGCACAGCTGAGTGCTGGAAAAGGAGAACAAGAAGGTAGAATGCACAGCTGAGTGTTGGAAGCTTCACCTGATGAAAAACATGTTCCTGTCCCTCCGAAGTCCCCCACTTCCCACCCCAGAAAAACAACCCTAATTTCTTTCTTTTTTTTTTTAAGTTGTTAATGGACCTTTATTTTATTTATTTGTATGTGGTGCTGAGAATCGAACCCAGTGCCTTGCGCATGCTAGGCAAGTATGCTACCACTGAACCACAACCCCCAACCCCCTAATTTCTTATACTAACATCATTACACAAATCTGAGCACTGGCAAGCCATGAGTCGAGGTGCCTGGACAGACAGTGCCCAAAGAATGCAGTGACAAGGAAGAAGGCACTGTCCTCAACTCTTTTTCATGCAGAATCAGTACCTCCCCAAATCTCCCTTCCTCTGTAGGCACCAAAGAGCCAGAACTGCCTGGGTATGGGTGACCCAAGCCTACTCCTGTACATTCACATGTCGGGTCTACAGACCTAGATCCTGAACTGCTGTCAGTTCAGGTCAGAGGCTTTCTGCCTCTAACAGGCCAAGCTAGGCCTGACTGAGATGATTTGGATTTTATGGCAGGAATGGGCCCCTCCAGGTGACTGCTCTCAGAATTCCTCAGAAGGGAGAGACCTCCAAGCAGTCAGGATCTAGGTCTATAGACCCCACATGTGAATGTACAGGAGTAGGCTTGGGGCACCCACACCCAATGTCCTTGACTAGAGCAGCTGACAAACACCCAAACCTACCCTTCCCACTTCTCTAGGTATAAAAGCACCAACTAATACTGTGCATTCTTACCAACTCCATCTCCAGAAGACCAGGATTGCCAGATATAAAGAGCTCACACCAATCAATAAAGATGAGCAGAAAGAGGACAGGGGACAGAAACAACCAACATTTTAAATACAGACACCCAACCCACCAATTGCACTTCTAGTGGTCTATATTCTAACATTCACACATACACAGAGATACATACTCTCAAAATGTTCATTGCTGCATTGTTTGTAACATTTAAATATTTTTTTTTTTTTGGAACAACTTAAATGCCAATCTATTCGGAAACTGGTTAGAGTAAGCTACATTCATAGAATAAAAATAAATACTACAAACAGCTTCATGTCAACAAATTAGATAACTTAGATGAAATGGACAAATTCCTAGAAAACCACAAACTATCAAAACTGACTCAGAAAGAAATACAAAATCGAAAAAGACATATAAGAAATAAGGAGATTGAATTAATGATGCAAAAATTTACCCACAAAGAAAAGTCCAGGCCCAGATGGCTTCATTTGTAAATTCTATCTAATATTTTTTTTGTGTGTTCATTTGTTTCTTTTTTTTTTTTTACTGTTTTTTATTGAACTATTATAGCTATACATAATAGTTGGGTTCATTTTGACAGAATCACACATGCATGGAATTTGATTTACACCATTTCAGTCGTTGGTGTCCATCCCCTTTCCCTCCCTGTCTTCCTCTCCTTCTTCTTCCTCTGTTTTGCTTAACTTTCTTTCACTAATTTATTTATTTATTCATTTATTTATTTATTTTGGTGTACCGGGGATTAAACTCAGGGGCACTCAACCACTGAGCCACATCCCCAGCCCTATTTTGCATTTTATTTAGAGACAGGGTCTCACTGAGTTGCTTGCACTTCACGAAACTGCTGAGGCTGGCTTTGCACTCTCGATCCTCCCACCTCAGCCTCCCCAGCCACTGGGATTACAGGCATGCACCACCGCACCCAACCTGCTTATTTATTTTTTATTGGTATTTTATACATATACATAAAGGTAGAATTCACTGTGGTATATTTATACATGCATATAGCATGATTTTGTTAAATCCACACTGCATTCACCCCCCTTTCCTGTTCTTCCTCCCTTCCTCTCTCTCTCCTTCTTCAATGCCATCTGCCAAATATTTAAAGAAGAATTAACACTAAATCCTCATATTTAGTCTCGAGAAAGTAAAAAGACAACCCACAGAATAGGAGAAAATGTTTGCAAACCATATATCTGATAAGAGACTTATAGCTAGAATACATAAAAAACTCTGACAACTCAATAATAAAAACAAACTCCTTTTAAAAATGGGAAAAGGATCCAAATGGATATTTTCCCTTGAGAAGATATACAAATTGATAATAAGCACGTAAAAAGATACTCAATCGACATCATTAGCCATCAGGATATACACATCCAAACCACAATGATATTCCACTAAGATAACTATTATCAAAAAGCAGAAAATAAGTGCAGGCAAGAATGTAAAGAAATTGGAACCTTCATATATTACTGATAGGAATGTAAAATGGCACAGTTGCTGTGAAAAATAATTTTGCACAAGAACACAAATATAAGGGTGTGTGTCACCTCAAAAAGCTAAACATAGAGTTGCCAGGTGACCCAGAAATTCCACTCCAATGTATATACCCCAAAGAACTGAAAACAGGGACTCAAACAAATACCTATAGCTAGAATACATAAAAAACTCCAACAACTCAATATTCATACAGAATATTGAGAATTATGTTCATACAGAATGCTCCAGCAGCACTTTTCGTGTGTGCCAAAAGACGGAAACGACTCAGATGTCCATCAAGTGGTGAGTAGGTTACAAATGCGGTATACCTACACAATGGAATAGTATTCAGCCACAAAAGGAATAAAGTACTATACATGCTACAATAAGGATGAACTTCGAAAATAGTATACTAAGTGAAAGAAGGCAGACATAAAAGATTACATGTTATATGATCCACTTATATAGTAAATCCATATAGACAGAAAATAGATTAGTGTTTGCTTAGGGCTGAGGGGTCAGGAGGTTGGATGGCGAGAGCTAAAAGATCCTGGGTTTCTTTCTGAAGTGGTGAAACTGTTCTAAAATTGATTGTGGTGAGGTGATGGTTGCAAAACTCCATGCATATGCCAAAACCACTAAATTGTACACTTTAAATGGGTGACTTTACGGTCTGTGAATTATATCAATACAGCTGTTCAAGAAAGCTATGCAACCGTTCAAAAACAAAGCAATCAATTTCTATTGCTTAAATAAGCCACTCTCCAAGGAACACTGAGGGAAAGTTGGGGAGAAGGAGAAAATCAGAGCACACCTCATTGAATATGATCCCACTTACATAAATACAACCTTAAAAACAAAATCTAAAGCATAGCGTACAAAACTATTTGGAAAAAATATAACTCAAACTACCAAAAGTTATTTTATCAAGAAGCAAAGATGAAAGCAGTAAGAGAAGTTAAGCTTTGTATTTGGCCTATCACACAAACACACGCACCCACCCATGTGACTTGCATAATTAAACTTTAAATAAATAAATAAGCTTTGTAAGGGATACAAAAATGTGCAAACGACATGAAAAAAACTGCTAAAGGAGAAATTATAAAATGACCAATAAGCACAAAGAAATATGCCCAACCTCCCTTGTTATTAAAGAAATTGATTGTAAATAATAAGATAACATATTTTGTCTATCAGACTGGCCAATTTTGTCTCTAAATGAAATATTAAAATGGGCTGGGGAAAAAAATGGGGATGTTGCTCAGTGGTTTTTGGTACTGGGTTCATTCCCCGGTACCAAAAAAAAAAAAAAAAAAAAGAACAGGAACTGTAGATAAGTTTGTACCTGGTACAATCTTTCTTTCTTTTCTTGTTTTTGGGTTCTGGGGATAGACCCAGGGGTGCTTAACTACTGATTTACATCCCAGCCTTTTTTTATTTTTTTATTTTGAGACAAGGTCTCACTAAATTACTTAGGGCCTCGCTAAATTGCTTAAGTGGCTTTGAACTTACAATCTCTCCTACCACAGCCTCCCAAGCCACTGAACTAGTACAATCTTTCTAAGGAGCAATTTGGTGCTCTGTGTTCTAAGTTTTAAAAATGTTCAAATCCTTTGGTCCAAAAAAAATTAACTTTAGGGAATTTGCCCTAGAGCAATATTTGAGCAACTGCACAAGAACTCAAATATAAGGGTGTGTGTCACCACATTGTTTATAGGCAAAAAAGCAGAAATACAGTAGCCACCAGTGACGAGAGAAACAAATAATGCATGAGAGTATGCCCAGACAAGAAAATACCAAGAGAGGAAACTTGTGTTAAATTATACTAGCACATAGATTCACAATGCATTTCTAAGTGAGAAAAATACTGTTGACAACAAGATGATCCTATTTTTTCAATTAAACCCCAAAAGACGTTTGTGTATATACTGTACACGTCTGATTATAGGTATATATATCATCCCTGCAAAGAAAAATATCTTGCAGGATAGATGGCAATACGAGATGTTGGTTAAGGATGTTTCACTTTTCTGTTTGTGTGTGTGTGTGTGTGTGTGTGCGTGTGTATGCGCACGCGCATGTGATCCATGTTTTGAAGACTCGGACACCTAAGTGGAGACTCTTGACAGCCCTTTCATTGCTTCCCCACAACTTCATGATAGGGAGTATCCAGGGACCCAGTACTCAGCCTTCAGTGCCTGCAAAAACACCCTGAATTCAGGCCAATTCATTCTCATACTGATCCTTGGCTCTGTGTATTATAGACTAAAATGCCCAAATCACCCCCAAATCCAGCTCTCTCTGTTATTCACATAAGCTGGCAATCAAAAAGGTTTTCAGCTATGTTCTTCAACAATTGCCCTTCTATTGATCAGTCAGTTAACCCCAACTGATTAAGTACCTCCAAGGCATGGACAGGATACTGGAAGTACCTGTCCATGGCAAGGGCCCAACTTCCAAGATACTTGATCTTAAATTATGAGGCAACACTTTCCAGGGTAATGTATCTGATGAGCAGCCCCGTGGTTCATGGGTAGCACAAAGCACTTCTTACTGGGATGTCAAACGTAGTTCTCTGCTGCTTTATAACAATTACTTCAAACTTTAGTCGTTCAAAACAGTTTCTGAGGAAGGAATTCAAAAAGCAGCTTAGTTGTACAGTTCCAGCTCTAGGCTTCTCATGTGGCTGCAGTCAAAATGACTGCAGGGGTTGTGGTCATCTGAAGGCCTAACTGCAGCTGGAGCCTCTTGTTCTCACATGGCACACTCGCGTGGATACTGGCAGGAGGTCTCAGTTCCCCATCACGTGAGTCTCTCTATCAGCTGCTTGAGCATCCTTGAAACATGGCAGCTAACTTCCCCCAGAATGAGTGTTCCAGCAGAGAGGGCCCAGAGAAAGTTAACCTGAAATCACACACCCTCACTTCCACTTATCCTATGCATTAGAAGCAAGTGTCCAGCCCAGACTCAGCAGGAGGAGAATTAGGTTCCACATCTTGAGAACTATCAATAAAAGTGTGGACATATTTTAAACCAACACATCAAAGAAGGCTTCTTGTAAGACATGAGAGCCTAGGCCCCCTTAAAGAATAAAGAGAAATCACTTGATAGAGAGGGACAAAGAGAACATGGTACCCAAGCAGCAGGAATTATGTTGAAAAAGGTGAACAAATGAAGAATTGTGTGTATGTGATGAACAGCGAGCAGATCAGCCCAGCCGGACTGGCCTCTGGGTAAAATATCCTGAAGTTCAGATAAGAAAGGAGAGCTGGGGTCTGGACCTGAGAGTCTCTGACTGCAGAAGTCAGGTTAAATCTGCAAGGCAGAGCAGAGCTGCTTAGATTTAGGTGCAGTAGGAAGACAGGAGGGAGCTGAACCCTGCTGTCAAAGCCTGGGTCTGGGGAATGGCCAGTCTGATGCTGCCCAGCTGTGTGGCATAATGCAGGTTAATCTCTCTCAATTCTCTTAATTTCCTTACCTGAAAACTGAACCAAATAATCCTTGACTTTTGGAGGCTCTTACATGGATGAAGTGATAATGCATATAGGAAGTGCCCAGCCAGTACCTGGTCCATGGAGAATGCTCAGTAAATAGCAGCTACTAAAAGTAACTATGAGAATGCTCACTATGGAAACAGCTTGGACCTGTTGGAAAGAGGGTCCGGCAGCTTCAGGATATTTTTCTTGACTTTGTGGATCTACCCAGAGCTGGTATGTTTGGATTCCTATTAAAAATGAGCACGCGTTTCCTGAATGAAGATACACCGTGGCTTTGGGGCTGGCGCAGATGGTGAGAAGGGCCGTGATTCATCCACAGATGTGAGAATGCTCTGGGGGACGATTCCTACATGGACAGTGCCCAGGAGCAGAAATCAGCCAGTGGAAGTTGGCCTTAGCTGAGTTGGCCTCACTTCTTGGTGACTCGTTGAACTTTCCAATGCGACAGTTCCAGTCTTGGCAAAGAGCGGGTCTCCTTTTCCACTCAGAAGCAGGGTGACTCAGGGCAGGCTGGAAGAGTAGTTGTAGCCTTTCAGATCCACCCTTATCCACACACCCTGAGAATACGTCACGCAGCCAAGCCACCCTGCAGGCACTCAATAAATACTCACGGAGCCGCTGTCCCAGTGGGATAGGCTGAAGTCCTGCCCAGGGCATCCTTAGGAAGGGGATCTCCCTCCTTCAGGAAGCCAGCCCCTGGATTTTTCATAGAGGAATGTAATTCAGCCTCTTCATCAATAGCAGCGTGAGCTCAGCTGTCTAATTTATTATTAGCAACCACCGTTGCCACCCAAATGAGAGCGGCGGCCAGCATTTCCCCTGGGCTCTGCTTTAATAGCCAGTCAAGTAGGCCGTGAAATAATCACAGAGCCAGCTCAGCCAAGGAAGTCACAGGCTGGGCCCTGGGGTTCGGTCAGATTCAGTCCCTGTCCTCTCCACCTCCCAATATAGAAACCGCCTGGTCCTCCCTCCTGAGGGTAAAGCCAGTCTTTGGGGAAGAGACTGTTGGAGGAGGTTCCAAGTAGGAGGAGCAGGCGTGACCAGGAACTGCAGGGAGCCATTTAGGTTTGAAAAATCTCAAGAAATCTTCCCCAGTGTGCCCCCTTTCTGGCTCTGGTGCCAGTGCACTGCTTGGGTAATGAAGAAGGTAAGCAATGGAAAGAATACGGATTTGTGTGAGACGATTTTCTTCTTTTTTAAAATATTTTTTTCTTGTAGATGGATATAATAACTTTATCTTATTTATTTATATTATTATGTGGAGCTGAGGATCAAATCCAGTGCCTCACACATGCTAGGCAAGTGCTCTAACACTGAGCTACAACCCCAGCCCAACAATTTTCCTTTGATATCTGCTAGGGATTGGTTCCAGGAACCTCAACAGACATCAAAACCTCAAGTCCCTTAATATAAAATGCCATAGTGTTTGCACATAATCTACACACATCCTCCTATGTGCTTTATATCATCCAGACTAATACCTAATACAATGTAAATGCTATGTCAATAGTTGTTATACTACATTGTTTAGGGACTAGTGACAAGGGAGAAAAAAAGCCTATACATGTTCAGTGTAGACACAACTTTGTGTTCGAATATTTTCAGTCTGAGGTTAGTAGAATCTGTAGATGTAGAACCCACAGATATGGAGGTCCAACTGTTCAGGACAGCTATACCAGCCTGTCTACTCCTTGTGCTCTTCCTGCAAGCAGAAGCAGCCCCACCTACCCCCCTCTGCTTCAGTGGCAGCTCTACACATTGACGTGGCTTCTCCCTGCAACATACTCCCCTTTCACTCCTCCTCCTCCTCTGTGACCCTCCTTGTTGAAGAGACACCCACTGCCATCCACCTGCAGCTCACCGTGTCCCTGCAGTGAGTAACTAAATACTCTGCCCCAGCTCTAGGCTCTACTCCTCCACTACTGGAGGGTGTGTTTATGTGTGAGCAGCCTTGTTATGCCCCACTCCCAAGAGGTAGGACACACCCACAGATCACAGCAGGATGAGAGCTATCTGGGCACCCTGCATGTTGGAATGAGCCAGCATGTGCACAGCCTGGCACAGCACCCAACACACAACACACTCCATGCTCATCATCAATCACCTCACTCATTATCCCTACCCATCCCAATCCAGAGCACACACTGAGGGACCAAAGGCACATTAACAGCAGAAACAAATTCATAGCTAGACAAGAATGAAGGAAAAGGTGTTTTCCACTCACATGGATCCCTGGAAAATAAGGTGAAGATGCAGAAAAAGAAGAAAACCAGGGTCATAGCAAGTCTCTGGTCCTCAAGGAGACGGAGGATGTATACACGTGTGTGTGTGTGTGTGTGTGTGTGTGAGAGAGAGAGAGAGAGAGAGAGAGAGAGAGAGAGAGAGAGAGAGAAATGTGTGTATATGCAAGACCCGGAGCATACACTCTATTAGGAACCAAATCAGACGTGCCCCCCAGCTACCTGACCATGGAGCACACCAAGTTGCTGGCTGCTGCCTCGGAGGTCCTGCTGCCCACCCTCCAGAGAAACACCAGAACAGAAGGTCCTTAAGGACACCAGGTTCTTGGTCTATAGTGTTCACTGCTGTCTCCCTTTGCCTAGAAGTGTCCAGCACATAGCAAAGGCTCAAGAAACATTTGCCAGTGAGTAACTCATTTGCCAGTGAGTAATTCTGCTGAGAAGGATGAGAATGAAGCAAGCAGTGGAAACTGAGTCTTAGGCCTGCAAATGACCAGAGCTGGCTCCTTGGGATGGCTAGAGGCAGGACTGGACAGGCCAATATGCCTACTAATAAGAGTTATCTAAGTTCTAGCCACGGACTGCACCCTCACCCAATCCTACCTAGCCCAATCCTATCTCTAGTGGGTGCCCTCAATGATTAGTTGTCTTATCAAGTCCTGTTCCAACCAAGTCCAGTTCCAACAAAGTCTCCCTCCTCCACCACCACGAAATCACCTGCACGCTTCTATTTCCTTTCTTTGGCCTCCCTTCCCAGCTACTTATGCTGCACAGAACTCCTCTACTGCTGGAGTATTTCACAGATGCCCCCTCACTATATCAGGAACCCGCAATGCCTCTCTATTACCTATCGCAGTGCTAATGCAATAGAATCACCTGGAAGGCTTGCGAAAACACAGCTTCCTGGGCCCAACCCTAGTGTTTTTGATTCCTAGACAGAGAATTTGCATTTCTAACCAGTTCCCAGGTGACCACCCTTTGAGAAGCACTGACCTACGGACTTGTGTTTAATGCAGGTGGTGTATATGAAAGGGACTCTTAGAGCAGAGATGGAGTCAGTCAGGAGGGGAAGGGTGGAAAGATGACAGGTCTAATAGGACATCTTAAAAATCAGGCAGACATATTTATATCTCTAAGATAGGACTGGAGGGTGCAAATAACTAGATAGGCAGACAATGAAAGAGAAAAGGGATTTAAAAAGAGAGAGAGATTGCATCAGTAATTAAAAGCTTCCCAATCAAGGAAGATTTAGGACCAATCATATGGCTTCATAGTGAAGTCTACCAAACATTTAAAGAATTAATACAAATCCTCTGAAACTCTTCCAAAAAGTTGAAGAGTTGAGGAAACACTTCCTGACCCACCCTATGAGGTCAATATTACCAAAGTCATACAAAGGAACCCCAAGAAAACTACAGATTGATATCTCTTTAATGGACACGGAGGCAAAAATTCTCAACAAATCATAGGCATATTATACACCATGACCAAGTAGGATTTTACCCCAGGAATGCAAACTTGGTTCAAGATAAGAAAATCAATGTAACATTATCACATTGATAGAACAAGAAAAGGAAAGACATATGATAATCTCAATTGATGCAGAAGAAACACTTGACAAAAATCAATAACCCTTCTTGATAAAAAAAAAACTCTGAAAACTAGAAATAAAAGAGAACTTCCTCAACATGAAAAAAAAAACATTTTAAAAAATAAATAAAACCAGTCTGATGTGTTAAGGAAGTTGTCTATAGGTGGTAGGAATAGGGACATTCTCACATTTTCTCTAATTTGTCATTCTCTATCATAAGCAGCTATTACATTGGCAACAAAGAGTTAATTTTAAAACAAAACAAAAAAAAACATAGCTAACAGCATATTCAATGGTGAAATTTCTTCCCTTGAAATTAGGGACAAGATAAAGATGCCTGCTTTCACCAACACTATTCAGTGTACCCTCATAGCCAAAGTAAAGAAATAAAAAGCAACCACGACAAAGAAAGGAGTATAATTTTTTCTGTTTTCAGATGACATGATCCTATATAGGCAGCCTTAAAACTTTTACCCAAAAAAAAATGACTTAAGCTAATAATCAGGAAAACCACCGAATACAAAAATCAATTGTGTTTCTGAACACCAGCTACAAACACCAAAAAAGGAAAACAAGAAAACAATTCCATTTACAAATAGCATAAAAATGAAATAAATAGGAACAAATTTAACCAAAAGACTTACACACTGAAAATATAAAACATTATTGGAAGAAATTAAAGACAACCTAAATAAATGGAATGACATCCCATGTTCATGGATTGGAAGATTTAATATTATTAAGAGGCCAACACCAAACAAAGCAATCTACATATTTAATAAAATCCCTAAGAGAATCCTAGATGTCCTAGATGAGTTTTTGTTTTGTTTTTGTAGAAATTGAAAAGCTGACACTAAATTTGATATAGGAACTCAAGGAATCCAGAATAGCCAAAAAATTATCGAAAAGAAGGAACAAAGTTGAGGGACTCACATTTCCCAATTTCAAAACATACTACAAAGCTACAGTATCAAAATAGTGTGCTGGCGGCCTAAGAATAGACATATAAAACAAAGGCATAGAATTAAAAGTCCAGAGATAAACCCAAACACCTATGACTAACTGATTTTTTTTTATACTAGGTACTGAACCCAGGGACATTAAACCATTGAGAAACATCCCCAGACCTTTTTTATATATTTTATTTTGAGACAGGGTCTCCTTAAGTTGCTTAGGGGCCTCACTAAGTTGCTAAGGGTGGCTTTGAACTCACGATCCTCCTGCCTCAACCACAAGCTGTTGGGATTACTGGGGTATGCCACCACACCCAGATGGTTATTGATTCTTGACAAGGATACCAAGACGCATCAATAGGAAAAGAAAAGATTTTTCAACAAATAATTAGAAAAAAAATATCCACATGCAAAAAAATGAAGCTGGCTATTTTCTCTGCTTAATTTTTAAAGTAGACTCTGTGTAGTTTTCATGTAGCAGCTGCACCATTCTGCTTTCCCACTAACAGAGTTACACAAAGTCCAGTTTCTCCACATCCTCACCAACACTTGTCATACTTTGGGTTTTTTTTTTTTTAATACTAACCATACTAACAGTACTACCTCATTGTAATTTTGATTTACTTTCCCTAATGATTAATAGTATTGAGCATTTTTTTCACGTTCTTATTCACCATTTGTATGTCTTTTTAGAGAAATGTCTATCCATGTCTTGAGCCCATTTTTAAATCACATTATTAGTTTTTCTGCTATTGAGTTCTGGGAGTTCCTTATATATTTTGGAAATTAGCCCCCATAGGATATATGATTTGCAAATATTTTCTCCCACTCCGTTGAATACTTTTTTCACTCTGAAAATTGTTGTTTCTGCTGTACAGAAGCATAAGAATCCCATTTCTTTAGAATATCCCATTTCTCTAGAAAGACAGAAAACAAACTAATGTTTGCCAGGGGCTGGGGGTGGAGAGAGGAAAGGATGGAGAGTAACTGTTAATGGGGTTTTATTTGAGGATGATGAAAACAAAATATTTTGGAACTAGATAGAGGTGGTGGTTGCACAACATTTTGAATGTACTAAATGCCACTGAACTGTTTACTTTAAAGTGATTAATTTTATGTTACATAAATTTCACCTCAATTTAAAAAAAATAAATAAATCAAAAGAGTGGAGGAGTAAGACAACGTTAAATGCCCAAAAGGGACAGTCACTATTTATCTGTAACCAAGCTGCCAAGTTAGAAACGCAAGCTCAATGCAGCTGGAGTTTTCAAGATAAGCTAGAACTCCAAATTTTTATGTGAACTCTTATCAATTTTTATACATTGATAATCAATTCATTGTTAATCAACTCAATGTTAAAAATCTCTATGCAGATCAAACATAATAAGTCTATGAACCAAATCAGCCCATAAGACACAAGAATGAAGTTCTGCTCTGGTCAACAGGAAACCACTGGATATTCCTCAGTTGTAAAAATGATAGAAACAAAAATTTTAGGAAGTCCCAGATGTCCTCAGTTGGGAGGACTCCGTGTTGTGCCAGGAATTGGGCACTGAATCAGGCACTTTACAAATGCTACCCCATAAGCCTCACAAGCATCCAGAGAGGGTCAGAGTTAGAAGCCTGGAGGCTTAGAATGGTCAAGCAACTTGCCCTCAGTGAACACACTCAGGAAATGCAGAACCAGGTTCAAGTCCAGCTTCACCTAGGTTTGCCAACTCCACATCTCACACACGTCTGATGGGCATCTCAAATTCAACAAGGCCAAAACAGAACTCCTATTAAATTAAAAACTTACTCTGCACCAACCAGCTTTCCACTTCAATGCATAGTATCTCCTCCCATCCTAAGCTCAGGACAAAGCCCTAAGAGTCCTCATGGATTGTTCCAATCCCACTCCCCATCCCCCTCCAAGTCTGCCATCAAGGTGGGTCCCAGGTCTGTTTGTGTCTCATGACCTCCAAACCTCTGTCATGTCACTGTCCCTCAATGGTCCATTCAACAATCTCCTATCAGACTTCCTGCCTCTCACCACCACCCCCACCAGTTCTCTATACAACAGCCACAGGGTCCTTTGGAAGATTAATATGATGCATCGGTCTCCAGCTTAAAGCCCTCCAATTAACCACAAGCCACCCCCTGCCATGACTCAGAGGGGTCAGGCCAGTACTGTTTGATAACAGGGTCATAAGCCCCACAAAACCCTTCCTGAGATTAGGGAACTCCTTGGCTCAACTCCCCAAATATAGTGTCCTGCCACTCCTCACACTGTCACTCATCCCTAGACTGTGACTCTCAGCTTCCTGAAGAAAAGGGATGGAACAGTCAAGGAGGGGGAAGAAAGGCAAGAAAACATCCAGTCCCCAGCCAGCAGCAGGAAAGCGTTCAGATAAGGGAGCCCAGCAGCCCCAGCGGGACAGCGTCATCCTGGGCCCCATGTCCACCAGGAGTACAAAGAGGCTGGCAGAGCCAAAGCAGGGTCTGGAAACCTCCAGGGACCATCTGACTGAGCAGGACTAGATGTGCTCACTCCCCACCCCAAGTCTCACACCAACCACATCCTAAGGCTCCGTGACAGAGTGTCATTGCCAGGTGACAGTAGGAGGGACTACGCCCCTCAACACCTCCAGGCAGCAGGACCTCTTGCAGCCTGGAGACACCCTCCTACAATGGCTACCCAAAGACCACAGAACAAAGAAGCGAGGGGCTAGGCTCCCAGGGCTGAGCTGGCCAGCTCCACAGCAGACGCCCTGTGGAAGAGTCCCTCTCTCCCTCTCATCCTGTAAACTCCCACCTGTGGCACGACCTGTAGCTGGCAATGGGTCCCCTTGTGCCCTGGCACTGGGCCAAGAAGATATCTCAGAGAAGCACACAAGTGAGCTCTGTCCAACCCCACACCAAGACCCCACCTCAAATAACAGGCCAGGGAGGAAAGACCTGGCCCCTGACTCTGTCCCTGTCCACTCCCCCACCCCCACCACACGTGCACGCGCGCGCGCACACACACACACACACAGAGTCCCCATTGTCCGTGATCTCTGCTCCTCCTTCCCCTGAGTGACAGGAGGCTTCCATGCCCCATGGTGAGCAAACAGCCACTTGGGGCTTCCTGCCAGGTAACAGGAGGAGGGACTGTGACCCTCAATCCCTCCAGGCAGAAAGACCTGGATGGGCATTCCTCTTGCAGCCCAGAGACACTCACCAAAATGTTCTTGAAGAAATCCATCATCTTCCTCCCCTGCCCGTCCCCTGTGAGTCAGGGGCCCTGTCTGCCTTAGCACCACTGCTGCGGCTGCTGCCCTGCTGCTGCTGCTACCACCACGGTGGCAGCAAGGGTGGCTGCTGACGTTGGACAACTTCCTTAAGATCAAACAAGGAACTGCAGGATTTGGGTGTCTGCCCAGAGCTGTTAGTCCACATTGACTCGCTTTGACCTTCAACCCCTCTTCTGCCTGGGCTGTTTTTCTGGGGAGTCCAGGACCGGTGGAGCGGCCACCCATCATACGTCATAAGAGCAAGGGGTCCCTCCCAAGGGAGGGGTGCCATGCTGGAAAGTTAGAAGAGGACACCCATCTGGGCCTGAGAAAGTCAAAGGTAAGAAGCACTTGTCCCCTTCCATCCCTGCGAGAGGAGTTCCCAATGCCGCCGCTGGCCTGCGCCAGGCCACAGGGAGGAATGGGGCACAGGAGGCCAGTGACGGTGCCAGGATGAAAGAAGAATAGTGTTGGGTGTCTTGTGGGGCTCAGGGCGGACCCCACTTGCCGGGCCTCAGAGTTCCTGTCTGTGAGCTGGGAAGTTCTATGCACAAGGAAAATAAAAACAAAGTAAAAGATCAGCAGCTGTGTCTCTGAGTTTGTGCTTTCGTTTTTAGAGTACTGGGGACTGAAGTGCCTGAATCTTTGAAGGCTTCTCCTGTGGACCATACAGAGCCTGGAACACTACTCATCAGAGATGTGAAGATACAGTTTGGAGAGGTTGCTTTAGGAGTCCTGGAGAGGGGGCAAGAGGGCTTCTGAGAAGGGGTGCAGAGGCATAGGGAACTGTTTTCTTTCAGGAATAGGCTGGATTTTTTTTAAAACTCTACTGCATGTACTACTCTGTTTTTAAAATATTTTTAATTGCACTTTAAAAAAAGAAAGAGAGCAGTCCTCATGTCCTGTGGCTATCCCTTGAGAAAAATTAAAAATAAATAAGATGAATGGCCTGGGGAGACTCAGGCTGTATCCATGGCTTGGGGCCAGAGGTGTCCACGAGCTGTGCTTTTAGGAGCTAAGTGTGGGGAGCAGAGAGCCAGGCCCTCTTCTGGGTCTCGGAGTCTCTTTCCAACACTAATAAACACATCATACTTCATACCCATTGGGGGGCCCTCAGTCCTGTTCCAGCTTTAGGAGGAAAGCAATGTCCCCAGCTCAAAAGGAAGGGCATGAATTTTTAAATCCCTCTAAAAAGCAGTGTGGTAGAAATAGCTCTGGATTTAGTGTGCGGCACACAAGCTTTCCACTCATGATTCTGCTGATGGTACGCCGTGTGGACAGGCTACTTGGCCTCTGAGCCTTGGTTTTCCTATCTGTAAAATGAAGGTGTTTGGCCCACCAGGATGTGGAGCATGTACTGGGTCCACTGCAAGATGAGGCACGAATCACCCTCCACAAATGCAACCATGATGATCCCAGACCTTCCCTCCCAGCTCCACTTCCTGAGTATGAAAAGAAGCCCACCCAGAAGACCAGTCTTTCTCTGCTTTCCCTCACTCATGCCCAGCTGGCATCCGGACACCCAGCCCACTTCACCTCTCCAGCCCTGCACGACCTGTGCCTGCTCCAGAAACGCCGCCAGCATCCCGTGTGAGGAGAGAGGCCAGGAAATGTCCCCAGGGACTGGGGGAGGGCATAGCTCACTTGAGGCCAGGCCAGGTCTTTGCATGGGTCCATCCCTGGGGGCTTGGAACTGCACTGGAGGCCAGAGGAGGTGGGAAGGAAAGGGCAGAGTTCTAGACATAAACTGGGCACCTTATTCATTCAGAGGAATCACCTGTGAGAGGGAGTCCTGGCTGCAGAGAAAGTTGGCAATGTCCCTTCCAATTCCTCAAATGCTGATGCAAAAACCATCTTGGGAGAAGCAACGAGGTCAAATTTCATGGGCCTCCCTGTCCCTACTGAGCCCAGGAATCCACTACAGTGTTCCTGCATCCTCAACATCCACCCAGGCCTGCCTCTGGCTCATCTCCATTCCTGCTCAGTGCCAGGGAGCCCCACCCCAGCCTGCCAAGCCCATTCCCGCAGCCCTGGCCCCAGGAACGGTCATGCCCTAGGCTGGCAGGACATGCCATAGTTGGAACCCTTTCACAACCTCTTCACCACAGCACCCTTATGGTCCAAGCCCCTGCCTCTGGGCAGAAACGTATTAAGAGGCAGGGAGGGAGGTGGGAGACCTTTTCTTATTTATCTCCTCCGGGCCAAGCACTGGCTGGGGCTGGGGGACCCAGGGAAGACCAGCCTCCCTCCTACCCACTCCACTTTATTGAGTGGACTCCTCCCTTAGAACTTAGCTTGGAGATCACCTCCTCCGGGAAGACTTCCTGCTCTCCCTCCCCCAAGTGGCTCCCCTCCTACACATGCCCTATGGAATCCGTGCCTCTCTGTAATTTCTTGTTTGTTTCTCCCACATGGTCCATAACCTTGGCACCTGGCGCACAGGCTCTGAATAAATACTTGACGGATGAATAACTGAATAAAGGGACTGGCTTCAGGCTAGTGACTAAGACAATCATAGGAGCAAATAATTACAACCCAATAAGAGAACAGCAGGACATGGCTCCACCACAGCCCGCACGGACGCTCAGGGGAGCAGGCAAGGGCTAGGCCACAAAGGAAGGGGAGCAGGGAGGAGTTTTCTGGAGAGAATTATTCTCCCCATAATTTGCTGATAAGGCTATAGAGTTATCAGTCCAGGATCTAAGGATACATAGTACAGACCAGGCCCAGGATGCTTCCCTAATATTTCCCACTTGACCCTCATGATGACCCAGTTGCAGGGGGAAGGGGTAACTAAAGCTCAGAGAAGTTAAATGGCCTGCTAAAAGTCACACAGCCTGTCAGCAGCAGAGCCAAGTACTCTAGGTGAAAGGGGAATGGGGCGGAGGGATAGAAGGGAAGAAGGAGGAAGGGTAAGGAGAAAAGGTAAATATGTTTGTGTTAAACTCAGACAGCAGGAAGGCCACTCCTGGCTGGCTGAGGTGAGCCTTGGTCCCTGCAGAGACTTGGGCAGAAGTGGAAGCATGGCCACATGCTGAGAGCCTCTCCAGGATGCAGGGATCAGAAGGATGGCGAAGCACAGAAGGAATGAGGGTCAGGGACACAAGTAGCCATTCTTAAGAAGCAAACCTGCCCCCTGGCTACAGAGGAGGAGAGGAGAGGAGACTAAGTTTAGTGCAGATTGTCCTTGTGTCAGATTAGCCTCCTGTGGCTCTGAATGAGACCCTCTTCCTTCTGTTGTGCCCTCCACCCTCAGTACCAGGGATCAAACCTGGGGCCTCCTGCATGCTAGGCAAGTGCTCTACCCCTGAGCCACACACCCAGCCCGACCCCGCTTCCTCCTAAACCCCACCATTCAGGACACCCAACAGTAATGACCGGATGACCAAATGCCCCAACTGGGGCAAGGCCACTGGATCAGCAGGGTTTCCTTTCTTGTCTGAGATTTCTCACCAGCAGCTGTACTCCAGGAAAAAGAGCCCCAGACTGAGACCAGCCATGTGACCTTAGGCCACGTTTTCTTTATTTGCAAAATTGGAGTAACGATTCCCCACCCCACGCCTGGGTGTTTCTGAAGATGAAACGAGATGACAGATGTGAATGTGCCTAACACCCGGAACAGAAGTCGGTTCAATAAATGTCTGCCGGCTCTAAATTTGTTGAATTCACAGAATTAATTTCACTGGTCAGGGTCTAACATTTATTGCGCTCTCACTATATGCGCCAGACCCTTGACTAAATATTTTATATGTGTTTTCTTATCAAATCTTATGACCCCCTGGGCAGCGAGCATGCTTACTGTGCCCACTCTACAGTTGAAGAAACTGAGGCAGAAAGTTAAATAACTAGGCAAACAAGCAACCACGCAAAGCCACAGTCCGCCACCGTGCAAATTCTGAACCATTCTGCTAACGGGGCGTGGGTGTGTGCAGTTCAGCTGGCTGATACAGAGGGAAAGCGCTCAGGGTCTGATCCCACCCAACCTCCCCTAAACCTTCAGAAAGCCCCACAGTCGCCATTCCCATAGCACTTGACTTGGTTTGGGTAAACATCATATTCTGTTTTATGTTAATGGCTGCAACCATCTCATCCTTCTTCTAAACCATTAACATCTGATGAAAAGAAGGTGTGTCTATACACATACACGAGATTTCATCAAATCTAAGCAGCATCCATTGTAAGGTGCACATTGTAGGTACCACTAATCAAACAAAAAGACTGGCAATTACAAACTATGGCAAGCCATTGCTTGTGAGATGCTCCTGATTCCAGAGTAGTTAAATGAAGGGTAGGGGAAGGGGTGGGGTCTCAGAAGCAATAAAATACAGTAGCAGATACTCAGTAATTATTTGTAGTCAGTAATTATTTCTTGGGGTAATGAAAAGAATACTAAACTTGAAATCACAAGACGCAGGTTTGTGTCTTACCAACTGGCTAAGGAAAGGGCTTCATTTATCTCTCTAAGCCTCCATTTCCTCATCTGAAAAGTGGGAGTATAATTCTTCTCTTGCAGCATGGCAATGAGAACCAGAAGACTTCAAAAATGTGATTTATAAACTGTAAGCACCATTCCAACCAAAAGTACAAAATACAAAGGGGATGAAGATACAGGTGAACTGCCTGTGGAGGGGAGGAGGACAGGAAATGGCAGGACTCTGCCCTCCACCTTGGACCTCCAGAAGACGGAGCCAAAATAAACCTCTTTTCTTGATAAAGTTACCTGGCTTCAGGTGTTTTGTTATAGTGATAAAAAACAGACTAATGCAGACACCCTCTGTGGTTACGAGGGAAGCCAGATGGGTGTTCATAGGGGGCACTCTAAGTCTGAGGCTGCCTTGGGGCAACCAGCCCCATTTTCCAGAAAACGACTAGGGCTCCAGTTTCCAAGCTTCTCAGCACTGGTTAAGGTACAGGCATCTGCACCCTGGAGCCTCTCCAAGCCTGGCTTTGTGGTGTCAGCTGGCAGAGCTCCTGGTCTTGATCTAGTGTGTAGCCTGAAACTTTCAGTCTTCCCCACACAAAGTGGGACTCAGCTTCAGGCCTGAGTCTCCCGGTGGGAGAATTGGAAAAACAACTCTGGAAATCTCATCAGGTTACTTGAGACAAACCTCGCTAGGCCCGTGGTAGGGCAAACAGGAAGGTTCGGCATTCCAGGCAAGGCAGCAGCCTAAGTGAGGGTCAGAGCAGAAAGGTGAAGAGGCGGCTAGTTTGGCTTTGGTATCACCATTGGCCACATCTGTGGCCCCGTCTTCTCTGTGTCTCTCCCTAAAGAGTGGCAAAGAGAGTCCCTGAGGCTGAAAGGGTGGAGGCAAAGGTGGTATTGACCTCCCAGAAAACCTCTGCTTCCCTCCAAGCTTCCTTGCAACTGGAACATGCATAGGGTGGTGGACCATCTTATAATTGGCCCCGGTGAGTGAGTGTCTGGCTGTGTCGGAGGCATGGCGCCCTCCCTGCCTTCTCCAAGGTGGTCTCTGCTCCCAGGCAAGGTTCCTGCATAAACCTGGGTGCCTTCCAACGGGATCACCCTCTCACATTATTAGACTTCCTTCCCCTCTCCCTTCTTCCCTGCCTCCTGCCCACTTCCCTGCTGGCTCTCTGAAAATGGAAAAAGCAGCCGCGCCCTGCTGCACACTTGGCCTGGGTTTGGAGGGGGGACACAGAAGCCCTCTGAGTCCTGCCATTTCCTGTCCTCCTCCCCTCCACAGGCAGATCTGGAGAACCAGGCACTGTGGATCCTGGTAGCAATCATTCTCCTTCCCTAGTCCTGGCGTGGACTAGGGAATATACATATATTTAGTTGTAGATGGACACAATATCTTTCTTTTATTTATTTATTTTTATGTGGCGCTGAGGATCGAACCCTGTGCCTTACAAGTGCCAGGCAAGCGCTCTACCAATGAGCCACAACCCCAGCCCCTACTCTCCTTTCTTTATCTCAGAAGCTGTCCCCTGCCACAGCCCACTTTCTTCTCCTCTACCCCCTCTACAGCACCATCTTGGGGAACCATGAACTCAGCTGCTACCTAGGAAGGGGTTCAGGGCCAGCCAGTACCTTGGCCGTGACCCATGACATAGTTCACTGGTCTCCAACATCAATTTCCATTCCACCACCAGATCCATACCCAGGGCTGCCTGGGGAAGACTGAGTCCAAGGATGCAGCCTCACACTGTGTCTAAACCAGGAGATGCTGTAATCCAGGACACACAACCTTCCTGATGGGCTTTCCTTCTCTGTGCCTCGGTTTCCATACTCTTATGGAATATACAGTTGGCCACTTTCCCATTCCCTCCATTGGGCTGCAGCTCCCCCCCAGAAGGACATACCCCTATCACCAGCAGCAGGCCATGAGCTACCCCAGAGTTTTGCTGCCCAGCACCCTCCTGCCTCAGAGATGTTCCCAGCCATGCATGCTCCGCCTTGAGGCAAAGAAGAAAAACAGCATCCCATTTCCATGCCCGCATGGGCACTGTTAACGAGTGTTAGTGATCTGGGCTCTTCCTGTTAACACCTTCCTGCACCCAGGACCTAGATTGCTGATGATTTCACTAAAGCTCATCTCTTACCGAGCACATGGTAGTAGCTCCTCAAATGTTCTCTGAGAACCAAATAAATCTATAAGCCACTAGATTTGGTTGAACAAAGGAGTGGTATTGGAAAAAGGTGATGGGAAACATAACTTTGAGGGATCATGCTTCCATTGTACCTGAGAGGTGCCATCTGAGTCATCCCAACTCAGTCCTGGCTGTCCCTAAAAGACCCCAACATTCCCCTCACCCCAGAGGGATGGCAGGAGGAGCTCTAGTCTCCCCCCTGGCTGAGAGTTTCATTTGGGGGTTAACCTGCAGGAAGGAGGGATGTCTGCAAATTGCATGTTCCTTTCCTTCCCCATCTTCTAGTTAATGATTACCCAAATAAGTGCTTCAGTCCCCAAGCTCCAACAGCCTAATTATACATGTACAAGCGCATGGGGACTTTGACGCTAAACAGCTCTCTTCTCCATAAACCATATGTCAAATAACACAACTGCCCCACCCCCTTCCAGCTGGGTCTGATGAATGGGGTGCTGTGGTCCATGGAGACCCTAACAAGGTTTATGGTACGGACACCAGGCTACCCATCCCAGGCCCAGCTGTCCTGGGTGGGGGAGCCATTCGACTACAAAAATCATTCCCATCAATGTGGAGCCCCACAATATCCACCCCCAAACAGACACCCAAAGCACACGATGATACAACAAAGAGCTCCCCAAAACGTCTGCATTCATATCCACCCTCCTACACACACACACACCCCAGACAATAAACACTCACCACACACACACAAGCCTAGTGCTAGTGAGGTTTATGGGCCCCAAAGGTGAGGCCCATTAACCAGCTGCACCCACCCTCCTGCTATAAACAGTCATCACCTGCTCCTTTCAGGGCGCCACCCCGTGGTCCTCTACTCAAACACACACACAACAAAGGAGGGAGGCAGAGTAGAGAGGCACCGAGTTGGAGACCTCAGCCTTTTTTCTCATGATCCGCTTCCTTTTCTACCAAAAGAGCAGCCTGGCATGTTTTTGAAGTGGTGCTGGGGCCTGGCCCCCAAGGCCGGTGCCACCTTCTAGACCTGAGACTGAAGCTAAAAACTGGGCAAGACTGAAACAGCAGTGGAGCCTGCAAAGTAGAGAACATGGAACACGCCAGCAGAAGTCCTTATTCTGAGTGCAGAGGCTGCTGTGAACCCCATTCAGGCCGGGCCTAAGTCGGTCTCCGGGGGCTCCCGAGTAGTGAGGCTGACAGTAGACACTGGCGGAGCTCCAGCTCCTGGCAGCCTGATCCCCTGGGTCTACCAAATGGCATAGCAGGCAGCTGGTGGGCTTGTCTCCCTCCCCAGTCTCCCCCAGACATGGGCTACCATCTGGTATCGGCCACAAGAGGGCCTGGTGAGTCATGAGGAAGGTCCAGACCCACAGCTGGGGCAACCGCCTCCAAATTACCTCCCAACAAAGTGGTGGATGAGGATGGGACGGCTGATTGCAAAGCAGATCCATCCAGAGAGAGCTCTGGCCTCTTATGGTCCCAGACATGCTTCCCGGATCCATTTAGCTCCCCCAAAGGGCCAGCACTATGTCCTAGTCCCAAGGAACAGAGACCCATTTTCACTAAATGAGGGGTTCCTTTGGTCATACTGGTGTCCAGAAGGAAGGGTGAGCTGGTTCCCTGGGAATGGCCAGTCTGACAGGGCCACCAGGAATGTGAAATCATGACCCTATTCTCCCAGGCCTGAAGGGCAGGACCTATGACTGGAGAAGGGAGGGGCACAGATGACTGGGGCTGCAGCTACCAGGCTCAGCTGGGCATGCGCCCTCAGGAGCATCATCTCCTGGAACTCTCAAGCACTGCCTGGGCTGTAAAAGGAGCCCACTGCCCGCATGGGCAGGGCAGTCAGAGGAGCTTAGCTACTGGGAATAGCCTAGCCTTGAATGTGGGAGACCCTCCTGCTGGAGTGGATGGAGTCTCAGGCTTCCACCAGCTTGCTCAGCTCTGTGGAATTCTGCACAGCTGCAGTGACAGGGTCTCCTTACCTCTCTGATCAATCAATCTGGCCCCAGAGCTCCCTGAAACTGCACTTGTCAAGGTTGCCAGTGACCTCCCTGAGGCACTTTGGTCCTTGTCATCTCTCAGCACTACCCACACTTTGCAGCATTTTCTCCCAGAGCTTTCACGACAGCTCAGCTTTCCTGGTTTTCCTTCAGCCCTCCTTGCAGCCTCCTTCATGCGACCTCTAAAGGGTAGAAATCCCCATGCCCAGCCTGGGCCCTCCTCTTGTCTCTCTCTGCTGACCTCCCAAGCTGCCCATCCATTCCCACGGATTTAATGCCATCTCTGTGCTAATTCCCCACATGGATAACTTCAACGGTGACCTCTTCTTGGATCTCCAAAATAGCATCTCCAAATGCCAACCTGATGCTTCCACTTGGCCGGCGCATGCGTATCTCAAACTTAGCAGGTCCTCCCTGACCTGCCCCGCCCCAGGATTCTCTCTCTCTCAGAAAAATGGGCCTGAAACCCACCCACTGTTCAAGCCCTGTTCCAGAATGACTAAACATCTGGATTCCTCCTTCTCCTAATGATGCATCAGCCCACTCTACCGTCTTGACTTCGCCAGCTTACTCTCAATCCATCCATTCCTCGCCACCTCCACTGTCCACACCCAGGTCCCCATCCCCTCCACCTTCTGCCCAGTCTCCAGCAACAGCCTCCTACAGGGTCTCCCTCCTCCCACATCTGCTGATTTATAATCTCTTCACGTGCCCGCCAGATGCAAATCACATCGCTCTGTTGATTAAAATCTAAACTGCCCTCCCAAGCCGCACAAGGCCAGTGTGTCCGGGCCCCGCATCCTGCATTTGTCCACATCACCACAGCCACACAGCCCTCCTTTCTGCCATCAAGGTGCAGGTTCCTTTCTGCCCTGAGGCCTGTGCACTTTCCCAGGTCCAGACATACTCCCTGCTCTTCCCACAGCCCTTCCTTTCCACCCTTCAAGGACACAGTTTAGTCTCCCCTCTTCTGGGGGGGGGGGTCTTCCCTGGCCCCCCAATATTCTCAAATAGTACCCTTAAAGCCACGAGCACCGAAACGCCCTGTTTGTGTCTCTCCTTCAAAGCACCTGTCAGAAGCTGCTGTCCGATTCGATTTCGTCTGTCTCCCTCACCGGAAAGTAAGCTCCACCAAGGCAGAAACGATGTCTACCCTGTGCTCTGCTGTAGCCCCAGGCCCTCAGCAGAACCTAAAGCATGGTGGACATTTTGCAAGTCCTTCAAAGTGAGTGAAGAAGGTATCTTAGCATGCTGAGGCATGAGGGGCTGTGGGCAGGACAGCGGCCAACACAAGCTTCCACCAGAGTGTAAGGAAGGCTTCCGGGGGAGGTGGCATCCAAGCAGTGCCTTTGAGTGAGATCAGAGAGGACGGAGGCTATGGGGTGTGGGGATGGGGTTGGGGAGAGAACCCATGCTATAGAAGAGGGGTATGCAGGGAAAACAATCAACACACATGTTATCAAATGAACCCCTCCCAAGAATGTCCTTTCCAGGACACCATCCCTTCAAGTACTCCAGGACAACCCCCAAGCAGCCATTTATGTCCCTCCAGTTAAGAGGAGGCTGGCCTACTTTCCCACCCCATACAGGTGAAGTGGAGCTGCCAACTCCCCTTCTTCTCCACTGGCTACTAGGACCCCTGCTCATCCTCAAGAGGCAATGAGACTGCCTGAGAACAGCCGGGTGCCACTTGGTATCCTGTAGGCGGTCTTCAGGATTCAACCAACTTAGCAGGTTTCCATTTCACAGGACCAAGGCCAGCCTATGAGGCACCTTTGTGTGAATGGAAACGAACACCTCTCTCATGGGTCAATTAGAAAAAGTGCCCCTTCCTCTAGACAGAGGCTGCCCTACAGGGGACACACCGTAGCTGGACTGCATCTCTCACTCTTTGTCTGTGCTAGGTGCCCCATTCATGCCCTTCTCGGGGTGGGCTCCACACAGCCATCTGCAGTCCAAGGCAGACCAGAGTTTGGTAAGCCACCCCTGGATGACCCTGTCTTAGAAGCTCCATTCAGTTTAGAGTCCAGGCCAGCCCCAGGGAATCTGCTCAGAGTGATTAGGGTGACAGTCCCCATGGGGCCGAGGCTGTGACTGGCCCACCCCCACACCGTCCCTCATAACAGCTGATGGCCAGTTCCCAGAAGAGACCATCTGGGACTTGAGGCAGTGTCCCCACGTGCATGGAGCGAGAATTAGAGATTATCGGTGGGCTGGAAGGCCTGCCGGAGTGTTTGCTAGGCAGTGATATTGAATTTTAAACATGTATGCCTGTTTACTCTCCCTGCCGGAGCCTCCCCGTAGCCAGGCAACGCTATCTGACCTGGGGGACAAGCAGGGGGACTTTCCACGCCAGGCAGGTCACCTGGGGAGGGTTATCTAAGTACAGCTAGTCTGAGCA
Source organism: Marmota marmota marmota (assembly GCF_001458135.2). Classification (NCBI taxonomy): domain Eukaryota; kingdom Metazoa; phylum Chordata; class Mammalia; order Rodentia; family Sciuridae; genus Marmota; species Marmota marmota. The sequence continues at coordinate 482,570 of NW_025999891.1, forward strand.
GAATGAAGCGTTTCCCTCCCCTCCCAACACTCCCCACCCTCAACCCCAATGACCCTAGACCAGATTCTGGCAAGAAGCAGCAGAGGGAGGTCCTGGTCCTTGAAACAGAAGTGGTGGCATTATTAGAACATGATAGAAGCAGATCACTGGGATTAGGTGTCATCATTGACACCTAATTCACTGTTTTCCTGCCAGCCAAACGGAGAGCCAGCAGGCTGAAATTGAAGCAAGAAGGATTCAGATTAGATTGGAGGAAGACAACAATGCATGATTTGAGGCAGGCGATGGCACCTTCTTTGAAGAAAGGATTGCACAAGTTTGAATTGGGGCTGGCAAATGAAGCTCACATGTCTTTCTTTTTTTTTTTTTACCCCTTACTACTTTTTTCACCTGGATGGGGATCTGCAAGTGGCTGACTGAAGGTTACAAAAAACAACCTCAGGTCTCAACTCTAAACTGTGTAGCCATGGAAAAACTAAGGGACATTTAACATGCCTCAAACCTGATGGCTGTGAGATCAGGATGTGGACACCCTGATCGTATAATTAGTCACACGCTCACAAAGCAACGAAATCAGGTAGAAGGAGAAACAGTCTCAGGACCATGGAATCCCATAGAAGAAAGATCTATTATGCACTGAGCACTCTGGATAAAGATCCCCCATTTTACAGATGAGGATCCAGGCCAGAACAAGGCCCAGCCTCTCGCACTGAACCACAAAGGTGACCTGACCTTGGATTAGGCTGAATAATGATCCACCTGCCTGCCTCTCCCCCAAGATGCCCTTGTGAACAAAAGAAGTTACACAGCAACCAGGACTGAGGTTGCAGATAGAATTAAGGTTGACAATCAGCTGGCCCTGAGATGGGAGAAGTAACGAGGTAATCCAGGTGGGCCTGGATAAGTAGGAGGAAGAGGCAGCAGAGAGAATCAGAGAATGAGGAGGATTTGGCTCCGTGTTGCTGGTTTTGAAGACAGAGGAATGGGGCAAGGAGCCAAGGAATACAGGTGGCTGTATTCTAGAAGCTGAAAAAGGCAAGGGAATCAATTCTCTGAGAGCCCCTAGCGGGAACACAGCCTTGCTAATACCTTGATTTTAGCCTAATAAGATGCACTTCAGGCTGACCTCCAGAAATGTATGGTGATAAATTTGTGTTGTCTTAAGCCCCTAAGCTTACGGTCATTTGTTACAGCAGCCATAAGAAGCTAAAAGACACCTGACAGGTACAAGTCCAATCTGGCTTTGTGGGGAGGGAGGACCTATGACACTTCAGCATTGTATCTCTTAACTGATAACCTTTCCATCCTCCTCAAAACTGAACACTCAGCCAGATGCTGTGTGAACACATGTAATCCCAGTAACTCAGGGTGAGGCAGGAGCACCACAAGTTCAAGTCCAGCCTCGGCAACTTGACAAGATCTTATCTTAAAACACAATGGAAGGGCTGGGGTGTAGCTCAGTGATACAGCACCCCCAGGTTCAAGCCTCAATACTTAAAAAAAAAAAAAAAACTGAAATGCTCTATGACATGTAGTTATAGTCTGGGGTGAACTTTATTTTGAGAACTGACTTGGAGCGCTGAGCTGCTAACAAGGTGCTCCTCAAGAAACAACTCCTGACCTCCAATGAGCCCAGAATTCATGCACCAGGATCCCAAATAGGTGACAGAAGACCACGCCAGGCCAATAGGACTTGAAACTTGCTCACAGGAGGTAGAGCTGTCCACAGCAAGTCAGGCTGGGCTGGAAGCCTAGAGGCCTGGCTTCTGCCTCCTACTCAGCCACCAGCATTAGCCTCAGGTGCCTCTAGATGCCTGACTCAGCCTGGCTCTTTTGCAACAAGGTTCCTAATCCTGGCCCAGCCCCCAACTCTTACTGGACCCTCCCCAGGCACTGCAAACCCACTTCCTGCTCCCGGGAACTAATTCAGCTCTTGATCTATTTTCTACTCTGTTCTTCTTGTGTTTGAGGGACTTACTCTAAGTCTGGAAGTTCCCCCTGCAGACTCCAGAAACAATCCTCTCTTGGAGAAATGACAAGAAAGGCATCACCTAAGGACTTCCTGACTTGTTGAGCTCATTCAAGCCTCCCTTGCCTCAACACCCAAGAAGAGACCACTTAGTAGAGGCCACATGCCATCCTGAGTCACTTTCAGAGAGTGGTTTCTGGGTCCTTGCTGCCTCCCATCCATTATACCCTCAAAGCATCAAGATCATATCTTCAAGACCAGAAGTCATCAAGCAGGAGGCCTGGCATCCATCACCCACAGCTGCTGCCTCCTGTCTCCCAAGGCCCAGCTCTGCTGACCACCCAAGGGACATTCCAAATAGGAACTCAAGTTCAGTCCTGAGCCCCACATGAACATCCACAGTGGGATGAGGCCAGTGGTCCAGGAGAGGATCTAACCTCATTCCCAGAATCATCCTGGTCCTCGGGGTATCTCTGTGGGGAGATGACATTCTGGTCACCTGGGAGGCCACCCACCAAGACCAGCCCCTGGGAAGAAAGAGCTCCAAAAACAGCAGCTGGTCATCTAGCAAAGGGATGGATGGAGCACATTCTCCCAAATGGTATTGAGGTGCATTTTTTTTTAAACTTCATGTTGTGAAAACAAAGCCTATTGAAGGATAAATGCAGCCCAGGTCCATCACCTCATGACCCTTGATGACATGAACCTGGCTTCTCCACCTCTCCTCTCTCATTCCCTCCCTCTTCACCTTCTCCATCGCCCCTGGCCTCTCTGCTCCCTGCTTCTACCTTCTTTCCCTCCTTGCCTCTGCTTCCCCCTGCCCTTTTCCTTTCTCCCAAAATTCCTCCTCTACAGCAGAAGGATCCACCCCCCTTCTTCTGGCTTCCCATGTAGAGCCAGTCAGCCATCATATTAACATCTGACATTTCAGAAACTTCTCGGTCCTGCTGCCAAATTAAATCAGATCAGCCCATGCCATTTGCTCACAAACCCAATTGCCTCCCGAGATGGGCTCAGCTTGATTTCCACGTGTAACTGAGCCTGGGCTCTGGAAGGCTCCCTCCATGCACCTGGAGAGGCAAACCCCGTTTTACCCAGGCTCCTGTTCTGAGAACATCAGGCTCCCTCAAAAGGAGCACACCCTGTGAGGACCACATTCACAGACTGCCCTGTCTTCCCTCCAAAACCACCTGGTTCTCAAATTCCAAAGCAGAAAGCCAGCCACAAAATAGAGAGCTGAAATTATCTCTTAAAAAATTAATTATTTCTACCTTCAAAGGTTTGGTACTTTTTTATAATCATTTTTCCCCTGATCTTTGGAGAATCATAAAAATTACTATCTCTTATAGAGGTAACACCTCTTTAAACTTTAGCAATTCCTTCTGAGCCACTTGTTTTTCTTTTTTCTTTTTTTCCATCATTGGAAAATCAAACTGAACTTTATTTACTATAAAGGAGCACAGAGTGATCTCATTTATGGATGTCTGTGTATTTGATGCCAAGATAGCTGGATGTTTAACAAGTGGTAAGAAAAGATATTTCTGGATGGCAAGATTATTAGTGCATTATTAATTTTTTAATAATGCACTTCTTTGTACTTTACTTTCTACAATAAGCATTTATCTTTTTATTAAAAATTGCTTCAAGGGTGTTTTGCTGTTTACTTGTTAAAAAAAAAAACATGGAGTCGTATGAAAATTCTCTAATAAAATTCTGGGGTTTTTGTCTGGTTTTTGTTAATTGCCATATTCTCAAAGTGGATCCATTAATGAGGATTCATCAATCATCTATTATATTTACTAAGCACCTACTGTTGGTTCCTTTATAACAAGTTCTGTGGTGAAAAGAAGGGAAAGGACAGGACAGGCCCATCTGTGTGAGCTACAGTTGCACAGGGCGGGTTCCTCCTGGCCCTGCAATGCCCAGTGCCATACACACGCAGTCTTGCAGTCCACACTTCATGTCCAACTATATAAGGAGGAGAGGTGCTGTCTGGGTCTCACCAAGCTCCCACCAGGAGCTCCCAGGCCCTGTAGTGGGTTAAAGATACGTTCACATTCAAAAGTCTGTAAATGCAACCTTATTTGCAAAGAAGGTCTTGGTAGATGCTATAGTTCAAATGCATATGCCCCTCCAAAATTCATATGTTGAAACTTAAAACCCCAAAGTAATGGCATTGGAAAGCAGGGTCCTTCAGAGGTGATCAGTTCACGAGGGTTCCATACTTGTAAATGGGATTCAGGTCCTTATAAAAGAGCTGGAGGGCAGTGGCTCATGCCTGTAATCCCAATGACTCTAGGGGCTGAGGCAGGAGGATCACAAGTTCAAGGACAGCCTCAGCAGATACAGTTTAGTGAGGCCCTAAGCAACTTAGGGAGACCCTGTCTCAAAATAAAAAATTTTTAAAAGTAGGCTGGGGATATTAAGAGAGGGGAAGATGGCGGCGAGGGGAGTGCATTACCCCCGTGTGCTGCTTCACTGTGTGGGAGTATGACAAGTCAGGACGGCTAAAGGATATCTTGTTAGGAATTTCCAGCAATAGTGGGGTGCTCCGGAACCTGGAGGAAGGATTTCCATCGCACGAGGATCGGCTACGGGGACTCAAACGCGAGAGGTTTGTCGCACGGAGGGTAAC
>NW_025999891.1:490795-517132 GCF_001458135.2 Marmota marmota marmota
GAGGTGCGGAGGGGGGAGAGGTGAGGATGGGAAAGGCAGCGGAGCACAACAGACACTAGGATGGCAATTTGTAAATCAATGGATGTGAAACTGATGTAATTCTGCTATCTGTGTATGGGGTGAGGGGGGGAGTTCATAACCCACTTGAATCAAAGTGTGGAATATGATATGTCAAGAAATTTGTAATGTTTTGAACAACCCACAATAAAAAAAATTGAAAAAAAAAAAAAAAAGTAGGCTGGGGATGTGGCTTGGTGATTAAGCGCCGCTGGGTCCAATTCCTGGTATCAAAAACAAAAAAGGGGAGGCGGGGCTAGAGGTGAGAACTTATTAGGCCCTTCTGTCTTTCCACCTTCTACCAGGCACCATCTTGGAAGCAGGGAGAAAGCTGTCACCAGATCTTCCAGCACCTTGATCTTGGGTTTCCCAGCTTCCAAAACTTGGAAAAATAAATTTCTGATGTTTATAAGCACTAAGAGACTGAGATAGCAGATACAATTAAGATCATCACCCTAGAATGCCCAGGTGGATCTATATCTAATGACAAGTGTCCTTATAAGAGTCACACAAAGTAGAGACACTCAGGGAGAAGAGAGACCTCATAAGATGCAGAGAATAGAGTCATGTACCCCACAACCAAAGGAATGCCCTGAGCCACTCGAAGCTGGGAAGATTCTTTCCTAGAGCCTTTGGTGGGAGCAAGACACAGCAAACACCTTGATTTCAGACTTCAGGCCTTCAGGACTGTGAGAGGATAAATGTCTGTTGCTTTAAGACACTACGCACGTCTATGATCATTCATTACAGTAGCCCTAGTAACAAATCAAACCCAAGGCCTGAACCTCCACCTCCACACTCAGCCAAGAGCCAAACGTCTGCCAGGGGCCCTTGGGGGGGGAAAGTCAACAGGAAGGAAACACATAAGAGCTACCTACTGGGACTCAGAGTGCACAGGTGACATCCCTTCAGAACCACTGGCCTCTGGCCCCCAAAGCCCCAGATAGCAGGCTTGAACTTCCTCCTTAAATTCTCACAGCAACCCCGTGGGATGAACTCGGTTCTACAAATGTAAGAGCTGAGGTCCATGAAACCTTACTGAACTACATGAGTTCACACAGTTGATTATTAAATACCAGGACTTTGTGCAAACCCAGGACAATCCACAGGGGGAGACAGTCTCCGAAACAAGCAAGGATGTTGTAGAGGATGATGGCCTCACAGGTTCTTCCTGCCACCATGGGGACCACATGGCCTGTGGCTCCTGTTTAGGTCAGGGCAGCTGGACTCAGAAAGCGAGAGTTGGAAGTAGAACCCAGAAAGATGCTCCCCACTCCAGGTCTGTCTTAGTTTGCGGGGCGGGATCCTTGTTTCTGGTCTCATTGCCATCCACACTGGTCAAGCATGGTTTTGCATCTGATACACAGGAGCACATGGGGCCACTTACAGAAATGCAACTTCAATTCATGTTCACTGTACCCAAAGGCCCCTTAGCTGTGGGGACTTGGCAGGGAAGAAATCAAGGAGTTCTAAGAGAAACTATTAACAACAGAAAAATTGTAGTGTGCTTCCTTCCAGACTTTCTGTAAGCATTGCTATCTTAGAAACGAAGTTTCATCTTTCAGAAACAAAGATTTTTTTTTGTTTTTTGATGAATAAGAACAACTAATATTTACATACAGCAGGCTTATGCTTATATTCTAAGTGATAATGGCATATTATCTCAATTAATCCTCAACACAACTACACAAGGCAGGAACTCTTCTTATCCCTGTTCCATAAATGAGGAATGTGAGGAACAGAGAAGTCACACAGCTAAGAAGTGGAGAAGGTCCTGATCTTAGGCCAGATAGCTCCAGAAATTGTGTCTTTAACCTTTAATCTGTATGGCTTCAACTCTTTAAAAGAATTACCTCACAGGAATCCAGGACCAGGTTAAAGGAACTGGAGTAGTCTCCTGGCCGGGGAGATCATGTGGCCAGGGAGGTTAAGGAGATGGGCTGGAGAATCCAAACAGAGAGGAAGAAGGTTCCCAGAGAGAAGAGAAATCTGAGATCCCAGCTGACCTGTTCCTCCCATACAGAGGAGCATAAGAACAAGGTTCAGGAGACATGGGTGCCTAGGCCAAGATCTGTGGCTTGGGCGCCATTAGCAATTTCTAGGAAGCAGGGCTCCCCTCTGGGGCCTCCAGCTCAAAAGGCCAGGGGCCCAAAGATACATTGGAACAAGCAAGGCTGGCAGCTCCAAAGAAAAAGCTCTGAAGGACTGTTTCTCAAACAAGAACCTCATTCAAATCCCCATGGCACCATCACCATTGACACCGCCAATTACTGAGCATTCACCATGTTAGGCACTCCACTAGGTACTTCATGGATTACTCCACTACTCAATCCACTTCTCCAGGGGGCCACTGTCCCTGTTATACAGGTGAAGAGACTGGAAGTCAGGGAGACTAGGTGGCTTGCTCCAAAAAGTCAAACAAACAAAGCAGTGTGGAGCAGTGGTTACAGCAACCTAGGCTTCAGAACACACAAGGCCCGGGGTCCCATTCCTGGCTCTGCCACTCACCAGCTGTGGGACCTAGAACCAATAACCCATCCTCTTGTGACAATTTCAGTCAGAGATGCCAGAAGCAATTCATCTCCAATTACAACTCCAAATAACTGTCAGGGGCTGCCAGCAGTGCTTTCTTGGATAGGATTCCAAGATCGGTCTAATATCTTGGAAAAAGAGTGTCACGATCAATTTCTAATATCTTCCATAGAGGCAGAACGGGGAGTGACAGCACAAAAGTCATGTATTTTCATGGTTTTTTAAAAATATTTTTTTAGTTGTAGTTGGACACAATACCTTTATTTTATTTATTTATTTTTATGTGGTGATGAGGATGGAACCCAGCGCCTTGCAAATACTAGGCAAGAGCTCTACCGCTGAGCCACAACCCCAGCCCCAAAAGTCATATATTTTCTATCCCTAATCTAGTGAAATGCTGTGGCTTGTAGAGACACCATATGAGTGCACAGGTGCACTTCTAAAATCAGCAGATTTTTTTTTTTTTGTCCCAGGGTTTGAACCTGGGGTGCTTTACCACCGAGCCATATCCCCATCCCTTTTTTATATTTTGAGACAGGGTTGCACTGAGTTGTTTAGGACCTTGCTAAATTGCTGAGGCTGGCTCTGAACTCCCGATCCTCCTGCCTCAGCCTCAGGAGCTGCTGGGATTACAGGCATGTGCCATGGTGCCCAGTAGCCAGCAAAGACACCAAAGCCAATTCAATGGGGAAAGAAATGTCATACCAACAAATTATGTTGAAAAAAACGGGACTATCTATACAGGAATAAACAGACTTAACCCTTTACCTCATGCAATACATAATCAAATGAAATGGAGATGGATATCAATTGGTTCAACACCATCAGTCATCAGAAAAATGAAAATTAAAACCACAATGAGAGCAGCTAAAATTAAAAAGACAATGGCAAACTTTGGGAGGCTGTGGAGCAACCTGATTTCTAATGGTGTTGCTGGTGGCAATGTAAAGTGGTACGACTATTGGTGAATAGTTTGGCAGTTCCATAGAAAGGTACACATTCACCTATTCTTTCACCATGCAATTTTATTCCTAGGTACTTACCTCAGAGAAATGAAAACACATGACCAAATAAACAAAATTTCTGCCAGAATGTTCACAGCATTTAGCTATTCATTATAGCCCAAATTGGAAACAATTCAAACGTTCCTAAATAGGAGAACAAACAAACTGAGGTGTCTTCATACAATGGAATATTACTCAGCAATAAAAAGGAACAAATTACCAATACATTCAGCTGTGTGGGCAATCTCACAAAGATTATGCTGAGCTGGACATAAGAGTTATATGTACCAGTTCCATTTAAATTAAGTTCTAAAATGGGAAAAAAATAATTTATGGTTTTAAAGGAATTAGAACACTGGTACTGAGTAGGAAGGGACTGGGAGAACTTCCTTGGTTGACAGAAATATCCTACATCTTAATCAGGGTACGGCTCACACTGGGGTATACATTAATAAAAAAATAAACAGATAAGGTGCAGAAATTTATACTATATAAATTTTTAAATCCAGTTACATCAAAAATAATCTACAAGAATTATAAGATAGTTGGCCTTAAAACTTGAACAAAATCAGGGAAAATATACGGATGCCCAGATGTGCACACAGATGGAGATGGATCATGCAGGCAGGTGCTCCTACAGACATCTCCTCGCTCTAAAGCCGCCAAGAAGCATCTCCGCCCTCAGCAGGTGACTGAATCTTTCCTCCTCTGCCTTAAATCAGACTTGCCCTGCCCTTGGGCTCCCCTGTGGGAAATCAAAGGGCTGCTGGGAAGTGGCTCCTGGGCAGGTGTTTGACTCAGCCACATCTGAAACTGGTGACCTAAATAGGGTCTGTGCAGAGACCAGAGGCAGCTCTCCCAGGGCCCACAGAGCCCCGGCAAGAGCTCCAGTTGAGCAGCCCCCTGACCTCGGTAAAGAAGGGAGTAAATGAGGCTGGGCTGTACGTAACTCAGTGGCAGAGCGCTTGCCTCGCCTGTGTGAGGCACCAGGTTAATCCTCAGCACCGCATAAAAATAAATAACTAAAATAAAGAAATGGTGTCCATCTACAACTACAAAAAAAAAAAAAATGAAGGGAGCAAATATCTGTCCCCTCATGTCCTCCTTCAATTCAATGTTTTGTTTGTTTTGTTTTCTTTCTCTCCTTTTGGTGCTAAGGACTGAACCCAGGGCTTCATGCATGGAAGGCAAGCACTCCAAGGCTTTCTGGAGAGGGGAACCCAAGACTCTCTGCTGATGTCCCTCAGCCCTTCTTGCCCTAGCCCAAGAATCCCTCCCACAAATGCCTTCCCACAGTCTGCATTTAGGTTGCCTGGCGTGGCCAGGATACACGCAGCCCTCTGATTCCCTGCAGGCCAGTGGGCAGGGGAGCCCCAGGACAGTGCACCGGAGAGTGGGGCCAGGAACCAGAAGCAAAGAGAAGAGATGATTCCGCCCTGCGCAGTGCAACAAGGGAGGAAGGGAGAATGAATAGATTATGTGCAATTTGCGAACTGGAGCGAGGGGAAGAAGTGCCCAGGCACACAGGTCTATACAAAAGGACAAAGAAGGCAAAGAGAAGGTCCCCAGATCTCCATTTCCTTCCCAGGTATGTGAAGCATGCACCCTTACCTCCTCTACCTCTGAGGGCTTCTGGGGGCATTTGCTAGCCATGGAGGGATCATATAGATGGTCTGGGTGGAATGATTGCCTAGCATGCAGAAAGCCCTGGGTTCCATTCCCAGTAAACACACACACACACATACACACACACACACACACACACACACACCCCTACCCACAAAGAGCAATGTGGGAAGAAGACTTTTGTTCTTCCCCACAGAAGGAACCCTAAGCCTCCATTTCCCTGTTCTGGAAAGAAGGTCGGACTTTGGGCTGCCCTAGAACTTTCATAAAGACAGAAGCAGAAGCTGAGAGAGCGGGTCATCTCCCAACTGACCCAGCCAGCCCAGGGCCTGGTGGGGCTCCAGAAACAAGTCTGAAAGTTCAGGTCAAGGTCAGATCAAGTCTCAGCACAGTCAACTTGAACAAAAGGCCCTGATTCAAGAGCCTCCAAAGGGGTCCACCCCAACTCCTTTTTTTGTCAGAGACCCAGAAAAAAACTGTGGCCTACAGTCACAGGGGGTTAGCCCAACCTCCATGCTCCCATTAGGGCCCCTCCTGACTTCCTCACCCCACCAAGAAGCCGGCCACCTTTCACATGTGAGCCTGGTCACATGCTGAGCCATATGGTTCCTTCTGCTCAGTGAAGGCCCCCTGTAGACAGCAGGCTCTTTGAGGGTCAAGGACTGCTGCTTCAGCATGACCCCAGGGACATGACATGATGCTGGGTACACAATCTGCCCTTCTTAATGCCTGTTGATCCATTTGGCCATGAAACCAGATTCATGAAAAATGTGGCCCTGGAAACAATCCACAGCATTCCCAGAAAGACAGCTCCCCAGCCCTCTCCGAGCCCACCCTGCCCTATCCTTGATTTGAGCTCTGACTGGAGCTGCAGACAGCTAGTGCTCCAGCAGTCCCCTCATCATGGAAGGAGCAATTAGAAAAGGGACTGTCCCTGGGTATTCGAGGTGGGTTGAGAACACTTCACCAAAAACGGTTTGGGTCTCAGAATTTAACTGTCTTTTGATGATGGGAGGTACACGACCACCTTCAGTGGGACTTGATGAATCATTTCCCACTTGTGGGACTCTGGACTTTTTATCTATAAAAGAAATGGATTGCCCACCCCCAACATCCTGATTCCCAAGCTAAGCAATCAAAAGGGTATCCTTGTTTTCTCCACCCTGAACCCCTATTCCCAAAGGAACTGGATGAGGCCTTACTAGATGAAGCCATCTCCTACTGCCCAGGTGCTCAGGGGCTAGAGAATCAATTCATGAACCTCCCAGAGCCAGAGATGAAAGAGAGTATATCTAGCCACCATCCAAGGTGTCTCAAGCCTCAATGAACAAAAATAACCTGGGGAGATTGGGAAGTGTCAACAAAGCAGAGGCCTGATCCCACCCTTGGAGACCAGGGAACCAGGTATGCTGAGACAGAAGACTCAAGCAAAAACCAGGGCAGAACAAGTTCCTCCCACTTGGATGTCTTCTACAGTCAAGAGACATCTCCCAGGCACCTTCCACAAGCCAGGGCCTGGGGAACCCAAAAACCAGGACACAGTGACTACACTCAAGGAACTCAGTATAGGAGGAGAATCAACATTTCGGTAATGGGAAACTGTGACGTTATTTGGTGTGGTCACAAAGGGACAATCACGCTGTTGTGAGCAGGCTGGAGTGCGGTGGGGACTATGGTTTTAAATCCCTGATGAGCAGTTAACTTTACACAAAGAGGAAAAAGTCCTAGCCTCAGAAAGACTCCCAACTGTAGCCACAGGCTGGCAAAGCCACAAAATAAACCCACCTGACAGTCACAAAGAGCACATACAACTCACATCCTGACCCCAACACCAACCACAAAGGGTCCCAACCCAGACTGGAGCCTCAGGATGAGCCTCGATCTTCCTCCATTCCCAGCGCTGACTCTGATCTTGGGATCAGGACAGAAAAGTCATAAGCTGGGAAATTCCTGAACTGAGTTAAACAGGAAAAGGACAGAGCACTTGGGGCAGGAGAGGTCCTCTGACTGTGGGTCATGGAGCTTTCCCTGAAGATTACTGATCCTCTCTGGGCCCCCTCCCTGACCACCCCTGGTCCCGGATGGCCAGAGCAGAGCAGATTCCTGACCACTCCTCTGGCTCCTCATCTCCACATACCCTCTAACTCCTTCCTTTCAACACGTCCGCACACTTGGGTCCATATCCTCTCACATTTTGACCACCTCCACTCACTCCTCAGTATTATGACATCTGCTGTCACCTCCACCCCTCTCTAGGACTGGTCTCAGTTACACCCCAGCAACCGTCAGGCCACTCTGCCCAGTGGCCACTGTGCATTCCAAGTCATACTTGGCCTTTCCACAGCAGTGGGCCCAGCTGCCCATCCCTTCCTGCGAAATGCTCCTCCCACCATGCCAGTGTCCAGCCTTGTTGGCAGAAGCCCCAGCACCAGTTTCCACCTGGGGGTGCTCCTTAAGCTGCCTCCCCAGGAACCTCTCTTCTCACTCTTCCCTGGAAAATTCACCCACCCCAGAGCTTCAGTTCTCTCCTCCATGAGAACCACTCCCAGAGTCTGACCTCCAGGCCACACCCTTCCTCCAAGCCTGGCTCCAAATACCCAGCTGCTCACTGACATGCCCATTCCTGTCTCAGGCATGTCCAACTCAGAACTTCCAACCTGACCCTCATCCTCCCTCCTGGGTCATTCCTGTCTTAAAGAATGGCTATACCAAGTCTAGTTGCTCCAAACCTGGGGGTCATTCTTGCCTCCTATCTCTCCTCAAATCCTCTCACGTCATCCAGCTACCATGCAGGAAATCCACGATCTGACTACTTTCAAATAAGCCCACTGGCTCCTTGGAGTCAGTCCCCATCCTCTCCCTAGGACTCCTGCTGTAGCCTCTGGATCATCTCCTAATCTCTACTCTGCTCTCTCCCACACATTCCCTTCACAACATCCAGGGTGATTGTTCAAAAGTCCCATCATCTGAATCTTCTAGCCAAACTCTTCAATGTCTGCAATACGGAAAAACCTCCAAATCCTCTGCCAAACTTCCAGGTATCTGTTTGACCCTGTCTTCTACCTATAGTTATCAACCTCTTTATCCCTAATTTGGGATGCTGACCATCCTGGGATGTGTGTGTGTGTGTGTGTGTGTTGTTTTTTGGTGTTTTTGTTTTTGTTTTTTTGAAGTAGGGGGAATTGAACCCAGAGCCTGGTGCGTGTTATGCAAGTGCTTTACCACTAAGCCACATCCCCGGCCCTCATAACCTTTTCTCTCCTGGAAGCATTTGCACAAGTCTAAGCACCGCTGCTTAAGCTGTCACGTGCATTAAAATCACCTGGAAATGTTGGTAAAAGGCAAATTCTAATAAATGGCCTTGGATGGGGCCTGAGAGATTCTGCCTTTTTTTTTTTTTTTAAGTATCAGGTTGAACTCGGGTCTCACATGCTAAGCAAACACTCTACCACTGAGCTGCACCCCCCAGCCCTAAGTTCTGCTCTTCTAAGGATCTCCCAAACAATCCAGGTGTTGCTGGTCCTCTGGCCTCAGAATAGCAAGGATCTAGAACACTATGCTCCACTCTGACTCCACCTTTGCCTAAGTCCTGTTAAACTCTCAGAGTTCAGTTTAAATACCATTCCCTCCAGGAAGCTCTACCTGTCATCAAAGCCCCTCAGGCACCAGCCTCATATTTTCCCTGAGCCAACTGCACCTCTCCTTGGAACACCTACCATACCTAACCATCCCTCTCTCATTCTTCACTTTATAGCTTTTGGCTCCCTAGAGAGACTACAAACTCTAAGACAACAGGGACCACAATATCTAGTTCACTTCTAGGTCCTCAGCACCCAGCACTGGGCTGGCACATCATCAGCACCTGATAGGAAGCTGTTGGTCTAGCCTGCCCTGCCTTCATCTCTCCCTCTTCTCACACTAGCATTTCAATTTCCTTTGAGGAGCCACCCCTCCTCCATTTCAAGTTATTACAGTTTAAGTCATGAGACCATGCCTAGCCAATCAGAGCCTTCCATCTCTCTGGCCACAATGATTGGTTCAGGTATAGACATGTGATCTCAGTCAGGCCAATGAACTTCCTCCCTGGCACTTTTGTTGGAACTAATGGGGAAAAGATACTCTTTCTTTTCCATGGGGGTTACTTAACCAAGATATTGTCATTATCTCACCACCACAGAGACAAAGCTTGACAAAGGATGAAACTAACACACAATGCAGAGGGAAAGAGACAGAGACCATGGATATATACTTGCCTGGCATCTATACTTGTTGTGACAAAGGCAAGAAAAGTTCTCTTTTATGCCTTAGCTGAAGTGAGTTGTTTCTGTCACTTGCAACCAAGAGTCCTGACTAATACAACATTCAAATAAATATTGGGTGTTGAGTGAATTAAACGAGCGTGTGAGTAAAGGCTGCCAAGAGTACTCAGGGACTCCTCCCAGGTTTTCCAAGCTCTCCTTATAAACTAACCATCCATAAGCAGAGACAAGCTTCCCACGCCCAGCTCTGCAGACCAAGGGGCTGAAACTCAGAAGAATGACATGTTCCTTGGCTTTACCTGGTGCAAGCAAACCACCCCAGCATCTGGGTCAGATACCAGCCCTAGAACTAGGCTGGTGGAGACGACCTGGCTTTTGGTAGGTCCTGGTATTCCACCAGGAGGGGAGTAGAGCTGTCTTCTGTCAGCCTTCTGTCCTGTTCCATCCCCTTCCCACCCCCTTCCCACCCCCCACTGAACACCTAACCCAACCAGGGCAGGCTTTACTGCCATTGCATATATTCCCCCTTAGTGTATACCAAGTGGCTCTGTACAAGGCGGGTATCTGATATGTGATGATAACAGGAAGATGGACAGTTTTTATCTGCTTCCTTTGGGAGTATCACACTACAAAAGATTAAGTCAAGGGAGAGGGGGAGCAAGACAGATCAGTAGGGAAAAGATGCCTAGTTATTTCCCTGTGAGTCACCTCAGAGCAGAGGCCTGGGACAGGGATACAGGCTGGCCTAGGTGTCCCTTCAGATGACTCAGGAGGAAGGTGACTTCTTCAGAGCCAGTCCTCACCCAAAAAAAGTGTGAAGGCAGGAGGGAGGGGAGAGGATGTACAGCAGCCCAGGCAGGCGCAGTGGCTAAGCAGCAAGCCCCCCTGAAGGCCAGTGCAGGCCCAAGGAGCCATCCTGCAGGAGGTGGGAGCAGGAGTAGTGAAAGGTGAAAGGGGAAGAAGATTGTGGGAGTGGGGGGTGGCAGGGAAGTTAGGCTCCTCTTTCCAGGAAGAGGATAGCCCTAGGCCTGGGGTCCTGGGATGTAATCTCCCTGGAAAGAGGCTTCTGAACAAAGTGCTGATACACCACTGCCCCCCTCCCAGCCTTCAGGGCAACTCCCACATAGGAATTGGGGTAATAGGGCCATCCCAAGGAGACCAGAGAGAGGCAGGTAGGCCAGCATGCAGACGCCACCCAAGTCCCAGGAACATCCACTCCCAGCCCCAAACAGTCCCCGGCAGCTGCCCCTTAAGACACCCAACTACATTCTGTCTCTTCTACCTCCTCCAGCCTGGGCCCCTTGTTCCCAAACCCCACCCCTCCACAAGGCCTCTCGCTAATAACCAAGCGTCCTGCCAAACCCATGTCAGTCCCAGTCTATTTCCTCGCTGCCCCTTGACACAAACACCCCTGAGTCTCCATCACACTTTCCTCCTGCTCTGGAAAGCTTAATTGGATGCTGGTTCCAGAGGCAACAGGCACTCCATGGCCCCCAGTGGGACAAGGGCAGCTGGCCTGGAGCCAAAGCCACAGTCTGGCCTCAAGACTCTCCCCCACACTCCCTCCCTCACTGCTTCCCAGCCAGGAGCTTCTTACCTTCATGGTGGGGGGCGCAGTGAGAGGAGGGGACAGTGGCCGGTCTGGGAGGGTCACATCTGAGCTGTTGGCCAGCTCCTGCTTCCTGTGAAGAGACCAAAAAAAAAAAAAAACCAGAAGTGGTGAGCAAGGCCCTGCCCATGCCTTCCCTTTCTGCTCTAAGAGTGGCTGGGCTTGGGAGGCAGCCTGATAGACAATGCAGAAAACCAGAGTTGACTGTCTTCCTTTATTGTGATGTACTAACATCTAAAGACGTGGTTCCTGGGGGATCCCTGGACCACCAGCAGCCCCTGGGAGCTTCTTAGAAAGGTGAGTCCTCAGGTGCAGGCCAGAACCTCCAGGAATGGGGCCCAAGAATCTGTGTTTTAATAAGTTCTCCAGGTGATTCTGATATACCCACCAGTCTAAGAGACACAGACTAGGCTGGGGAAGGGGTGGGATTCATTCTCCTTTGGGCCCCTCTATACACACACACACACACACACACACACACACACAGGCCCAGGCAGGAGAGCTGACCTTGGGAAGCCAGGGAGCTGCAGGTTAAACTTATTTTAGTCCATGTGGGCTAGGACCAGAGAGAGGCAGCTAAACAGAGTTGTGTCACCATGGCAACATGATTGCGACAAGTTCGCGGCTCTCACACACTCCCCACTTCCCATCTGGCCCTTGCCAGTGACCAGGGAGAGCTTGTTTGCTGTCCCATCACCAGGCAGACTGGAGTGGGAAAAGGCTTCGGAGAGAATTACGAAACAGGGCCAGCTGGGCAGAACCTGGGGCGTCCCAGAGAGAGAGAGACTCTAGTGTCCAGGACATGCCCTGGCTAAAGCCCAGGAAGGGAACGGAAGGAAAGCATAACAGTATTGAGAGCCTAAGACCACAGAGCCATCAAAACGCCCAGCTTTACCAGAAGCAGCCAAGAGAATCAGCCCAACACACATGTCTCACTAAAATGATCAATGGGCCTCCAACAGCCACCTGGGGAGAATGCTTCTGCACCTCTTTCCAGCCAGCAGGGATGACAGCTCCAACCCAAGCCTTCATGAGAGAAACACACATTCCCTATTCCTGAGCATTCTAGGGGAAAGCACTGCCTGGCTCTGGGGCCCAGTCACCAACACCTCTTAGCCCATGTGACAGGTCCAATCTAACACCTCCAGAGACATCAGGCTGGGCTACAGGACCATGCTACCCTGGCACAACAACCCTTGCCCGCCCAGAAGCCAGCCACCCTTCTCTGTCCTCTGGCCAGAGGACACTGGTGAACATCTGGCTTGGCACAGGATTCACATGACTCCATTAACCTCAACCTTGGCCATGCCCCCTTTCTGCTCCTCCACCTGCCTTCGTCTGAATTTCTTCCTGGACCTTGGTGATGTGACCTATGAGAGTTGGAGAGGGGGTTCTCCCCCCTCCTAATCCAAACTTTAACTGGCTCAAGAAACCAGCAGGGCCAAGACTCAGGACATGAACACACACACGCACACCCATTCACACTCACATAAAGAAATGCACTAGCTCCTTCTACCTTGCAGCTAGAGCCACCAGCCTCCACTTCCATATTTGACCTCAGACATAACTTCCATGGGTCCTACCTGAGGACTCAACAGAGCTGGTCCAGCACATGCTCCACTCTCCTCAGCCCACTCCCAAGCAGCCACTGCTCCTCCTCCATGGGTCTGGCCCCTGAGAAGCAGGAGCTGGGAGGGGAAGGGAGGAAGGACGATCGAGGATAGGGAACACCATCCTCAAGTCCCTTAAAGTGATGACAGGGTAGCTCCCCTTGGGGCTGGAAGGCTGGCAGGGAAAACCAAGCAAGAGCGGAGGGCAGGCAAGACCCCCACTGAACACTGCGGGGTTGTGGCTCAGTGGTAGAGTGCTTGCCTAGCACATGTGAGGCACTGGGTTCAATCCTCAGCCCCACAAAAAAAATAAATAAATAACATAATTAGTTGTAGTTGTGTCCATCTACAACTAAAAAAAAAAAAAAAAAAAAAAAAAAAACTTTTTTTAATACTTAAAAAAAAAAAAAAAAGATCCCCACCCAGCAGCCACCAGGATGCTCTGAGCTTAGAAGGATCACTGGCCCATCCCCCTGGAAATGGTTTGTAAACACCTTGATCAACAGCAGCCCAGGCTCTCCAGGAACACAAACCCTAGAGAAAGGCAATGCTGGCAGGTTGTTAACATCACTGGCCAAGGGTTCTATGTCCACATCCATAGATCCAGAACCGATATGATTATTGCCCAGGGTCTCTGAGTCCCAAGCACACGGCCCCCAACACCAACCCTCCCTGGGCTGAGCACTCTCCCCTGAGTCAGCCTGTTTCCCCTGAATGCTGGAAAAACTCCTGGAAGCAATCTCCCAGTGAGTGATAAAGAATATCAAGTGGGAACAGAGAGCAGTTTCTGCCAGAAGGGTTTTCCAAGTGACACCTGGGAGCAGGAATGAACACCTGCGGCTAACAACTTCCAGGGCTATGTCCAGGACCCCAGAAGGGAGACCAGGGTGGGCAGAAGGCATGGCTGCTGTCTTCAAAAAGATCAGAACTCAGAGTATGCACAGGCTTTTGGCTACAAATTAAAGTCCACCTTGCCTTGATATCTGAATGGCTTTGGGGGGGGGGGGCACCTGTGGGCTGGTGTGGGCCATACTGCACCATTCCCATTCTTGGCTACAGCCCTCCCCACTACTTTAGAGTTAATTGCCTGTTAAGGGTTGAAATTGTTCCCCAAAAAGATATGGTGACATCCTCATCCGCAGTACCCATGACTAGGGACTTATTTGGAAATAAGATCTTTGCATATATAATCAAGATGAGTTCACAGGGGAAGCCTTCAACTCAGTATGACCAATGTCCCTATAAGAAGGGAAGGCAACCAGTAAAGGCAAGGACATGTGGAGAGCGCCATGTGATAGTGGAGGCAGAAACTGGAGTGAAGCAACCACAAGCTGAGAATGCCAAGGATTGGCAGTCACCACCAGAAGCCAGAAGAAGCAGCGGGGAGCCAGGCACAATGGCATCCCACTGTAATCCCAGTGGCGCAGGAGGATCATAAGTTCAAAGCTAGCCTCAGCAATTTAGCAAGGCCCTACGCAACTTAGTAAGACCCTTTCTCTAAATAAAATGTTTCAAAAGGGCTGCAGATGTGGCTCAATGGCTAAGTGCCCCTGGGTTCAATCCCTAGTACCATAAAAAAAAAAAAAAAGAGGAAGAAGCAGCAAAGGAGGACACTGCCCTAGAGTCGTCAGAGGGAGCACAGCAGTGCATGGTAATGACAGCCTTAACGTGAACAATACACAGCCCATGTCCCCAGTTAGTTCTAGCCTTGGTCTCGTGACTGGTACAAAAACAAGAAGGTGAAATGCATTGTTATTATGGTTTAGATATGAGGTGCCTCCCAAAAGCTCATGCATAAGACAATGTAAGAACATTCAGAGGTGAAACGATCAGGCTATGATAACTTTAATCCAATCAGTGAATTAATCCCCAACTGGATGAACTGACTGGCAACTGAAGGTGGGCAGGGTGTGGCTGGAGGAGGTGGGCACTGGGGGGTGCACCTTTGGGATATATATTTTGTATCTCTCTGCTTACTGACCGTCAGGTGAGCTGCTTCCCTCCACCACACTCTTCAGCCCTGATGTCCTGCCTCAACTCGAGCCCCGAGGAATGGAACCATCTATGGACTAAGACCTCTGAAACCGTGAGCCCTGAAATAAACTTTTCCTCCCCTAAAATTGTTCTTGTCAGGTCTTCCTTCTTCACGGAGGCAAAAAAGCTGACTAAAACAACCATGCTTCTGCCCCACCTCTCTGCTCTGATCTGCTGTGCTCGACCTTGTCCTGCCCCAGTCCTCATGACAATGACATTTGCATGTGAGCCACCCTGCTCCCAGGACAGCCAGGCCAGACCTAGCCACCAGCTGGTACAAAGATAAGATAGAGTAAGAGCTGCATGCTCAGTGAAGGGGCAGCCCTTTCTCTCCCACTCAGGCAAACATATCACACACAAGAAAGGGAAATGGTGTGATTATTATCAAGGTATAACCTTGAATCTGCTCTCCTTTATGATGAGTAAAAGGTAAATGATTAGCAGAGGGGACAACTTTCTTGTAAGCCACAGTGATCCTGCCATGTGTCATGACCCTGAGATTGAAAACTGCCCGTGAGCAACCCAGACAGAACTCACACGTGCTCTAAGGACATAGGGTCCCAGATCCAACTAGGGAACCAGAGTGACCCAAAAAGGAGAGGAAGCCAGAGGAAGAGGAAATTTGTACACTCAGCTGAAAGAGAGGGCTATGCAGGTGGCTGAACGGGCAGGTCAGGGGTCCTGGAGACCCTGAGCTCCTCACTCAGCATGTCTGCCGCCCCAGGGCCAGGTGGCGCTGAAGCTTCCCATTCTGGGATTCTTTCCCTAAAGTATGAGAGATCCTGAGCACATGGGAGGGCTCAGAGAGGTCAGCAGCGGCCCTGGCCTTTAGCCAAATACCCTCACGAGAAAAGAACCAAAGGGACCTGGAGAAGAAGCTGTGAGAGTCCCTGTGACAACACCCAGGCTTCCAGGGTCCTCACCTCACCCTTAAGTGGCTCTGCCCCAGACACTTGAGGTCATTACAACAGTTCACCATCTCTTACGAGATGCTACACTAGGAATCAAGAGACTCCTGCATTCAAGTCTGGCTTTCCCTGAGAGTCTACTGTGTGACCTTGGTTAAGTTACCTCATCTCTCTGTGTCTAAGTCCCTTCGCCTGCAAAGATGCAGGTAATAACGTTCTGAGGAATTAAAAGTAATGGCTATAAAATAAAACACAAAGTCCTACATACAAATATAGAAAATGATAATGATGATGATAATGATGATTATGTATTTCATAAAATGGGGATCTGGTCTCCAAGTGAAAACAGAGAACCAAGGGTTCAGGGCTGTTTAAATGTCTCACAAAAACATTCCTGGCATCTCAATAAGCTCCAGTTCTAGCCCTAGGGATCTACTCCCAGGATTACAATTATTGGTTAATAATCAACAGCAGGAAAAATCCCCTCCTAACAGCTCTGGGTCCAGGTGTGAGGCCTCCCTGCAGCAGGGGGTTCCTACAAACCTCCAAACTTCCCTCTTCTACATCTTTCACCAACACAGCTCCCCAGCCACCCCACCACACATAGCTACTCTACCCCTGGCCTCCCAGATAGCCAATAGAGGAATACAGGCAACCAGACACTGAGAAGAGCTTCTCGGGAAAACCAAGTGAAAAGGAGAAATAGGATTCACAGAAGCAACCCGAATGTCCATCAACCAATGAATAAATAAGCAAAATACAGTCGATCCCCACAATGAAATATTATCCAGTCATTAAAGGGAATGAAGTAAATCAAGTACAGCGGCGCATACCTATAATCCCAGAGGCTCGGGAGGCTAAAGCAGGAAGATAGCAAGTTTGAGGCCAGCCTCAGTCATTTAGCAAGGCCCTAAGCAACTGAGCAAGACCCTGTCTCTAAATAAAAAATAAAAAGGGCTGGGGATGTGGTTCAGTGGTTAAGCACTCTTGGATTCAATCTCCGATACCAAAAATTAAAAAAAAAAAAAAGGAATGAAGGGCTTACATATGCTATACTATGGCTGAACCTTGAAAATATATGGTTAGTGAAAGAAGCCGGTCCCAAAGGGCCACATCACTGTATGGTCTCATTTCTATGAAAAGTCTGGATTGGGCAAATCCAGAAACAAAATAGACCTGTGGTTGCCAGAGGCTTGGGGGAGGAGGGCCTAGGAAGCAACTCCTAGTGGAGACAGAGTTTCTCGGAGGTGATAAAAATGTTCTGGAACCAGACTGTGGTGATGGTTGCACAACTCTGTGAATAACTTGAAACCTACTGAATTATGTACACTTTAAATGGATGAATTTTATATATATGAATTATATCTCAATTTTGGAAAAAGGAATAAGAAATGGCTGAATGAGCTCCATCTCTGTCATTCCTGCTGCTTAATTTCCTCTCCAGCTGCCTTTTGGTGCCCCCAGGGCCTTGAATGTTGTGGACGGTCCTGCTTTGTGGTCACAGTAGTGTGGGGGCGGGGAAACAGAACTCAGGAGAGAAGGGCTCTGGCAGGTGGAGGGGGTGGGTCCCAATGCCCTGTTTGAAGAGCTTCTTGGGAAAAAGCAGGTGTTGCTCACCTGTTGGCACCTGGCAGGATTGACCTGGGTGTTCCCTCCCACCTCAATGCAGACTCTAAAAGCTCCCCAGAGATTCAAAGCATAATGCGAGACCTTTGGTGATTCAAAACTTCCCAAATGACAACCCCCACCCCCAATTCAATCCCAGGGCACAGGGATCAGCAGACCCTGGGAGAAACCCTGAGATGCTGTCCAATAGCCTAATTACACAGACAGGCCTGGAGAGCCATGGGAGTTGCCCAAAACTGTGCCTCCCTCCTCCTCTCCAAGGAGGCACAGTTTACAAACCAGTTTACACACTCAGGCCAAGTGTGCTGGAAGTGAGAGATCACAGCTCCAGAAGAACTTGTCAGGAAGCACGACTCCTTTATGGACATTTACAGCACTTACTGAGTGTTGGGGCCCTTGTGTGAAGGAAGAGGAGAGAGGGAGCTAAAGGGGTCTATGGATCTCCATAAGGAGTGGACAGATAGCAGAAGCCTAGGCTGAGGAGCCAGGAGGTGTGCCAGGCAGATCAGGTGTGGACTCTGCTGCTGGCCTCGCCCTGAGCAGCAAGATACAGCTGCATGTGGGGACCTAGTAGAGGCCTGGGTGAGGTTTGGTGGCTGTAGCACCAAAGAACACGCTGGCTTTGAGCACACTGGGTACAGAGATACTGCCCTTCCCTGGATGACCATGAAGCCCTTAACTAGGCCAGAGGTAGGAGGAGAAAGGGCAGTAGCCAAGAGAAGCAGATAAAACAGACCCAACCAGCCTCAGAGAACCAGCCATGACCCTCAGAGGCCCCTGGAAGAGGATGGCTAGGCCTCGTTCTACATTATGTCTTGGGCAGTAGACCAACCTACCCATGTGGACAAGCCATCTCTCCTTAGGGAAAAAAAAAAAAAAAGTCTTTGCTGAACAAGCAACTACTAGAGCTGACTAATGCTTTAGTGTTCACACATGAGCAGGTGGTGACTCCAGGGGTTCAGTGTGGGCCCAAGGTCACAGACAGAAAATGCAAGAGGCAGACCTTACCCTCCAGATTTCTGACCCCGATTCCATTGCTCTTTCCATCACCATTAGAAAGCCAGCTCTGTGCAGCCTGAATGCCACTGCAGGGTGTGAGAGGACTCAGGTCAGCAACCCTCTTGGGTCCTCTAAGCTCAAGTTCTTGGGAGACCCAAGGTGGGCTGTGTCTCATCGTGGGTGGTGATGTCTGTATTACTGACAAGCATCTGGGAATATGATCCAGGCAGGAACAGTGAAATGCAGAAACCATCCTGAAAGCACCGCATACCCACATGAAGGGCCCACTGACCAGACGTTATTGTGTTAAAAGACATAGAATAAAGTGCCACGGGACAGAGGGAAGAGAGGCCCAGACCTCCTGGGGGGGGATCAGCTAAGGCACCCAGAGGAGGTGACAGTTGCTCCAGGCCCAGAGGGAAAGGCATTTACTGGGAGAAAAATAGCAAAGGGAGAGGTACAGGGCACAGGTGTACAGGGGAAAGCCAATGGCACTGTGGACAGCAGCATCACTTACACAGAGGAAGCACGTGCCTAGCACATGGCAGTCTTCAAGGACTTCTCATGTCCTAAGTACTATTCAAAGAGATCCACATATACATCTCAGTTCCTACGCACCACAGTCCTTTAGAGGAAATATTATTGATCCCGATTACAGATGAGGAAATTGAGGCTCATCGGTTGCTGAAGCAAGAGGTTAAGTAACTTGCACAAGAACATGTCTCTGGAAAGTAGCAGAGAAGACTTGCATCCAGGCAGTCTGACTCCAGAGTACATGACCTTAACCACCATGCTGCAATGCCTCTGAGAAAGAGAAAGGTATCAGCTCGAGAGGGGCTTCCACATCACACCACTTTACTGAGCAGGACACCTGGAGGCCAGGAGAGGAGAGGAGGCCCCTAGAAAAACTTGTAGGGCTAAAAAAGCCAAAAGATAAAGGACAGAAGGGCCAGTGCCCAGGAGGGGTGGTGGGCAAGTCCCCTGCTGTGCAAAAAGGCTTCATTACTAAGTGCTAAAGAATCCCCTAAGCTGCCGTGTCTGTGCCCTCCAGCCTTCACGGCGCACTGCATCATCTGGAAACTGCCAACTGAGCAGCTTTGCTCACGTGCTCAGCGATTCTGCTTGGCGCTACCTGGCCTCGGTTGAGGGAGCTACATCATGGTCACAGCAAAGGCAGCCAGCTCCCAAGGTCACAGACAGCATCAGAATCCAACACAAAAGCCCAGAGTCACAAAGATACAGCATATATTGGCACTTCCCCAGGCTGTGAGCCTTTCTTAACCTGGATGTGGAGGGCGTGCGTGCTCATTTTATGATTCACTCAGTTTGGGCGTATGACATTTATCACAATAAAACATCAATTTGTAAGTAGTGAAAAGTATGTTCTTTCAAATTGTTTTAGGAAATAAAGATAGTTGGGTTGGGGAAAGCTGCACAGTGGCACAGTGCTTGCCTAGCATGTGTAAGGCCCTAGGCTGATCCCATATGAGAAAAGAAAAGAAAAAGGAAATAGAGATATTCTTAAGGTTGTCGAGATTTCCCACAACGAACGTCAGACTGACCACATGAATTTATTTCACTTCTTCTGATATAAAAAATATATATATTTCCCTTAAAATAATAGTAGCGGGAAAAGTGTGAACGGGACAAACATAATAGAAGAGAAAAACAGCCCACAGGAGATTATAGGTACTTGGAGGATGGACAATGGATAGCACATGATAACTGCCCTGGCAGAGTGGTGTCCACACAGGAGAATGTAGTTGAAAAGAGGAGGCTTCACCCTGGAGAACCCCAGGAAGCCTCAAGGTCCTACATCTGACATGCAGCACCAAAAGCTTGGTGGAGAGGAATTGATAGACACTTAAGATGCTAAGCCTTTGGACTCCCATATTACTTCCCTAGCAGTCAAATGATGCTCCCCGCCACCATGAAAAATAGAACAAGCTAGCTTCCTCCAATGGAAAGAGAGGCTTCTATCAACCATTGACCACTGCCCCATCACCCCTGCATGGAAGCCCACAGGCAGCAAGTCAGCCCACCCACACAGAGCTTGCAATCCACTTCCTAGAGTCTCGTTCTTGGGTACAGAGAGGAAAAACCAAGGTGCAGACATTTGACAACCAAGGCTCCGACGTGAAGAAGAGACACCAAGATAAACAAGAGGACCCTGAAGGAAACAGCCAATGCACGGAATCCATGGAAACTTCAAAACACAGCATAAACTAATATCATCAGAGAGATGAAACAAGATTTTACATCCATGACACAAGGAAAGAATGTTATAAAAACAGAATGGTGGGCTGAGGTTGTGGCTCAGTGGTAGAGGGTTTGCCTAGCACGTGTGAAGCACTGGATTCGATTCTCAGCACTGCATATAAATAAATTTTTTTAAAAAACAGAATGGTCAGGATACGAGAAAGAGATGTTAGGAATTAAAAATATGACTGGAAGACTTAGTTGAGGAAGTCTACCAATAAAAGACAGAAATTGGGGGCTGAGGATATAGCTCAGTGGCAGAGGCTGGATTCAATCTCCAAGACTGCACAAAATAAATAAAAGAAATTTGGAAAATAAAAATATCAGAGGATCCAATATCTGACCAATGAAAGTTCCAGAAAGAGGTAATAGAGAAAAGGGAGGGAAGCTGTAGTAGCTAGTATCCAAAGTTGGCCTTCTGATGAGCCATGTGTCTTGATATTGATGTCCTGTGTGGTCCCCTTCCCCTGAATCTGGGCTAGCCCTGCGACTTCAATTTTGATCAACAGAAGGGGATGGAAATAGCATTACTTAACTTCCATGGCTGAGTCATAAGAACTTTTGCAACTTCCACTTGATCTCTAGGAACATTTGCTCTAGGGGAAACAAGCCAGCATATTAAAAAAATCTGAGATTACCGTGTCACATGGAGAAGCTGCATAGAGAGAGATGCTCAGCCAACTCCCAGATGTTCCAGACATCCCAGTTCCTGCACATGAGGAAAGCATCTTGGCCATTTCAGGCCCAACAGATGCCACAAAGAGAACCTGGGAATCAAGCCAGAGCCCAGGCCACCGACATATGGCCCCAGTAGAGCATCTCAGCCATCTCTAACCATCTGAGCCACACGAGATGAGGTCCCAGACATTGTGAAAGCATCCATCTTCAGTGTACCCTTGCTGAATTCCTAACCCAAGGAATTTTGGCATAAAATTTCACTATAACAGAAGCAAATTATCAGAGAAACAGTACAAGAACATTTTCCAAAACTGAAGGTCTTGAGTCTCTCAAATCACCAAGTACTCAGCACAATAAATGACATAAGATCCACCCAAAACATTGTCATGGAATTTCAGAACATGTGGGTAAATGAAAACTCTTCAGCAACTCCAAAGAACAAGTACAAATTACACACCATATACATAGGAATGGAAAGGTACACATCACTAGACTTTCCAACAGCAACTCTAGGATCTAGTATGCAATAATGTAATAACCTTCAAAATTATTTAAACCTAAAATTCTATACCCGGGAAAACTATCAACCAAGTGTGAGAGTAGAATAAAGATATTCTGAAATATTCAAGAACTCAAACACTTTACCCTCTTGTACCCTTTAGTGGGAGGCAACTATTAAAAAGCAACCACTACAGAAAGTTCTGGTAGTGAGGTCTCCTGGTGGAAAGAATGGAATGGACAAGATTTCTATCAGGTGCAAGCTTTGCTTTTTGTTTGGCTTTGTTTTGTTACTATGGATTGAATCCAGGGGCCCTCTATCACTAAGCTACATTCCCAGACCCACCTCTGTTTTTGAGACAGTCTTGCTAAGTTGCCCATGCTGGCCTGGAACTTTTGATCCTCCTGCCTCAACCTCCCAAATTGCTGGGATTACAGACATGTGCCACCGTGGCGAGCAGATGCGAGCTTTGGGGTCAGGGAAAACTATTAAAGGAATTATGGAAGGATACATTTAAATAATAAAAAAAGAAAAAAGACATGTACATAGAAAACTATGTTATTTTGGAAACACCAGTTAACCATTAACTCCAAAAAAAAAAAGAAAAGTAAACATAATTATAGCATGCTCCATGACTCTACAATAAAAAATATTTACACAGTCACAATAAGAAACATTGACTACTGAATTGAACCAAAAAATGGTGCCACTAGGAGGATATAGTGCATACTAAGGGGTCCATGTCTTGGCTGAATTCCTGGTTAAACCTAAGGAGAAAGGAGCCACCCTGCAAAGAGCCCAGCACAGCGGTATGTTCAACCATCCATGCTTAGAAATCACTCATCAGTCCATAAGCACTGGGAGTCACTCTATCACAGGACTGACTGGCCCTCCTAGCTAAGCCATCACTCCACTCCACTCTCTGTCTCTCAACCCTTGACTCTTCTGAATAAGTTAGAACTCAGTGACATACCAGAGGAGGGGGCTTTGTTATTGGTTCAAACTAAATAACATCCTCAGTAGAAGAAACCAAAGCATTTCAAGGTGAATGTGTCTGGTCTAGTCCATTAATCATGTTATTCCCTATCTATGAAAGACAAACACTGGACGTGTAGCTCAGGAGTAGAGTGCTTGCCTAACGTGAGCAAAGCCCTGGGTTTAATCTTCAGTACTGCAGAAGAAAAAAAAAGAAGACAAACACTTGGAACTGTTTTTCCAGTACTGAGACAGGACATGTGCCCCGTCCTCATTCTTGCCCTTTCTTGCCTGGGACCATGCTTTATATTGGAAGGTAAATGTTAAGGACAAGGGGTTCCAACTGTGGCCAAGCAACAAAGCACAGTTGACTGGGTCCACAGGGACCAGGCCTGCCATCCCATCTCAATGACACTCTAATCTGACATACAAAATGAGTCAAATCTAGTGATGTCAAAACTCTGTTTCCTCCCAATGTTGGCCTCTTTCTTGAGGACTTCAAGAAAGGAAGGATACAATAACTGTGAGAGCCTGCAGGACCACACTGGAAGCTGGGCCTGACACTGTGCTACTACATGGCTGCAGGGTTCAGAAGAGGGGCTTGGCAGGCTGAAGGATCACTGGCTAAGCAAGATCTCCAGCTGATGAGCAGAAACCTAATGGCCCAGCCAGGCTGACCTCTGACCCAGTGAGAGCAGAGGCTCCTGCCTCACTCTTTGGCAGGTCTCTCATGTGCACCCTGACCACTGGCTGGCCCAGCACAGTGCCTAGCACTGAATGAACTGGAAAATGAAAAATCAAATGGAAATTTACAGATTATAAGAGATAGAGGGCTAAACTGAGATACTACCTCCACTGCAATTGGTCTGTTTACTGTTGCTTCTTTGGCTGACCTCAACTTTCTGATCAAGAGTGAGGCAAAACTGACCCATGTCCCCACCAGTTTGATGTTACTGAAGTCACATGATTTCTCACCTTAGATTTCTCCTCTGGATAACAGATGGTAGAGGTAATATACTTCTTCAT
Organism: Marmota marmota marmota; assembly: GCF_001458135.2. Taxonomy (NCBI): domain Eukaryota; kingdom Metazoa; phylum Chordata; class Mammalia; order Rodentia; family Sciuridae; genus Marmota; species Marmota marmota. The sequence goes on from NW_025999891.1 coordinate 514,497, forward strand.
CATCATCATCATCATCTAGTTAATATTTATTTAGTACTACACTAAACTCAAATTTATTTCACTTAATCTTCTCAGCAACCCTATGCAGTACATACAGAATTATTCTCCCATTTTCTCCCATTACAGGCTCAGTGGCTCATGCCTGTAATCCCAGCAACTCAGGAGACTGAAGTAAGAGGATCATAAGTTTGAGGCAAACCTGGACAACTTAGCAAAAGCCTGTCTCAAAATAAAAAAATAAAACAGACTGGGATGTATTTCAGTGGTAAAATTCCTCTGGGTCCAATCCCCAGTGCAAAAAAAAAAAAAGAAAAAGAAAAAGAAAAAAAGAAAGAATTATTCTCCGATTTTATAGATGAAGAAACTGAAGTACAGAGATTCAGACTTGTGAATGTTTCCACAGCAAGTAAGCGATAGAGCTGGCATTCTAAGGGACCCTGGAGAGTGAGTTCTGCAGAGCTCTCCTCTGATGTGGTCTGCTGAGGCACTGGGGTCATTCACTAACCTCTCTGTGGCAAAAAGGGTAGTTCAAGGACCTCAGGAGCATCTTCCTGGACAAACCTGAGGTCCAAAAGCAACATGGCTTGGGAAAGCACCTGAGGTGGACACTGTTTTGTTTTGTTGTTGTTTTTTAAGAAAAAAAATATTTTTTCATTTGCTAAATGCCTACCAAAAGGGAGAGAAGATGGGAAAGAGGGAATCTGGATGGAGTGGGAAACGGAGGAAAAGACAGATTTTGGAAGCTTTTAGATGGAAGACACTTCGCTCCCNGCTTGAATCAAATGTATGAAATATGATATGTCAAGAGCTTTGTAATGTTTTGAATAACTAATAATAAAAAAACAAATTTCAGATGCAAAAAAAATAAAAATAAAAATGTATTAAAATTAAAAAAATACAAATAACCCATTCTTAAAATGTTTCAAAAGATACCATCAAGTAAGAGGCTACCATTCTTTTTCTGATTTTTAAATCTTCCTTGTAAATATTAATATATACTCATTGGGGGAAAAATCGTCAGAGAATCCAGAGGCATCAAATGAAGTGCTCTGGGTGTGAGGAGGGGCCCTGCCACAGCTGCCTTCAGCTCTTCTAGGGTGGCACATTAAACCACAGCACTAGACCCCGGGGAGCAGCCCCTGCACCTGCCACAGGGAGTCAGGGATGGGAAGAGGCTGGTGTTTGGGGCTTCGCGCTCGATCGTTTCCAGCTGCCCTGGCCACTTAAGTAACGAGATGATGCATCAACGTCAATAACTCTGGATGGGTCTGTCCACGCACACAGCATTGTTCTCCCTAGGGGCCCCAAAGTCAACCTCAGCAGGCAGCTGGAGCCACTAAGAATTAAGAGCCTCTTCCCAGGCCGCTACCTTCCCCTCCCAGATCCATTCCCTGCCCCAGTTTGCAAGACTCAATGTTGACAAAAAGAGGCCACTCCTAGGACAGCCAAAAAAATCATCCAAGGCCACTTAAGCCCATGGACGTGAAAATTAGTGCATGCAATGGATCAGAAGCAGCCAAAGGGGGAGAACACAGAGCCTCTTCCTGCTGAAGGAACCTCACTACAGCCTCAAGACTCAGTGGGGCACCTGGCTTCACCTTTGTTGACCTCTATCCAACATGCTCCAAGCACACCGGTCCAGCCCCCTGCACATCACCTGGCTCCTGTGGACTTTTGGTGACTATTTGCTTAAAAAAAAAAAAAAATTAAAAGAGCTTGGGTCAGTGTCCTATGAGAAAGCATAATGAGAACCTTTTAGCCAGATCCTTCCAGAAATGTGTTTATTTGCACTACTCAGAGGGCATGGACTGTCTTACCCTTCTCTATACAGCACATATCATTCAAGGCAGCACCCTACCCCTGTGGGCCCTCAAAATGTTCATACACAGACTATATTTGTGCAATTGTCCCTTGTCCCTGAGTATCTGTAGGGACTTGGCACCAGGGCTCCTCCCCCTCCTCTCACCAAAATCTACAGATACTCAAGTCCCTTATCTAAAATGGCAAATCAAGGCAGGGATGTAGCTCAAAGGTACAGTGCTTGTTTAGCATGCACAAGATCCTGGGTTCAATCCCCAGGACCAAAAAGAAAAACACAGAATTTTGGGTGGGGGTGAAGCTTAATGGTGGAGTGTGTGCTCAGCATATTTGAGGCCCAGAGTTCAATCCTCAACATAAAAAAGCATATTATTTGCCTATTAACCTATATACATCCTCCCAAATACTTTAAACCATCCCTAGTTTACTTATACAGTATACATATACAATGTAAATGCTACGTAAATAGTTGTTGTTAAATTGTTTAAGGACTAATGAGAAGGAAAAAACCTGTACATGACCAGAACAATTTTGTCCTGAATATTTTTGATCCGTGGTTGGCCAAATCCAGGCATGCAGTACCCACAGATTTGGAGGGCCAAGGTACAATTTGCATGCAGTGACGACAGGACTGACAGTTTCTTCTCCTATAAACATGAGTCAGCTGAGGCTCAACAAAGGTCCAATGATTGGCTAAAGGAAGCACGGTTAGTCCACAGAGGAACTAGTCTTCAAATTCAAGAACTCTGACTCCAAAAACTGTGGCTGAGCCATCCTGCTTACAGAGGGAGAGAGGGAGGGAGGGAGGGAGGGAGGGA
>NW_025999891.1:517154-539117 GCF_001458135.2 Marmota marmota marmota
AAGGAAGGAAGGAAGGAAGGAAGGAAGGAAGGAAGGAAGGAAGGAAGGAAGGAAGGAAGGAAGGACGGACTACTGGCCCCCTCTGGCCCCCTCCTCTGCATTCTCTCAGCCCTACAGCAAGCCCTGGAATTCATTACACTTAGTCTTCTCTGTCCCATTGAGTCATGCCAAGTGAGGGTGGTTCTCAGTTGCAATGGTTCAAACCAGACACCTCGGGGGGACCTCACCCTGTGCTTCTCCTAACCCTACCCCCCACACACACCTCTAACAATTGAATAATCAATTCCTGACTGGCCAAGCAAAGGACACGTCCACTCTTGCTGGAGGGAGGAGAGTAGCAGAGATTGAGTCCAACAGGAGCCCACAGTCCACCTAGGCCAGGGGGTGACCACAGTACAGTGGCCCTTCCAGTTCTTACTGTTGCCCAGAGGTTGATTGAAGTCTCCCAGCCCCCTGTTGGTCTTTTCTGCGTCTCTCTGGACAAGAGGGTGAGCAGAAACCAGACAGAAAGGGCCACCCACCCACCTTTCTGGGTCAGAAACTCAGAGGCCACGTTGGTGAGGCCCCAGGCCACACGGCAGCCACACTAGGATTCTATGCCAAAATTCCTGCAGCCGCCAGCATCAGGGCTGACTAATGCCCAAAGCTCAAAAGCCAGCTCCAAAAAGAAGCAACATTTTTATCCTGCTCTGAGCTGCAGATGGGCTATATACATGGGATTTTTTAAAATATTTTTGTTTTGCAGATTTACAGAACAGAAGGGGCGGGGGACAAAGAAAACCAGAGCAGAGGGCAGAAAGGGAGAGAGGAGAAAGAGAGAATCTGGATGGAGTGGGAAACGGAGGAAAAGACAGATTTTGGAAGCTTTTAGATGGAAGACACTTCGCTCCCCATCAGGGCCAAAACACATCAATTAAAAGGCTGCCCAGCTGGAGAAGGCCCAGCAGGCAGGCGGCACACGGGCAACAGAGGCCCGAGGGAGGAACGCAATAAGAACCACACAAGGGGCTGAGCCAGGTCTCTGGCTCCTTCCAGAACCCTGATGAAAATGTCAAGAACAGAGGAAAGCCCTGAATGTTCCCTGGGTGTCCCCTTGAGGGGCTGTGCACAGGGTCCTTACAGGAAGTGCTTTCATGCCACTGTTAGGAGACTCAGAACGGGCCCCACTACTCCCTCACAGCTGGCAGGTCAGCCCTTGAGTGCCCCTCCCCAAATAAGGCCATCAGAGCCCCACCCCAAAAGCCATTCCCTCAAGCTCTGAGCCCCTCCCACATGGCCTCCCCAGGCCACAGATCTTGAAATAAAGAGAGAACAGGCCAGGGCCACACCTGTAACCCCAGTGACTCAGGGGGCTGAGGCCGGAGGATCACAAGTTCTAGGCCAGCCTCAGCAACTTAGTGAGACACTGTCTCAAAATAAAAGGAAGTTAAGGATGTGGCTAGGTGGTAGAGCACTTGGCTAGCATGTGTGACACCCTGCCTAGCATGTGTGAAGCCCTGGGCTCAATCCCAAGTACTACAAAAATAAATAAGCTAAATTAAAGGGCTGGGGGCCGTAATTCTCTGGTAGAGTGTCTGCCCAGAATGCATTAGGCCCTGGGTTCCATCCCAGCATCACAAAAGAAAAAAGAGGATAGAGGTGATCCTTCTAGGCTGCTTCATTCAAGCTTGTTTCTTGTCCATTTTTACCTCCTGATCCATATGAACTCAATAGAGGAAGAGGGTTCAAGCCATTTTAACATACACAGACCAAGGTGGCCCTGCAGTCAACCCCATAAGACAAGCTGTCCGAGGCCTCCCTTTACCCACCTCTCAAAGCACTACTAGGGACAGTCGTGGTAGGGACCTTCATTTAGAGGCCAAAGAGCAATGAAGCCCCGAATTTCTTCCCCTTGAGTGTCCGGCATTCACTCAGTGAATATTTATGAAACGCCCACTCACAGTGCTAACCTCTGGGGACATGACCTGATAAGTCATGTTAGAGCACCCACTTCCTTCATCCAAGGCCTCCAAGTCATCATTAAGTCCTCATCACCTCCCTAGTCTCCTCCCACTGCTGCACCCCTGATGCCACTCATCACACACTTGGACAATGGAATCTGCATCCTAACCCATCTCCATCCCTTGCACACCCCTCAATCTATTCTCCAAGGAAGGAGACATGGTGACCATTCTAAAATGAAAAGCTGATCACACCCACTGGGATGACCATAATTGAAAACAAAAACAGAAAATAACAAGTGTTGGCAAGGATATGGAGAAACTGGAACACTCACACATGGTTGTGGGAATGTAAAATGGTGCCATCTCTCTGGAAAACAGTTTGGCAGCTCCTCAAAAAGTTGAACCTAGTTACCACGTGAGCCAGCAACTCCACTCCAAAAGAATTGAAAACAGGTGTTCAAACAAACATGTGTACATGAACGTTCACAGCAACACTATTCACAGTAGCCAAAAGGTGGAAACAACCCAAATGTCCACTGATGGGTGAATGAACAAACAAAATGTGGTGTAGCCACACAATGGAATAGTATTCAGCCTTAAAAAGACACGAAGTGCTGATACACACTACAACATGAATGAACCTTGAAAATATCACACTAAGGGAACAAAGTCAGACACAAAAGATCATATGTTGTATGATTCCATTAGTATGAAATACCCAGAAAAGGCATATCCAGAGAGACAGAAAATAGAGGGGTGATTGCCTGGGGGTAGGGAGAAGGCCTGCTAATGGGTAATTTGGATAATGAAAAAGTTCTGAGATGGGTGGGTGGTGGGTGGGTCATATGACATCATGATTGTATTTATTGCCACTGAATTGTACATTTTAAAATGGGAAGTTTTATGTTATGTTTTACCAAAATTTTAAAAAGAGAGAGACAGAAGGTGCAAAATAATTGTAAAGTGGATCATGCCATTATCCTTTCAATGGCTCCTACCACCCTTATGATCGGACTCATCTCTTTGACATGTCCTCAAGGCTCCTGTGTCCCAGTGGCCCCATCCAGCCTCCTCTCCCACCCCTCCTGCTTCCTCTCCTCTCCTGCCACAACCAGTCTGCATGGAGTATCCATTCCTCCCATAAGCCGCTCTCGCTTTCACATCAGGGCCTCATCTCATGCCTCTCCTTGTCCACACAGCCACCACACTCCAGACTTTGTTCACTTGTGTCCTACTCACCCCCAGTCTGTCTAAACATCCTTGCTCTAAACATCCTTGCTCAAAATGTCGTGTGCTGAGTCCATTCTGGACTAGGAGCCTGGTGCTGTCTGCCACCATGGCACCCTGTTACAGACTCTCCATGGGAACGACTATATTATATTGCACGCCTGTCTTCCCCGCAATACTATGAGCTCCAGAAAGGCAAACAGCAGGACTGCCTGGATCCTCAGCACTGACCCAGCCTCAAGCACCTCAAAGTCTCAGGAGGGATGTGGACAAACATGATGACACTGTCCCCAGGCTTACCATCAGGCTCAGGAGAGGAGAAAATGAATGAGCAAGAAATAAGTTTGAATGAATAGGCACTGGTGGGGGACTGAGCTCAATAGAGGAAGAGAATTCGAGCCAAGGAGGGGGATCAAGGAGCAAGTAGGGACCGTCAATATAAGAAGGGTTTGGAGGTGGGGCCAAGCCGGATACATAGAACAGACAGGGAAGGGAAGGAGTAAGCAAGCCAGTGCCCATGTGACTGTGCCACACTCTGCAAAGAGGATGATAATCCATCCACTGGCTGAGCACCAACCAGCACCAGCCCTTGTGCTCAAGGTGTTAGACACACCATCTTCATGACCCTCACAATCACTGCATGAAGAGGGCACTACCATTACTCCACCAAACACATGGGAAGATAGAAGCCCAGAGAAATGAAGTTCCTTGCCCCAGGTTACACAACTACCAGGTGGCTAAGTGGGATCTGCACTCAGGTTTGCCTGAATCCCCAGTGGGGCTCCTGGGTGGCAGGAACACCCAAATCCTCCAGCACAGGTCTGCAAAGACAGTTGTGCCAATACATAAGAGTGCTCCACCTCCTCCTAAGGAACCCAGAGTTGTCCACCTCCCCTCAAGGAACTGCTGCAGGGAAAGACTCCTGCTCATTTGCTTAGTTAAGCTGTCAAAGTGGCAGGAGCAGGCCTAGTGCTCAATGAGCCAGTGGAGCGTCCTAACCAAGCCTTAGCAATGGATGGTTCATGCTAGTGACAGGACTTATAGAGAGAAAGGGGTAAAAGGGAGTACCCCCTCCACTCCCCTGGCCCCCTACACTCCCCCTCCCATCCTAGAACAACTCCCCCTTTTCACCTCCAGTCCAGGCCTCTCCACTGAGTTTTGGATGGAATGTCACTGCCACCTGGACACCTTCCCCTTGGAGTATCACAAACACTGCTAATGGGAACAAAGCATTTCTGAAAAGTGTGCAGAAATGACCTCATCATTTCCGGCAACCTGCTCTTCCTCCCAGGTTACCTCTCCCAATTAAAGGCAGGAAGCATCTAACCTCTTCCTACACAAGGTACATCTCTGGACCAGTGGAGGATATAGGAGCTTTACCCTCCTACGTCCAGCTATCCCAACATAGTTATGAATTTTTTCTAAAATTCCAACCATTCCCTGCTTTAAGTCATGAATGGTTTTGGTCTTCAAGAGTGTCTCGTTTAAGTGCAAGTGTCCAATTAGCCAGAGGAGAGGGAGCCTGGCCAGAGTGGCCATTATCACCATTTCATTCATAACCATTTTCCAACTCCAGGGAGGACCGGCCTTCCCCAGGAACTCAGCTCTTGTTCTGAACCCCACTGGTATTCATTCAGGTTTGTTTCTTGTCCATTTTTACCTCCTGATCCTTATGATAAGCCCTGGGGACAGGGCTTTCCCTCTCATTTCATCCTCAGAATCCATATTCTTTTATGATCTTCACTGGGCAAACAAGTATACTGATTCTCTGAAAAATTAGCTAACTTATCCATAAGGTAGAAAACCAGAATTTGAACCCAGACCACCTGATTCCCAGGGCTCACACACCCACTGTTTTTTCAACTTCTTTTTTTTTTTTTCTGGTCTGTGGGCTTTTTTAAAATTTTTTATTTTTAGATATTCATGACAGTAGAGTGTATTTTGACATATTATACATACATGGAGTATAACTTAATTCTAATTTGGATCCCATACTTTTTTCGGTTGTAGAAGGACACAATCTCTTTATTTATTTTTTAATGTGGTGCTGAGACTCGAACCCAGTGCTTCACACATGCTAGGCAAGCGCTCTACCACTGAGCCACAATCTCAGCCCCAAGATTCCATTCCTACAGTTGTATATAATGTGGAGTTTTACTGATTGTGTATTCATATATGAACACAGGAAGGTCATATCCAATGCATTCTACTGTCTTTCCTATTCCCATTCTCCTTTCCCTTCCTTCATACCCGCTTTGTCTAATTCAATGAAATTCTATTCTTCCCTCCCCCATCCTTATTATGTGTTGGTCTGTAGGGTGTTTTTCACTTTTTAAAAAAAAATATGAGGAAACACACATAACAAAATTTGCCATCTTTTTTAAAATATCTTTTTAGTTGTTTATAGACCTTTATTTATTTATATGTGATGCTGAGAATCAAACTCAGTGCCTCACTCAAGCCAGGCAAGTGTGCTACCACTGAGCCTCAACCCCAGCCCCAAAATTTGCCATCTTAACCACTTTAAAGTGTACAATTCAGTGACATTAAGTATAGTCACAATGTTGGGCAATTATCCCCACTATCTGATTCCATCTCACTATCCAGTTCCCACTTGGCCCATGATCTATAGTCAAAAACAAATGTTGACATGATGTAAAATACATAGGTGTGCACAAATATACATCAAAACTTATAGGAAACAAAGATTTTAGAGATTTTCCTGGAATAATGGACCTCTGGGGAAAAAAAAGCAGGAAAAAAAAATAGAGGAGTAAAAAAATTCCAGTTACACAAAACAAGACTAATCAGAACAAAATATATCCATTTAGTTGCACAGGATCAAAGGTGAATTCACTAGGCAAACCATGAACTCAAAAGAAAAAATAAAAAAAGAAGTTCTGGAAAAAAAAAAAAACGAAAATGACACAGCTGTAATTCCTCTAGTGAAGGAGAACACGGAACATCTATATCAGACCAGAGTGCATTTTTGAATCAGATTAGTCAGTCCAGATATTTAAAGAATGTGGGAGCTCATGAGGTCCTCAGCAAGAAGTTCTCAATGTAAAGAAGACATGTACATATTGGATCTTTCCATTTTCACTTCCCTGTGCCCACTGGAGAAAAGAGGAAACCCCACAGGAAGTAGAGCACCCCCTGACATTCCCAGGCCTGTCCTATCCTGAAGCTGTGTCTCTGTGATTTGGGGTAATGCCTGCCTGCATTATTCCCAAAACAGAATGTAAACTTCTTAAGTGTCCTCAAAAGGTCCAGGATCTGGCCTAGTCAGGCTTCCCAGATCCCTTTTGTCTGTCTCTCCTATTCTCTAGCATTTAGGGAGGAACTTACTGAGAGGGCAGAATCCGAGAGTCCAAGAACAGATAAAACAGCCGTTTGTGTCCCACAGCGGCTTGGATTTAAAAGTAGCATTTCTCCTCTGATGTTAAACCAGTTTTGGACAATTGCCTTGCATCTTACATTCCAGATGCAAGCCTCAAGAGAATCTGGCAGAAAGTTAAGAAGGAAGGAAAGCTGGCATTTTGAGCATGAGAGGCAAAGGGCGTTAAATATGGCATCCTGGCCCAAAGAGATGGAAGGTACGCCTTTACCTTAGGCATGAATTAGGAGCCTCAAGTGAGGTCCCAAGATATTCTGTTGGTCCTTAAGGGCTGCGACATCCAAGTTCCAATCAAGAAAACTTTATACTAGAGTGTGCCCTAGCCAAAAGAGATCAATTATCTCAAGAGTTTTCCTCTAGTCACCAGAAACAGGTGGAGAATAGAGATTCAGAAAAAAAGGCTGAACAAATAAAGCAACCAGGAAAGAACTGAGATAACAAAATATAACTAATAACCGATGATAATTGCACTGAAACGCTAAATGTATGGCACTGGGGCCTTCCAGGAAACTAAGGCAGTGCAACTCCCACCTTCGAAATCCCAATTCTTGTGAGCAAGTCAAAAAGATTTCAGACATGTTACTCAGAGTACCAGTCATGAGTTTATTAAAGGAAAAAGGGACACTTTCAAGGCAGAGGGTAGGTCCTCTCAAAGAGGAGAAGGACAGCATACCTCTCCTGAACTTCAGTTTTATTGGGGATCCCAGAGAAGTTTCCAGAGTCTTTCCCAGATCTACCTCTTGATTTTTGACTGACAGTAAGATGACATATGACTTTCAAGTGCCCAGTGCCAAGACAACTCTAGGTCACTTTGGCCCACACTAATCAGTTCCAAACGTATTTTAATCACAAATTCTTAGGTTAGAAGGAATTATTCTTATCTCTCTGAGTTTTGGTATCTGGTCTATGAAAAGGGTCACAAAAGTCTCCCACCTTCAGGATAACTTGGGGTCCTCTTATCAACATTATTTTGGGCCCACATTTCTCCTGCAGATAACAGGTAGTTTGCTGAAGAATGTGGCATGTCCTGTCCAGGTAGGGCTGCGGGTAAATTGATTCTTGATAAAGAAAGCATGTGGCCCTGGGGGTCAGCACAGTGGGCCCATTTCATAGAATCATTCCCTTAACCTCATGTTCCCACCATTCTTGTCTATCTGTTCCCTATTATTAGGCAAGGAAGAACGGTGGCTTCCCTGGGGTCCCCAAGGCACTCTGACTCCTGGCACAGTGCTCCTAAGACCAGGCTAAGCCACTCCCTCATGCCCACCTCATCCTCAATCACAAAGGCACGCTCTCTTTCTGTTCTGAATAAAGTTGTTTGGGTTTTTAGGTTTTGGTTTTACTGTTTTAACCATTTTTAAGTGTGCAATTCAGTGGCAGTCATGGTTCTTCCAGAACTCTTCCATCATCCAAAACAGAAACTCTCTACACATTAAGCAATCATTCTCCCTCCCACCAGATGCAGAAGCCCAAGCCTGAAATCCCAGCTACTCAAGAGGCTGAGACAGGAGGATCGCAAGTTCAAGTCCATCCTGGGAAGATCCTCTCTCAAAACAAAAAATAAAAAGAGTTGGGGATATATGTAACTAAGTAGTAATGCATCCCTGGGTTCAATCCCCCGTACTGGAATAATAATAATTGTGATTATTATTCTCCTTCCCTCTAGCCCTGGTACCCTCCATTCTACTCTGACTCTATGAATTTGCCTGTTGTAGGTACCTCATATAAGTGTGTTACAGACTGAATGGTTATATTCCTTGCCCAAATTCATACATTGAAATCCTGTCCCTGATGTGACAGTTAGTAGGAGAAGGGGTCCCTGGGAGGTGGTTAGGGATCAATTCCCTCATAAAAGAGGCTTCACAGAGTCACCTCACCACTTCTGCAATGTGAGGACACAGGAAGAATAACCGAGAAGCAGGCCACCACCAGACACCACATCTGCCAAACCCTTGATCCTGGACTTTCCAGCCTCCAAATGGTAAGAAATAAATGTCTGTGGGCTGGGGATACAGCTCAATTGGTAGAGTGATGGCCTTGCATGCATGAGGTCCTGGGTTCAATCCCCATCACCACAAAATAATAAACCAATAAATACCTGTTGCTTTAGTCACCCAGTCCATGGCACTTTTTTAGAGCAGAGTAAGACAAGGTGGAACTAAGTTCTTTGGGCTTATTTCACTTAGCATAAAGCCCCAGAGTTTCATACGTGTTGTCACAGAATTTTATTCTAATTTATGGCTGAAAAATTTTCCACTTTATGGATCAACCACATTTTTCTTATTCATTCTTTGCTGAAGAACACTCAGGTTGCTTCCACTTTAGGCTATGAACACTGGTGTACGTGTATTCTTTGAGTTCCTGTTTTTGATTCTTTAGGGTACATACCTAGGAGTAGAATTGCTGAATAAGCTTTTATTTACATGAATAATTCCAGAAAGAATAAGTGAAAAGCATTCATTCATCCTAACCCCATATCACAGAAAGGGAAACTGAGGACCACAGATGAGCACCATATACATCCTGGATTATTTTGTGTTTTTCCTTGAGACTTCAGGCTGCTCCTCTGTCCTTCTGCAGTTTTATTTTTGCTATTTAGGAGTCCCTATCTCTCAGACCTCTGAGGCTTCTGCTGGGCCCGGCCCTCCGGGAGGGGGATGGATCACACGAGAGCCACCCTTATCCAGCCAGGATCTTGGGATCAAGACGCCCATTGACCAGGTGGCTGGAGGGAATGGCAACCTGTATTCAAAGGATCTAGACTTTCTGGGTTGAAGGACAACTGGATGTCCACAATGCATCAGCAAAAGAGGGTGGGGAAGCATTAATCAACCCCAGAACTGAAGCCAACCTCGACCAAGGCCAGACTGTCCTCTGAGATGAGGTTCAGCACTGTCACATGTCTGACAACCTTAACATTCAAGGACTCAGGGGAAAAGCAGACCAATGAGTGTGCTTACTGCTGAAGGCTTCAGCCTACTGCATCAACGAAGAAGGAACACCTCACCCAGCAGAGGCAGAGAAGGCATCTGGAGAAGACCAGCAGCTCAGCCACCAGCCAAATAGCAATACTGAGTTTAAGTCCAGGACCAGCTAAATTGCCAGGGCCAGTACAGTGAGGCACTGTTGGTTTTTTTCTGCCCAGCTTCTATCTCTGGCCCTTCTGAAGGCAACACACCAAATTTCCTTAGGTGACCTGGAACTCCTATGCCCTCAGCCAAGCAACTCTATCCCTTGAATCAGGAATGAGCACAAAACCCAGATGTGGTTAATGGGTATAACCCATCTCTCTGGCAAAAATTCAGGGATGGGTATATGCCCACTAAGTTCAACATGAGCCATTCCTGGGACTTCTGCTGAACTTACTGAGAAACACCTATGCTCTTCCTGTTGGTGTCTCTAAATGTAGAATGTAAGTCTGGAACAGCCATTGTCCATCTTTGTGGATAACCTATCTGAGGAGTAAGCCAATCCAAATGAAAGTACAGCCTAGAGAGGAGAAGAGAGAATCCAGTGTCAAAAGACACCATTCAAAAGCTAGATTCAGGCAGGCCTGAATCTGTCCCCCTTGAACTTTGCAGTTACTTTTAAAAAAAAACAAAAAAAACTGGACATGGTGGCACATGCCTATAATCCTAGCAGCTCTGAAGGCTGAGACAGGAGGATTGTGAGTTCAAAGCTGCCTCAACAATTTAGTGAGGTCTCAAGCAACTCAACAAGACCCTGTCTTTAAATAAAATATGAAAAAGGGCTTGGGATGTGATTTAGTAGCTAAGCACCGCCCCCCGGGGTTCAATCCCTAGTTTAAAAAAAAAAAAAAAAAAAAAAAAACTTTTTTTCTTTACATTAATTTGAACTGGAATCTGTCACTTATAACCAAAAGCTTCCCAACTAATTCAGCTAAATTACCAATCAGAAACAGAACTGATTTGAGGGTCAAAAAGACCATTTGACCTCATACTTCTGTTTGATATAACTGCAATAAAACAAACCTGATAAAATTCTCTTTCAAGTGTAAACACTGGTTTTGCTTTGGCATGCTAACTGGTGTACCAAACTGCCCTGTACATTTCGGGGAATCAGAGAAGCTTCCTGTCCTTTTTCTGGAATTCAACACCAACAACAAAATAGCCCGGAGCCACCCTGACAGCCTGGTCTCCTACTATTCCCCAGTGTGAAATCCACACCACAGTCAAACTGGGATCTGAAGGTGTCCCCTGCATTCCCCACCTCCATTCCTCTGCTTATGCTGTCTCATTTAACTAGAGTGTACTTCCCGGCTCCATCTCTCCCTTCGGAAATCCTGTCCATTCCCCATGGCCCACCTCAAATGCCACCAACTTCAAACAGCCTTCCCTGGGTGTTCCCTTTCTTTTGACCTCCTGAGTACCCTGCACCCCTTTTGCAGCATCCAGCTGCTTCAGTCTTGGGTTCACAGGACACAGCTGTTCTCTTCCTCTGGAGGGAAGCTGCTTGGGGCAGGGAGAGGGATCTTGTTTTCCCCTGAGGCCCACTGCCCTATAGTGCCTGGTACACACCTGCACTCCACCAGGAACAGGACCCAAATGGACGTTTGGAATGCACCCCATTTATATGCGAGAACACTGCCTGCATTTGCATTTATGAAGGGGAAAGAGAGGATCAATGCTGCAGAGGGGGCTGGCAGCACTTTCCAGAAAAGTAGGGGGAGGGACTAAGATGTGAAAGCCAGGTGTCTCTGTTCCCATCACTTACACCACAGCCCAATGTCCTGCCTATGGCCATGTCCTTGGGAGACCTTCTCAGCTATCAGTAATTGGCCTTTGTTGATGTCACACTCAAAGCCCTTCCCGGCACATTTGTGGATCTAGTTTTCAAACAGCCTGTTTCAGTTACCTCTTGATTTATACAGTGTTTCTGCCTTTGCATCTTGAATTAAATATCTTATTAAAATAAATGTTCTGTTAAAATTCAGTTGGGCACAAGTAACCTGGACCTTCCTGATCACACAGAGAAGCTAGAATTTCTGTTCTAATTAGTGAGGACAGCAGCCTGAGAAGCCACCTTGCAGAATACCCAAAGCCTAATGGACACACCCTTCCCCAACTCAAGGATCCACCAACCCCCTTCCCTGACCAAGATTTCAAAGAAAGGTCAGATGCCTGGAAGCCTGTCTCATCTCTTCCTTAAAAAAGAACTAGGTGCCCCAGCTCTTAAAGTTTTGAAGTTCCTCCAGACTGCATTACAATACCCTTCACAGTAAAAGTCAAGTGCAATGAGGTAACCACCTTGGCCAGAATCACCATGCACCAGGTAGCGGGAGAAAAGACAAAGAATTTGGCATCTGAGGGAGCTGGGTTGTAATCTGTGCTGCTGTACCAACTAAGTGACATTGGATATACTGCACTTTTGAACCTCAGCTTTCTTCTCTGCAGAGAATGGAAATGATAATAATAAGTTCTGTGCAGAGATGAAATGAACCATATGAGGTTTAGGTACCAGCCCAGGGAATGCCCAGAGGGGGCTCTATGTGTCTTCCTACTTCTCTTCCTTCTCTCATTATTCCTAGGGTTTTGTACTATAATATATGGCCTTCCATAATTTTTATCATTTTATTTGAAGATAATTCAGAAAGGTAAAGGAAGAAGAACATCCAAAGACAAGCTCACAGAAACTATTCTGCAGCCCAGTTCCTGCAGGGAGCCCATGATGCTGACAAGACCCTGCAGGCCAAACAATGGACTGTCCCACACCAAAGGAGCCCAAGGAGCATGCAGGGCCAGGCCACAACCCCCAGCCTCTGTGTTCAGTTACCCCAAGAGCTTCCCACCCCTGCGCCTCCTGCCTCCCACTACTTTCATCCATCAGGGCTAAGGCAGGTGGGACAGGTGTGGCACAGGTGCAGCCAGGTATAGCCAGGTGTGGAGGGTTGCAGTGAGCAGGCAGCTGGCACTTCAAGTGCAATGGGGGTAGACAGGCCCAGCCAACACTGCCAGAGTTGCTGATTTCTCAAGACCAAAAAACAGGTTTGTAATGGGGAATGTTCCAATTCTTAAAATATCAGCTTCAAAAGGAAAAGCCCCCTGAGAATGGAAGTCCCAACGGGGCAGGGCTTTGTCACTGCTGAATGCCCAGCACCTGCAACCATGTCTGGCCCAGAGCAGAGGCTTCCTAAAAATGTGAGGAATGTGCAGGGACCAGTTGCTAACCTCTGCCTCAGACTGCAAACACCTACATGGGAGAGGTGCTCCCATCCCCGCTCTCGGCTCTCGGAGACAGGACATTGTGGGGCTGTAGGACAGGACAGTGAAAAACAAGGGATCTTGCCTCCTATCCTGAGACTCTGTCACCCAGGCTGCAAACCACGGAGAAGAGATGTGCCTCCCTCATGAGGCTGTCTCAAGTTGCTCTGCACCCAGGAGTAAGCTTCATGACCATAGCTGCCCCTACAGTGGCCTGATTCCACCGTGCAGCCTTCTACATGATTGGTAAAGACCTTTACGGCAAAGAAACGGGAAAAGAGGAAGGGGAAAGGACAAGGGAGGGAGGGGAGGGTCTGACCCATGGGCCTGCTTCCTCCTGCCTTCAGAAACACAGGTCAACAGAGGCCTGGCAGGGCCAGCTGTCTCAGGACACACATGGAACCACATGTTTCCAGGGATGTCCTCAGCTCCTGGAGGACTCCAGGAAGGACTTGAATAGTGCTCCAACTTCCATGAAACAAAGGGTTCACAACTGGTAAGCTTAAAAGCAAGTGACAATTTTTCAATCTATTCTTGCTCCAAGGGCAATGAATAATCACAGCGTGGTCTGGGGTTGTGGCTCAGCGGCAGAGCGCTCGCCTTGCACGTGTGAGACCCTGGGTTCGATCCTCAGCACCACATAAAAATGAATAAACAAAAGAAAGATATTGTGCCCATGTATAACCAAAAAAAAAAAAATTAAAAACATTACAGCAGGTTGCCCTAAGGATGCCTGGAAGTAGAAGAGAAAGTCAAACCCAGTTCACTCACCGCAGTGAGTTTGATTCTTGACACCATGCTCTTCAGGGCTGAAACAGGCCTCCCCACTGAGAAATCCCAACTTGGGGGCTGGGGTGTAGCTCAGTGGTAGAGCACTTGCCTGGCATGTATGAGGCACTGGGTTTGATTCTCAGCACCACATATAAATAAATAAAATAAAGGTCTATAACAACTAAAAAAATTTAATTAAAAAAATAAATTAAATAAAGGTATTGTTTTATTTTACAAATAAAAATCAAAAAAGAATAAAGAAATACCAACTTGAGAAATAGGCCTGCTCAGCCATTAGTATGGGTTTGAGAGCTGCTCAGACATCACCCAGGTCACCTAGAGGAAAGCCCAAGGTAATGGCCTGGACTTGACTTTGTAAAGGTGTAAGGAAGTCTGCTGGAGTCTGGAAAATTCTATATTTGATTTAGCTATACATGTGAATAGCTATGGGCAAATTCACGGAGCTGCATCCTTAAAATATAAACACGTCAGGCTGGGGCTGTAGCTCCGTGGTAAAGCGCTTGCCTCACATGTGTGAGGCACTAGGTTCGATCCTCAGCACCACATAAAAATAAATAAAGATATTGGGTGTCCATCTACAACTAAAAAAAATTTAAAAAGATACGCACACTTCATACACACACACACACACACACACACACACATACATTGCACTTGGATGCATTAATAATAGCAGCAGCAGCTGGCCCTAAACACTTCCAGCTAGGTACTGCACAGGTGCTTATCTTGTGAATCAGGTAACAGTTCCAAGCACAGCCTCTAGAGCCAGGTTAAAATCCCAGCTCCTAAACCTCCGATTGTGTCCCAGCACCCTCCTCCACCTCTGCACCTGTTTCCTCAGCTGGGAAACAAAGATAGTAACTGGAAGAACTAAGGGGCTGAGAGTGTGGCTCAGTGGTAGAGAGCTTGCCTAGTGTGAGGCCCTGGGTTGGATCCCCATGACCACAAACATAATTAATTAATTAATTAACTGGTAGAATTAAGACAGATATACATGTAAGCCCTTAGCAGAGGGCCTAGCAAATAGTAATTATCAAAACGTGCAGGCTTGTTGCAACCACCATTCAACCCTCAATGACCCCAGGGCACTGGTGCTGTGGGGCCCATTTTAACATATAGGAAATGGGTCCCTCGTTCCAACAAACCTCAGGCATCTTCACATCATCGTCCCAATTTTCCTCAAATGACAGTGCCACCTGACTATTATGTCTCTTAGCACTTTTCTTTAAATTGACTCGCAATTTTTGATTTAAACAAATTTGCTTTTTTAAAATGTTATGTAACTGTCACTCGTGGAAAACCAGCATCACTTGCCAGGATTCATTTTATAATAAAGCTATTAAAATAAAAAGCATTTGTCCACCTGAAATCATCTTGCCTACCTCTTTTACTTTTTATGGATGCAGCAGGAAAGGAACTCAGTTGGTGGCGGGTGGAGGGTGTGGAGGACAGAAAGGGGGCCTCATCTGCTTAAAATGACTGAGAAACTTCCTGGGCCCTTCAGCAGCCCCCATTTGCACAGATTTTCGCTGGTTTAACCGAACAGGCCTGGCAAGGCCTCTATTTGGCAACATCCTGGTAGCAGCCGTCTGTGCACCACACCAGCTCCAAAGAGATAAAATTGCATTTAGAAGGAAAAAAAAATTATATATATATTTTATATATATATATAGGCTAATGGCGACTGTTAACTAATTCAGATGCTCACTGGCTCCTCTCTGGCATAAATGAAGGGAACCTGCCTCTGCCTATCAGGCAGCAGCCTCAGGATCCAAGATCTAGGAACCCAAAGCTGCTCCAGCTTCAGGACAGCCAGCCCTGTCATTATTCCTGTCATTTCAAGAATAATGGGAAACTTATGGAGAGCTCTCCCCAGGAAAGAGGACTCCCAAAGCTATGCAGAGGAAGGGGAGGGGTCAGAGGAATAACAACAGAACTGTACACATTCAAATGATCATTTGCATTTCTCTCTCAAATCTCAAGGAAGGAATGGGAAGGGGAGAGATACCCTGATTTCAGATAAGGAAAAGGTACCTTGAAACTTGCATCATAGAGCACTACACCATTAAAAGGACGACCTTGGGGGCACAAGCAAAGGAGACATTTTACTTGGGAGAGCCACTAAGTCTCTTTGAGCATCCCTGCTTTCATTCAACAGGTATTTACTGAAAACATCCTGTTCTGGGCAATGAGGACCCAGAGGTGACAAAAAGCAAAGCCCCAGTTCACTTTTCTAGGGGAGGTAACAGCCAAAAAGCTGTGTATTACATACACTAGATCATACCAATTAACAATAAGTGCCATGAAGAAAATAAATCAGGATAAAGCAATAACAACCAGAATGAGCTACGTAGATTAGATGGTCACGGGAGTCCTTTTGGAAGATGACATTTGAGTTAGGAGTCCAATAATGAGGAAGCACCAACCAATTAAGCCACTGTTGACAGCAGGTACAAAAGGCCTGGGGCAGGAACACACTTGGCATATTCGAAGAACAGAAGGAAACCCTCTGCAGCAGAAGAAGCACAAGGATCCTGAGGAATGAAGTGGCAGGAGGTAGGATCACTGGATTTCATTTCAAGAATAATGGGAAACTTATGGAGAGCTCTCCCCAGGAAAGAGGCTTATCCCCACCCCTCTACCCTGTACTGAGATTCACAGGCTAGGCAAGCACTCTACCACTGAGATACATCCCCAGCCCTTTTTATTTTTTATTGTGAGACAAGGTCTCATTAAGTTGCCCAGTTTGGCTTCAAACTTGTGATCCCCCTCAAGAGCCTTGACTTTAATTGAATTTTTAAAATTCCACTCTGTCCTCCATACGGAGAATAGATAAAGAGGATACCAGACAGATTAAAATAGTGGCATGGCTCAGGAAGAATCAACTAAAATCATTTATACCTCAAATTCTATCCCCTAAACTCCAAGGGTCTGACGCCTCAGAATCTCAGGGAGGTTAGGAATGGGAAGCTAGTAAAAGGGAGATGCTTGTTCTTTAAAGCAAGGACAGCCAACCGCGTGGCATTCAAACATCAGACAAGAGAGAGCCGGAGACAGGCCCTTCAGAAAGGGCAGGACCCAGCAACCTCCTAAGAAGAGAACAAGCCGCCATCTGTTCTGGGGACAGGGAGTGGATCGGTTCCCACCCAGTGCCTCTTCCAGGTCTTTGACTCTGGCCAGGACTCCTGACAACCCACAGGCTCAGACCCCACATCCAGCCAGCTCACAGGGCTGTCTCACACGGCAGAACACAAGTTGTCTCCCTGACACCAGATTCAAACCCCAGGACCCAATCAACCCATGACCGCCAACGTCACAAAACCAGACCGCCAGGCAACCAATGGATGGCCTTGCAAGAAAGAAAGAAAAGAAAGAGAGAGAGAGAGAGAGAGAGAGAGAGAGAGAGAGAAAGAGAGAAAGAGTGAAAGAAAGAAAGAAAGGGAAAGAAAAGATATCAAACCCAAAGCTGATGGTGCTTCTAGAACCAACTGTCAACTTACAGGTAATACAGGGGACAGTAGAACAAGAGAAACACCTCCAGGGGACACTATACACAAAATCCTTAGTGGAAAACTCCTTAAGATAATCCAGAGACTGGGGATGTAGCTCAGCCGTAGAGTACTTGCCTCGCATGTGTGAGGCCCTAAGTCTGATTCCTAGAATCACAAAAAGTTAATAAATTAAAAAAAAAAAATCTGTTTCTTCAATAAGTAAGTTGTAAGGGAAAAAAAAAGAGCTGGAGAAGAAAAGTTTACAAATTAAGATATATACACCAACCACACTTGCTTGTTTCCACCCTGACTTAGAAAAACTTTGAAAAACTTGTATGAGACCACAAAGGAAATTTGAACACTGACTGGATATGATATTAAGAAATTATTAGCCTTGCACGGTGGCGCACGCCTGTAATCCCAATGACTCAGGAGACTGAGGCAGGAGGATCACAACTTTCAGACCAGCCAGGGCAAATCTGAAGCTGGCCTCAATCATTTAGCAAGACACTGTCTCAAAATTTAAAAAAAAAAAAAGGGAGGGGGGACTGTGGATGTAGCTAGGTGGTAAAACACTCCAGGTCCAATCTCTAGTACCCACTCCCCCCTAAAAAAAATTGTTAATTTTGTTTTGTTTTTTCAGTACTAGGGATTGAACTCAGGAGTGCTCTTCCATGAGCCACATCCCTAGTTTTTTATATTTTATTTTGAGACAGTCTCACTAAGTTTCTGAAGTAGGCCTCAAATTTGCCAAACTCCTGTCTCAGCCTCCAGAGTCACTGGGATTATAGGAATGTGCCACCACACCCGGCTTCCTTTTTGAGACAAAGTCTCAGTAAGTTGCTGAAGCTAGCCTCAAACTTGCAATTTTTAAAATAAACAAATAAATAAAGGGCTGAGGATGTAGCTTATAGGTAGAGCTCCTCTGGGTTCAATCTCCAGTATGAAAGAAAAAAATGGCCCTAGGGACAGGTGTTCTGTAAGAACCCACACAGGAACAGCCCACTAGCTAATACACTGTACAACAGAGGGATCACAGGATCACACTCAGAAGATCCACCATCCTTCGCTGCATCACCTGCAGAGCCTCCAGCAAGTATTCGCTGAACAATGGAAGAATCCATATTTTTCTTTCTATTATCCCTCCAACCGGAGTTGCCCCAAACTCACGACATCCTGTAAGAAGTAGATTTCTTTTTCCTTTATGCTAACTGACCTCAGGTTCAAAATGTCACACTGAAGGCCACACTGACTTTATCCACATCTTTCAGAACACACATATTCTGATTATGTTCCTGTCCTTCCTGCCCAAGTGCCCACTTCCTCAATGGGGACAGAGCTCTCCACCACCCACTTTTATTCCTACGAAAGAGGCACGTGGACCTCACCCTCATTCACAATGTCTAGAAGAAAGTAGCCTCTTCTCAATCAAAGTGCGTTAAAGGAACTTTCCACTACAGTGGTTTCCAAACTGCAGTCTCTGGGAAGACTTCATTTTGGTACCTCCTGGGAACCATGCTCAAAAGCCTCTCAAACACAACATTACTCTTGCAGGATCCCATGTAACAGCAACCCTGGAGGTGGTCGGAAAGGAGCAGAACCTCCAAACTGTCCCACATCTCTGGCAAAGAACTATCAAACCAAGGCCGATAAGCACCACACCCATTTCTCCAACAGCTAAACAGAGGCCAGAGCTTTGGGCGCAATCTCAGGACCCACCAAGAGTGCCTGGGAGTCTCTGAGCTCTAGGCCTGTATGGGATACCTGTCTCATTACCATCTTCCCTAGATAAAGGACCTGCCTCCTAATAGGTAATATTTTCAAGTGGCTTCAAGAGAGAAGAAAGATGACAAGGACCACCAGGATATTATTGCCAGCCACGTGTGACCATTTCAACTCTGAAGGCAAGGAGCCAAAAGTGCTATCTGTACAAGCCTGTCAATTAGAGGTGCTGGGAAGATCGATGGATGGATCAAGCCTCCTGGAAGAATGAGGAGGGGCTCAGGTCTGAACTGACCCTGTGACAAGAGGGGAAGAAGAACTCAGCAAATTTAACACCCAGCATGGAGTTTGGGGAAGGCTTAAGAGAGGCTGGCAGCTGCAGCCCGCTCCAGGCCCCCCGTGGCCAGCTGGCGCCCGCAGAGCAAGGGTCAATAGCATGCATTGCACTGACTTGAGATGCTTAAAGACAAAGAAACTCCAGATTACAGCAAGGAAGGCAAAGGTCATTTAGCACCAAGATGAAAACAATCCCTCTCTCCTAGGGTAGGTTAAGCCCATGAGCAGAGTCACCAGGATGGCTGGAGCAACAGAAGAGTGGGATGAAGGCAGGTGCTAAGAGGGCCCTAGTGTCTGTCTGCATTGCAGGGAAGATGACAGTACATCCAGAAGAGAGACAGGATACCATGGTCCTGGGGCATCCAGGCCCCAGCCAAACCCTCCCTGTGCCCTGTTCAGATCTTCCCTATGCCTCACTGTATCCCCCCAGACTATCTCTGCCCAGGCCCAGGCCCATCTAGCTGCCTCCTAGGTCTGTGCATGGCTTGTTTTGACCACTCCTGGTGGGATTATCACCATTAGACAGCTTTCACTGGTCACCAGAGGCATGGGGCCAGCGAGAGAAAAATGAGAACAGTTATGATTATACTCCTTTCATCTTTGTACAACACTTGAGAGTTTTCACTGGCATCTTCACCCACATTAGTGCATTTAAGCCTCAAAACCCCTTTGTGTGCAGGCAGAAATGGAGGGCCAGAGCATTTAAGTCTATATTATAAAATCATAGTCAATGGAGGAATCAAGCCTGGGAGTTTTAGCTCACTGTGCAGGGGCTTATACACACACACACACACACACACACACACACTCATTCACTCTATCCTCAGAGTCAGGAACTGGTCTGATGGATGTGCCTTTCTATCAAGTACATTTTCCATTTCATTTCCCAAAGCAGCCCCAGGTTGTCTCAGACCAGTCATCCCCAACATCATTCTGACTCTACAAGGTTGGCCTGTTCACTCCTATTCTATAGATTAGAAGTTGAAGGGCAGCGAGTGGCCAGGGACAAATAGGGCCTAGACCTGGAACACTGGTCTCCAGAGTCCTAATGAGGGCCTTTTCTGCCAGGCATATATGACCCCAACATCAGCCACCCCTAGATCATCTGCAGGATTTCTGCCATATTCAATACCGCTTGTACTTTTTTTTAAAGTTATTGATGGACCTTTGTTTTATTTATTTATTTGTTTGTTTGTTTATTTAAATGCAGTGCTGAGAATCAAACCCAGTGCCTCACACATGCTAGGCAAGCGCTCTACCACTGAGCCACAACCCCAGCCCCCAATTGCACTTTTATTACTACTATTTCTATTAAATAGAATCATTCTTATGACTGCATATATTTAAAGTGATACTTTATCAGGCAGAGTGGGGCACACCTGCAGTCTCAGGTACTTGAGTGGATGAGGCAGAAAGACTGCTTGAGCTCATGAGCTCAAAACCAGCCTAGGCAAAAATGAGAGACCCCCCCCCATGTCAAAATACATATATAAACAAAGTAAGGCTTTATATTACTACCACAAATGGAAAAATCAGTACCATCGGCAATAACTAATGGGGATTCCTAAAAATAAATAGTACTAACACAAGATGATCTCCATTCTAGTCAGGCACCCTTTGCTACTTAAAGAGTCTGGGCCAATGGCGGCTCTCTCCGCATTACAAAAGACACACTAGCAAGTGTTTAAAAGGTGTTAAAGCCAGACTAGCACCAACCTTAAACTTTTCCCTTGAAGAAATCACGAGGATTGGTAGAGAACTGAAAAGAGAAGAACTTTCTCACTAGGTGACTCGATGTTATTTCATGCATTAACCACCTTAAGTCATTTCACTGCAGTTTCATCCTATGCAGTGGGAAACATCTCTTTAGACTATATTTTGGGAAAGGAGACAAGACGACTAACAGACAACCCACCACAAGGGTAACCAATGCCATAGTCTCAAAGTCCCTCCCATTTATTGCCCAGAGCCAGCCAGCTTCTGGGCAAGCCCAGGGGCTGCCAGTCACCCTGTTTCTGGCTCCAATGCCCTTGTCTTAGCTCGTGTCTTATGCAGAGTGCAGTTCTGACCACTCCAAAACTCCTCTGGGAATTAGGATCCAGCAGGCCACTGGAAGTTGCAGCAGTGGCTCCCATACCCCTCAGTAGCCAGGAAGCCTTGCCATGCACCTTAGCAAAAAAAAAAGGGAGACTTGAGCCAACAACATAGGCACTTCCCCAGGTCTAGTACACGTCAAGTCTGCAGCTGGGGGCTGGAACCCGGGAAACTGCCCCAGAACCTCCTTCCTCACCTCAAATCCTACACCTCTCAACCACGGGTCGTCCAAAGTATCTCTGAAAATAGCCTAAGAAAACGATTTTCAAGCAAACCCAAGAACCAAGAGTCAAAGAGGGAAAAAAAAAATAGAGATACAACGCGGGGCGGGGGTAAAAAGACCTCCAAACTTGGTCCTTGACTGCCGGCACCGAGAGCAGAACAAGGAAAGCTTGGCCAGGTGGGCACCTCGCGTGCTCAGCCAAGTTGCAAAGCAGCAAATGGCAACATCGGCACATCAAGCTACTCTGGCTGAGCCAGAGATGGTCGGCAGGGATGGATCAATGCTACCCGTGCTGCGGGCTTCGGGATAGACTCTGCGATCACGAAATACGAGGTCTGGGGACGAAGGACTTGATATCCCCTGGCGGTGAATGAACCCAGATGGGCCCTCCCAGCCGCCCTCCGACTCAGCCAATGTCCTGCCTGGGACCAGTGTCTGGGGTGAAGCACTGAACTCGCTCCCTGAGACTACGCCTGGAGAGGAGTGTTTTTTTTTTTTTTTTTTTTTTTTTTTTTTT
>NW_025999891.1:539130-602227 GCF_001458135.2 Marmota marmota marmota
TGATGCTGTCACTGTCTTTTAAAACATGGAGAAAAAACATGCACCGAAAGGAAACGCGTGTCCTCCGTCCAAGCGAAACTGCCTTCACTTGCGGCCATCCGAAGGCCTCCCCTGCCCCCGGGGCCAGGCTTCGGGCAATTAGAGGGGGGGGGGTCCTCGGCCAGGTCGCGAGTTGGGGGGTGGGGGGGGTTCGATTAAACAGACGGCTACCTCCCCTCGCAGAGCGCAAAAGGATTGTCTTGAGGGGTTGGAGGGACCGGCTCGGGTCAGCTCCCCTTAACATTTGCTTTCCCGGCCGGCCGTGGGAGTTTGACACAACACAGTGTGGTCAACTTCACATTGAGGACCAGGTTGCCGGGAAGATGCAGGTCAGGCGTCCCCACCCCACCCTCCTGGCCCCTCCAGCCACGCCGCGTCGGACCCTCCCCACACCGAGGGCAAACTCCATCTTCACTTTGGAACGGAAGCACGCAAGGTCACGTTAGCTCCTGTGGAAGAGATCACCGCCAGTCCCTGCTATAAGCTCCAGGCCTCCCTGATAAGTCTTCCTCGACCACTTCCATTTGCTGTGGGGCCTCACAGACCCCTCCCATCCTTGAAGCAGAACTAACCGCTTTGCTCCCTAGAGGAAAGGAATTGGGCAGGGAGGTGGAGGGAATTAAAACAAGCCAATTAGTCCATCTTTGGAAACAGTCCTGTTGGGGCCAAGGAGTTCCCTGAGGCAATTTTCCTTGTTTTTTATACAGTCTGGTGTTCAAACAGAAAATCCATCAAGGAAGGGGGCCATCCTGAAGAGGGGAAGGGGCTGCAAATGAATTCCAGAGCCTGAGGCTCAGCCCTGCCTTTTCCAATGGCCACAGCTTCTTGCTGGCACTGGGGTGGAGGGGACAGAATCCCAGAGTATTTCCAAAAGGCACCCAGTTTATTTATGAAGCATCCATTAGCAATGGCCTTGAGCCCTCCTGAGCCACCTGTGTGGTGGGGGATCACAGATACAGCCATGGATATCTATTTATAACCAGATTAAAGTGACCCCAGGCCCATCCCTGGGATTAGCAGCTAGGCAAGCTGCAAGGACTACACCAGCAGTGACTTCAAAATCACTGAGAGAAGAATAGAGTGTCCTAGGTGGGGAAGAGGGAAGAGTCCCAACACAGGTCTTCTCCAGCCCCAGTATCACATAATACCTACAGGTTAACTGATGGGCAGCTTCAGCTGGATGGCATCGAGGGCAATGAGGGACATAGGTTTAGTCCAGCACAGGGTGTATTTTATCCATTTCAGGGCAAGACTGCATTCCTGTGGAAAGCTGGTCTTCCTCCCCCACAGGTGAGAGTGAGGATGGCTCCCACCCATTCCCAGCTTCCTGGGAACCTGTCCAGGCCAAGTGCACAGCAGAGAGCAGGGCACTGAGATGAAGATGCAAAATGTTTCCACCAAGCAGGATCCATTATTCATTCTTGTTCTGGTATTCCAGGTCCTTTCAGCTCCTCCACCACCCCAACATGGGTAAAAACAAAAAGCTATCTCCAAAGACTATCATTTCTCAGACCCTGATGCCTGAGGTTCTAAGAGGTATGCATTTTCTGGGTGTGTGAGAGCTCTTCCTCCCAGCCCACAAGCCTTCCATCTTTGGGACATAGACAGGATTCCCTTGCCAAACTCCTGTTCCAGCCCCCAAGCCCCCCCCCACACACACACACACCACAGAGGAAACACCAAAACACAAGGAAATCCATCAATGGCAGAGAATACAATGTTCATCTATGCTAGGCTTGTCTATTCTACCAACATTTATTAACACCAGCCACCCCACTTCGTGCAAGATTATGGCAAGAAAAAATAGAAGACCATTCTCACCCAGAATAAGCATGGCTAACACACACCCCATTGCAAAGCAATACCATAGTGTATGCAGTGCACCCCAGCCAATGGTTCCCCAAATCAGGCCACCCGCAAGCAATGCTCACCATTTTTGACCTTGTTGTCATACTGCTTGATTATTTACATTTCCTAAATCAGCTCGCTTTTTTATTTAATGTTCAATGAAAATATTGTTACCACTCTAAATGAAAATCCATGATCGCTATCAAAACCATGAAAGCAAATACAGAAAAACACTTAAAAGAAAGAAAAGAAATACAGTTTTGTTAAATTCTACCTCAATGCTGTTTCCTGATGAAGGCTCTGAGCATAAAGCACCTTCTTTAAAGAAAGAAAAATAGGCCAGTGAGAGGTGTAAGCGAGATACTTGCACCAAACTAAGACACTGTCCTTGAAGAAATCACAGTTCAGAAGATATCTGAAAGGGAACAATTTTCACATTAGTGACTCAAAGAGGTTCTAAGGCCACATCCCTGGGCACTTTGGGATGGACCACAAAAATTGCACATCTTCAGGTCACAGAAAATCAAGGTCAGTGAGGACTACAGCAGTCAGAGAAGGGATCTCCTTCCAGGTCCGAGGCCACCCCAGAGTTTATCCCCACAGTATCCCCACTCACAACCCCAAGATCCCACAATCCCCAAGAACAAAGTGCCAGCCAGCTGCCAGCCTGGGTCTCTGCCCCAATGCAGGGGAAACTCAAAGGATTGTGGAGGCCTGGGTGGGAGTCAGGGGTGGGAGCAGGAACAGGAAAGTTAATCATGAACAGAGGGCAGACAGCTGCACAGCCCGTGCCTAAGGGGCCAGTGGGTTGAGACAGACAGACACGCTTGCTTGGTCCTGAAGAAAAGGGCCTTCTGTGCCTGAGAATCAGCTCCAAGAGACACATCCATGTGAAACTAGGAATCAGCCCTGCTGCCAGTGCCCCTGGTCTCAGACAGAGCCTGCAGCAAACGCTCCCTCCCTGTCCCACCCGACCTTGGACTCCGGATTCCTCCACTGCTCTGCACCAAAATGACTTGCAACCTTTCTTGGCTGGGACTGGGATAGATGTGAGCAAGAGGGGCTTTGGAGCAGAGAGGGTAGGCCCTTTGATAAAAAACAGATGTCTTCAGATGCCTTGCCCCTCCCCTTCTGTAGGGTCTCCAGCCAGTCTCTGGAGCACACAAGCTTTGGAGCAATGCAAAAGTTATAAACTCGGGTCAGGAAAGCACACCCACTCTCTTCTACTTTGGGGGACAAAAATATATTAACACACACATGCTGGGGGAAATCACTCAGAAGCCCCCCTCTCAATTCAGACCTCACACTTACTTGTCAGGAAACTGACATTCACTCTTAGCAGGTACACTAACGCCCCCTGCTGGGACACAGCACAGTTGCATCTCCTGGAGATTAAGGTATGGAGAGCGGGAAAGGATAGAGGGAAAAAGAGGGCAGAGAGGGAGATGGAAAAGGTGGGGAAGAAAGAAAAATTGAGAAGCTCATTGGAAGTGTGGGAGAAGTCTCTGTTTTGAAAAGAGAGAGACACAGGAAGAGTCTTTGCCAACACAACGACTCTCCTCCCAGCTCCTAACATTCCCTACCAGAGCTCATAACCAGTACCCAAGGGGCCCTATACACAGGAGGCCTCCGCATTGCCAGGCAGGTCTGGAAGGCTGTAGGGACCATAGTTCAGTCCTACTGTCCTAGAGCCAGACATCTATTAAGCAGAGGATAATAAATTGACTTGGGTTTTAAAAACAGATCTTGATGACTTGTGTGGCATTTCCAAGCCCAGGAAAGAAATCCCACTGAGGAAACCCATAGATCCCACTCAACAATGAACGTCCAGCCCTGGGGCTGCCAGTCAGGTGGTACCTGCAGTCACCAAGAGAAGCCGTTAATATGTGCTATTGATCAGGACTTTGTTGATTTTCTATTGAGGAGTTACAAAAAGCTGGTAGAGAAAGAAAAAAGGAGTTGTTTTTGTTTTTGGTTTGGGGTTTTTTTTTTTTTTTTTTTTTTGGTTTGGTTTGTTTTGTTTTTCATATATTGCTTTGGTTACCGAAGGTATTTAAAATTTCTCTCTCTCTTCTCTCTCTCTTTCTTCCCCCCACCCAGGGCCTTGTAAATGCTAAGCAGGTGCTCTACTACCACTGAGCTACACCTTTTTTATTTTTATTTTATTTTGAGACAGGTTCTCACTAAGTTGTCCAGGCTGGCCTCAAACTGTCCAGGCTGGAATCCTCCTGCTCAGCCCCCTTAGTAGCTGGAATTACATGTGTACACCTGGCTTCTCTCTCTCTCTCTCTCTCTCTCTCTATGAATTTTTAAATTTCTATTAAGCTATATGACTATAATTTTTCCCACAGTGGAAACATTGAAAGGATTTGAAAGGATTCTTCTGAGTGTGACATTTCTGAAGAACATGAAGAAATGTTCTACCCAGGGGCCACTCCAGAAAATCAGGAACTCGGGCTGTCTGCAGCACAGTCTCTCTCACAACCAGTGTCCCCTGGCCTCCGTCTCACTGATTAACCAAAACTCCAAGCTGCTGCTACCCGCAAAGCCACTTCCAGCGCTAGGGTCTCTGGGCCTGAGTGGGAAGCCAGAAGGGATGCTGTCTTTCCATAATATTAGCAACATTGCTTAGCAACAGCATCCTTCAAAGCATGAACCAGCAGACTCTCCAAAAGTCTATTCTGTTTGGCTCTACAAAGAACAGAGTGGTTTCTTTATGCATGTATTATTTATATACTGTTTTATATGCCCAGTAACGCAGTCTGTGCCTGGCTTCTTTGGGAGATGACGAATTACGTTTAAATGAAATTTCCAGTCAACTAGAGCTCTGAGGAGCAAAACTTTGTGTTTGCTTGCTTGCTTGCTAGTTTGCTGTTATTGTAATGACCTTGCCTAGAAATTTCTCTAAAATGTCTTATGTACTGTTGTCCTTTTCAAAGACAGGTTTAGGGTAAGCTTTTCAAGGTGACTCAGAATCACTATCAATATCAACTACTCTAGTGAACTGAAACGCAGTTATGAACTGACAGGTCATTGAAGTGAGAGACCCATTTGGCCCTGCACTTAGTGTCCCCAAACAGCTGTGGAGCAAAGACACCACAGTGAGGAAATAAAACCACAGACCTTGCCAATAAAGAAGCCTGAGTTGGAATCCCACCTTCAGTTTTTACTATCTCCATGGCCTCTGGCTAACTATTAACCTCTCTGTGCCTCAGTCTCTTCATCTGTAAAATGGGGGTACCCACAGTGCCCTCCTCCTAGGGGTTATCTCAAGGACTCCAGTGAATATATAAGGTCCACACAAAGATTTGTATGAAAATGTACACAGCAGTTTTTATTCAAAAAAATCGAAGTCTGAAAATACCCCAGGTATCTGAACAAATTGTGGTCCATCCACTCAGTAGAAGACCATTCAATAATAAAATGATACACACAATCCCATGTATGAATTTCAGAACCCTCATGCTGAGTGAAAGAAACCAGACATAAAATGCACTTCCTATAGGATTCCATTTATAAGAAATTTTAAAACAGACTATCTAAAGTGCAAAAAAAAAAAAAATTAGAATGGTGGCTGCCTCATATTGTGTGAGATTTTTCTGGATAAATGGAAGTCTTCTGAATCGGAATGGCACAGAGGGTCCATTTGCCCAAAATATAGGATTATGTTTTGTGCATTTCAATGCATGTAAATTTTACTTCAAAAAAAAATAGTCAAAACCAATACTAACAGTAATAACGAGAATAGAGTGGGGATGTAGACCGAGGAGAGGAAACAAGATGAAACAAAAATGGCAGAGGAGACTGGGGATGTAGGCCTGTGGTAGGACACATGCTTAGCATGTGCAAGGTACTGAGTTTGATTCCCAGCACTCCCCCAAAAAAGGCAGATTGTTGGTGATTGTTGAAATTGATGGGGGTGGGGCAAGGGAGCTCGTGATACTTTACTGTTGCTATTTTCTATTTACTTCTTTAATATTTTTACTATTTTCTGTTTACTTTGTAAGCCACACAATTTCCATCTTAAAAGATAATGCTCATAGTGGGGGGAAACAGACAATAATGATCAGCTTAAAATATTATTTTTTTTCTGTTCATGTTTTTTTTTTTTTTTTTTTTTTTTTTTNGGATAAGCATGGAAGAAAAACTGGCATGGGGAGAAGAGGTCTGAGGAACTTCAGCACAACCCAGGGGTGCTCCACCACTGAGCTAGATTCCCAGACTTTTTTATTTTTATTTTTTATTTTGAGACAGGGCCTTGCTAAGTTGGGCCCAGGCTGCCCTCCAACATGTGATCCTCCTGCCTCAGCCTCTCGAGTGGCTGGGATTACAAGTGTGCACCACCACGCCTGGCTTTATTTATTTTTTCCTTTTTCTATCTTTTTTCCTTCTATTCTTCTTCAGTGAGAGCCCATCTCTAAAAACAAAAAGGAAATCAAGAACTTTCCCCACTGGATGGTTTGACTATATTACATTGACGATGGGGTTCCCTGCGGGCACTTACTCTCTGGCATTTCACTGCCTTTGGGACAGAAGGGTAGGTTGAGATTGCTCAGGCTCCAGGTGCATTAAGAGAGTTAAGAGCTTTGCTTTCACAACATCATTTTTTTTTTTTTCTTTTTGGTACTGGGGATTGAACCCAGGGGTGCTTAACCACTAATCCATATCCCCAGCCTTTTTTATATATATATTTTATTTAGAGATAGGGTCTCGCTGAGTTGCTAAGTGTCTCACTAAGTTGCTGAGACTGGCTTTGAACTCACGATTTCCCTGTCTCATCCTCCCGAGCTGCTGGGATTACAGGCATGCACCACTGCGCCCCAGCTATTCATGAATTTTGTGTAAGGTCTATTATTAATTTTGCAAATAAAATGAAAAGATAGGGGCCGGGTGTTTAACTCAGTGGCAGAGCACTTGCCTAGCATGTGTGAGGCCCTGGGTTCAATCCCCAGCACTGGAAAAAAAAATTCATCATAATAATAAAATAATAAACTTATCAAAAATGCTAAATGAGAGTACTTATGAAAGCACCCTCCAGTGCTCTGTAAATGGCCCAGCTCCCTGTGCTGCGCTGCATCCTTGTGCTCCCAGGGACTGCTGTGTCTGTCCCTGCCATTCACTGGGAATCCAAATAACAAAGCTTGATAGAAATGAGAAGCAAGCACCAAAGGGGTTTCTGACCCCAACTGCAGAACCCCTCTTGGCTTTCCCTCTCCCCTCCTGACTTGGATATATTTGCAATGTACAAGAGTTTTAGGAAACACTGGGGCACTGCTACGTGTGAGAGTGTGTTTCCCACGGTTCAAGCGAGAGGCCGCTGAAGTGAGCCAGGTGCTCAGGGATGGGGGTGCCAGGCAGTGTACAAGCCGCGACCAGAAGAATAGGGCCTCTGGTCACCTTTGATTCGACCACATGGGGATCACCACATGGACCGCAGACACTACTCACACATCTGGTCAACCAAAAAAGGCACAGGTTGGGGGGTTGGAGATGTGGCTCAGTGGCAGAGCACTTACCTAGCAAGCAGGAGGCCCTGGCTTCAATCCCAAGCAACACTCACACACATACACACACACACACACACACACACACACACACACACCATAGATTAGGGGCCCATCTACTCAAATCCTGGTAAATTCTCATTTGTTTCCCTGTCACCTGAACTAATCACTTTCTTCCATCGGTCCCTGAATAACTGTGGATTGAATAGTTTTTCCAGTGTGAGGGGGAGGGGGAAGGAGACTGCCACTACTGAGAGGTGTAATCAAACCCTCTCTGCTTAGCCCACAACGATTTCCTCCACAACAGACTCTGGACTCTAACTCATTGATGTGTTAATGGATCTTTCGCACTCTGACATTAAGTCCTTTTAGCCTAAAAGACAAACACAAAGCTCATCTTCTCTGTTGACACAGACTCCCAGAGCTTTGGCCTGCTGGGAGTTGAGCTCTGAGCCTCCCACTGAGCAGCTGCAGGTCTGCCAATTGCAAGTTTTCTCCCAAGCCTTCTTTCCTAAGCCCTTCCACCAAAAGAAAGTTCTTCCAGCTATCTAGCCTGCATATCACTCCTGCTGTAGTCTAAACTGGCTCGTGTGCGAGCCGCCCCCCACCTCTCTTTCTGTAAGTAACTCCCTCTGCAATCTTTGTGGGGGATGTGGGGCTGTGTTTTTAGTTCCTACTATTCCAACCCACCCAAGTCCCAAAGCAACTTCAGAAACCACACTGGCTGGATTCCTTTCACCCCACAACTCCAAACTCTCTGCTTCCATCCACTGTCACCCCTGCCCAGGGCCCCTCACTCACTGAGTGTCACAAGACAGGATCAGGGACCCTACAGAAGAATAAAACATCCACCCCAAATAGATTCTTTGGGCGTATTTCAAATTGGCTTTTCAGAGAAATTGCAGACCTCTGGAGACACTGGAGTAGACAGAAAGTTGTCCTTTTATAAAAATGAAGTTTATTGGGCTGGGGTTGTGGCTCAGCGGTAGAGCGCTCACCTAGCACATGCGAGCACATGCGAGGCCCTGGGTTCAATCCTCAGCACCACATAAAAATAAATAAATAAAGATATTGTGTCCAACCAAAAAAATAAAAATAAAAATGAAGTTTATTACTAATTTTCACATCAGTAAACAGCAATGCATACAGGCTCCTCCATCTGATATCCCCCTCTTCTAACTGAGAAAGATTTCCATAGGAAGAAGAAATTGGGGGTCAGACACCTGGCCCAGAGATGACCACAGGTGGCTATTACCTAGAAGACATCATCCTCATCACAAGACAGCCCTCAGAAGCCCAAGGCCGAATTCCTGGGTTAAATTCTATGTGAGCTTCAGCCCTCTTGCCCTCTTTGAGTCTCAAACTGAATGTGCAGCTCCCATATTTAGTTAGACATCTAATAAAATTTGTATGATTTTAGCTGGGCTCGGTGATGCATATATTTAATCCCAGCCAGCCACTCGGGAGGCTGAGGAAGGAGGATCATGAGTTCAATGCAGCCTCAACAGTGGCAAGGCACTAAGCAACTCAGTGAGACTCTGTCTCTAAAATAAAATACAAAATAGGGCTGAGCATGTGGGTCAGTGGTTGTATGCCCCTGAGTTCAATCCCTGGTACTAAAAAAAAAAAAAAAGTATGTTCTTTTTCCTGTTATCTTGTCTCTCATCAGTTTATTTGATAGACTATTATCAAGTTTTCAGAGGCCTTCTCTTTAGCTACATGGGTCACAAATGATGGGTCACAGCTAATAACTAAAAAAGAAAGTTTGCACAAACTTTCCTTCTATTGAATATATTCGATCAGTTTCAAGGTCACAGGGAGCTGATGGGGGGTAATCTGTCCTGTGCACCCCATCCATCATACATTTTGTGGCAGAGGGACATGTGGGGAAGGGTGTTCCAATACAGTGTCCAGGCAAGGCAAGCAGTGACCTTCATGTGTCCCCTAGTCAGCGATGAAACTGTTCTCTTCGTGATGTCGAGAGCCTGGGCATTGTAGCTCAGTGGTAGAGTATGTGCCTAGTATGCACAAGGCCCTGGTTCCATCCCCAGCACCATGAGTAAAGGAAAGAGAAAAAAAAAAAAATGATGTTGTGAAAGCAAAGCTCTTAACTCTCTTAATGCACCTGGAGCCTGAGCAATCTCAACCTACCCTTCTGTCCCAAAGGCAGTGAAATGCCAGAGAGTAAGTGCCCGCAGGGAACCCCATCGTCAATGTAATATAGTCAAACCATCCAGTGGGGAAAGTTCTTGATTTCCTTTTTGTTTTTAGAGATGGGCTCTCACTGAAGAAGAATAGAAGGAAAAAAGATAGAAAAAGGAAAAAATAAATAAAGCCAGGCGTGGTGGTGCACACTTGTAATCCCAGCCACTCGAGAGGCTGAGGCAGGAGGATCACATGTTGGAGGGCAGCCTGGGCCCAACTTAGCAAGGCCCTGTCTCAAAATAAAAAATAAAAATAAAAAAGTCTGGGAATCTAGCTCAGTGGTGGAGCACCCCTGGGTTGTGCTGAAGTTCCTCAGACCTCTTCTCCCCATGCCAGTTTTTCTTCCATGCTTATCCTTCTCAAACTCTTGAAAAATCTGTAAATCTTAAAGCTACTGGAAATCCACTTAAAAGTTACTGTAAATTCACTTGCTTATGAGAACTGCGCTGTGCACTGCTAATTAGCCTCAGCAATACACGAACACATATATTTTTTAGAAGAGAGTGAACAAAGGGAGAGACGACATTGAGGAAACCTATAACATAGAGAGCATTCCAAACATTAGCTTTGGGCCAGCTAAAGGAGACGACATCAACTCAAAGATGCTAGAATGACCAGACCACCAAAAAACATCTAGTCATCACCATCCCCACATGCCTTCCCAAACATCTGCCCCTCACAACATTTCCTTTATAAGAAGAACCTAAATCTCCTTCTCACTCCTGGAAGCCCCCATTCTGCTCTGAGAGCACTTATCTTCACCTTTCAGTCTCCAATAAAGCTTTTCCTCTTTGCTAAAATCTGATGCATCCTTAAATTCTGTGTCCAGCACTTAGAAGATTGGAGGAGAGGTCTCCTCTGCCTGTGGAAACATCTCCTCAAAACCCCTTCCTGTGACATCACTGTGTTGCCCGGGCTGGCCTTGAACTCCTGGGCTCAAAGAACCTCAGCCTTCCAAGTGGTTGAGACTCTAGACACACACCCCTGTGGCCAGTTTCCAGTGGGGAAATTAACTGACCTGCTCTCTTGGCTAAAAAAGAATATCCCCCCCCAAAATGTCACCTTCCCAGAGAGATGTTCCTTGACCATTCACCTAATACACACCACCTTGATTATTCTGCACCTGGCCCCTGACTTCTTTCCTTCATGACAATAACTCCAGCTTGAGCTTTTGGGAGATTTGTTGTTTGGTTGGTTTGATTTGGTTTGGTTTTGGTTTTTTGTCTGTTTGCCCCAGTGGAAACCATGGAATAAATACCATTTATGTTTTGTTTTGTTTTAATTAATTAATTGGGTTTTTTTGCATAAATGAAGCACAATTTTTCATTTCTCTGTTTGCACATAATGTAGAATCACACTATTCATGGCAATCATACCCATACATAGGGGTGATAATATCCATCTCATTTCACCATCTTACACACACACACCCTCTCCTCCCCTCCCTCCCCTCGGCTCAATCCTAAATTCCTCCATTCTTCCCTTGCCAATTATGGATAAGCATCCACTTATCAGAGAAAATATTCGGCCTTTGGTTTATTGGGATTGGCTTACTTCACTGAGCGTGATACTTTCCAACTCCGTTCATTTACCCATAAATGCCATGACTTCATTCTTGGTTAAGGCTGAGTAATATTCCACTGTGCATATACACCACAGTTTTTTTTTTATCCATTCATCTATTGAAGGGCACCTAGGCTGTTTCCACAGTATAGCTATTGTGAATTGAGCTGCCACAAACATTGAGGTGGCTGCATCACTCTAGTGAGCCGAATAAATGGGCTAAGGAAATGAGCAAACACTTCACAAAAGATATACAATCGATCAACAATTTCATAAAAAAAAAAGGTTCAACATCTCTAGCAATTAGAGAAATACAAATCAAAACCACTCTAAGATTTCATCTCACTCCAGTCAGAATGGCAATCATCAAGAATTCAAACAAACAGTGAGTGCTAGTGAGGATGTGGGGGGAAAGGCACACCCATATATTGCTGGTGGGACTTAAAATTGGTGTAATCCATCTGGAGAGGAGTATGGAGATTCCTTAGAAAACTTGACCCAGCTCTCCCACTCCTTGGTCTGTACCCAAAGGACTTAAAGCCAGCACACTATAGTGATGCAGCCACCTCAATGTTTGCAGCAGCTCAATTCACAATATCCATGCATGTTTTAGCGATCACCATCATCTGCCCCAATCCACCCCTAGTTTAGAATGGTGCTGGACACTCTCTAATCCTCAATAAATGTTGAGAGAAAGAAGGAAGCAATGGAAAGAAGAGAGATGGCCTCTCTCCCCTGCAGGAGGAGTCTGAGCTTCCTTTGCCCCAGAAAAAAACTGTCCTAGGCTTTTGACTTGATGGAACTGAACTGGCCAAAGGGGAGTGGAGGACAGAACTAGTCTCAGAGATGGAGACCCCCCTCTACCCTCTCACAGGGTGGGAAGACTCCAATGGGGGTGTCTAAAAGGATGCATATGTTAAAACCCCCGACCCCATCGGCTCCACCCCATGAGCCTGCCAAGGAGAAACCTCCAAGCGGTGGCTTAGGACATCCCTTATTCCACTCCCTGGCTATTAAATAACCCTGGGAGGGGGAGGATTCTAAAACCAGTGCCTTCCATGCCAGCCCTAGAGAGTGGGGCCAAGCCTTACTTTCAAAACAATGTTTAGGAAAATAGAAAGCTGGGGGTGTGACTCAAGGTTAGAGTGCTGGCCTGGCATGCACAGTGCTCCGGGTTCCACCCCTTTGCACCATAAGAGGAGAAAAGACTGAATCTTGATTCACATCCAAGGCTGGGAGGCCCGATCCCTGCCTTTTACCCAAGGATGGGAACTTAGAACTTTTTAAGGTGGGACCTGATCAACTGGTGACCTGGTCAGTTCTCTTGCCCCCACCTGTGGAAATGAAAAAGTTGCTGACGCTGCCCCAGGTCCTGAGGTAAACCAGACAACATGCCTGGAGGGGCCACACACAGCACTGGCCTTCCCAACCTCTGCAGAGAGGTTCCAGGCTCAGACCTCCACAGAGGCTCCCCTCCCAGGTCTCCTACCCCACCTCCTAGAAACTGTTGGACAGGCTGTGGGGCTGGAGGCCCAGGAGAGGAGGGAGAGGGGAAAGGTCATGACCTCAGGAAGTCATCACACCTACCCCCAGAATACTGACAGCTCTTCTGGGATGTGTTTGGGACTTCTCAGTGGCTACATCTGTCACTCCTGTTCTGTCTTAGGAGGTTTGAGGACCAGGGCAGGATGTGAACTTGAGGCCCAGGTGTCTTCTCAGCCCATATTCTCAACATCCTCCCACCTCCAGAATTCCTAGTATTCCTGGATGGCTTTCCTGATTTTTAAAAAAATGTTCACACACCTTTTGTAAGTTTTATCCACTTAATGATTTTCTGAAGTGAACTTTTAAGGTTTGTTTTACTTCTTTATTTATGGTGCTTGGGATTGAACCCAAGCCTTCCTTGTTCATGCTAGGCACACGCTCCACCAATGGACACCCCTGGCCCCAAATTAATTTAATACCTAAATTAAATACATGTGTTTTTATATAACACCATAAGTGGATAGCACCATTTCCCATAACTAGAAGGTCACTATAAAAGTAAATACAGTGGCCTGCTCCTTAGGTATGGGGCTGTGCCTGGTGACTCCCTTCCAGAGACTATGAAGAGGGCAAAATAAAAAATAACTTGAAGCCAGGTGGAGTGGCACACACCTGTAATCCCAGAGACTCAGGAGGCTGAGATAGGAGGATTGCAAGTTCAAGGCCAGCCTAGGTAACTTAGTGAACCCTGTCTCAAAAAAAAAAAGAAAAGAAAAATAAATAAATAACTTGACTGTAGAGAAACCTGACAAAACGCACCTTGGCCAGGTAATCAAGGTGAATGTCCGAAGGGATCAGTCATGTTGACAGGATGCACCCTCCATAGGACAAGAGGAAAACAGCATTTAAACCCTGGGGTCTCCTACCCCAAAGCCACAAACACAGTCTCATTATGAGAAAGACATCAGACAGTTCCTCTGAGGGACATTCTCCAATATACCTGACCAGAAGTGACTGAAACTGTCACGGTCATCAAAAACAAGCAAGTCGGAGAAACTGCCACAGCGGAGAGGACCCCGAGGACACATGACAATTACATAGGAGGTGGAACCCTGGATGAGATCCTCAAACATAAAAAGGACAGTACGGAAAAACTAAGAAAATATGATGAAGCTATTATTATGATTATTCACCAATAATAATAATATCTGAATTGGTTCATTAATTGAAGCAAGCGTAGCACACTAACAGGAACAATGTCTAAGATCTGGATTTTTTCCTGTGTATCCAAATCTGTCCTAAAACAAAATAAGTCTACTAAAAAAAAGAAAAGATAAATAAAATGAAAGTTAAATGACATATTACACTCTAGCTAATGGAACACCGTTGCCAGCCCAAGACCTGACTGGGCCCAGCTCTCTCTATTCTTAATATTCTTCTCTATTCTTTATTCTTCTTAGGGAGATGAGCAAGTGGTAGGTGTGAAAGATCTATTAACACCTAACAGATGTTCTCCTTGAGGCTGAGAAAAGCACGGCAAGAAAACTGAAAAGGAAGTAAATAGCTTTCTCTGACCGTCAGTGTAAGGCAATGCTGCATCCTTGTGTCATCTAATGTCACCTCTCCCAGTTTCAATTTGGGAATTGTGGTGCCAGCCCAACTACCTGCACTTACTTCCCTTCCTCCCTTCTTCATCCAGAGTTTAGACAATGAAGGGCTCAGATAGTCCCTTTGTCAGCTATGGCCATGGGTGGAGAAAGGGCCCCACATATCCCAAGGGGTCTGTATGGTCCACAGGTCTCCATCCCAGCTGCCCCAGGAGCAAGGGCAGGCCCTGCTCACTTTGAAGCAAGAGAAGCACCCTGCAGGGCACCATCACCACCCATTCAGAATTTTCCACTGAGCAAGCACTTTCCTTCTGCAATGCCACTGCATACACACAGCTCTGTAAGGAAGGAATTTAAATCTCATCCCCTTGGAGCTGGGGCTGTGGCTTAGTGGTAGAGCGCTCACCTAGGATGCATGAGGCACTGGGTTCGATCCTCAGCACCACATAAATGTAAAGTAAAGATATAAAAAACAAATAAATCTCATCCCCATTTGCTAGATGACCAAATGGAGACCTTCTGTCCAGGATCTCATAGCCTCTACGAAGCAGAGTTGAGACCCAGACACAAATGGTCCCCATAGGCTGATGCCCACAAAATTCAAAATGAAGCGGACTGGGGACCCTAAGGGAAGAGAAGTAGACTCAACTGGTCGTGCCTATTGCCAGATGTAGTGAACTCTGCTTTTCTGCCCCTCCTCTGGTTCACAGTGCCTTGACTTTCCCTTGGGGAGCACCATGACATCACTGTTGTTTTTTGTGGTTGAGGCAGGATTGCCCCTCTCTCAACCCACCCACCCTGAGCTCTGCAATGGCTTATATAGTTCAGGCCTGGCCAATCATATAGAGTATTCACCAGGCAACTGTGTTTGCTTTAGAGATAAGCACATAGACCTAGCTGGTCCAAATATAGCAAACACCTCATTTTTACTGACACCATAGAAAGAACTTCAAATAAAAACCACTGAGGTTTCCAAAGTGGCAGTCTGGAGCTGTGGGTGGCTGCCTTGAAACATGAGAGGAGAGGTGCCTGTGAATGAATTGAATGCAGAGGAAAGTGGAGCCAAGAGATCAGGACAGATTGTTTGATGATACTGTCTGACCCACCTGGATACAGCCAATCCTGAATGTAATTTTTTTCAACTTTTCACCTACAAGAGTTACCAGTTTCCTTGGATGTCATTTTTCATTTTGTTATCGTTTTTTTTTTTTTTTAAGTTGGTATGATGTATACTTCTGTCCTTAGTAACCTAGTTAATTAATACAGCACACTTCTACCCCATGGACAAAGAAGCACATGGAAGAGCAAAATAATAGCTTTAGGTAAGTAAGAAGGCCACTCCCACGTTCACCTGAGGTGTGCATCCCCCAAAGAGGGCCATGGAGAAGCCTTCCCAGGAGGAAACCCTGGAGCAGCTTCCCCACCCCAAACACAGCCAGATGCACCCATGCACCCCACAAGTGACAGATACAGGGACAGTCTTTGCAGAGTCCTCTCAGCCCAACAGAGGTGGCATAAAACAGAAACTTCTCCCTTTCTCCTCCCTATCAGCAAGCAGGCCACTCATTTCATCTTTTTTCTGTAAAATCAAGGACAATTCAAGGAAGACGTTTGGAAAAAAAAAAAAAAAAGGAACATTCAGATAAATCCAAAATGTGGTGCATTCTACAAACACTGCTGCCAGGTCAATGTTGCTGTTCTATTTAAAGAAATGAAAGAGATGTGACAACCAAGTGCAATGAGGGGCCATTAGCAAAAAGATAACAGTGCGCCTAATATACAGTCCATTGTCAAACTTGGGGACATCTGGAGGCATCTGGATATAAACTATATATTAGGTTATATTATTAAATTAGTATGAATTTTTTTGGCAAAACTGAGAATCAAACCCAAGGTCGCACAGGCTAGGCAAGCACTTCACTGCTGAGATCTACACCAAGCCCATTAATTTTTAAAAATGTGATAACAGTAATGCAATTATGTCTGACAAGGACACTATTTTGAGGACACCCACTGAAATATATAAGTGTGACACGTCATGGTGACCATATCTTACTTTATCTAACTACCATTCTACAGAGAAAGTAAGAATGGACCAAGCACAGTGGCACCGGTCTGTAATCCCAGCAATTTGGGAGGCTAAGGGAGGAGGATCTCAAGTTCAAAGCCAGTCTCAGTGGCTTATCAAGACCCTGTCTCAAATTTAAAACGACCAGGAATGAGTGGACACTTGTGACAAAATGGGAAACCTGGTGATTCTAGGTAAACCCAGGTGACCCTAGGTGAACACTATTCTTCTAAGATTTGTGCAGATGGGTAATTTTCAAAACAAACAAACAAAAAAAATAATTTAAAGCCCATTATCCTTACCTATACCTGCTTCCAACTCTGCACACGCATGCACCCGTGCAGGACCACACAGGTACACACGTGCAGACACGCATTCTGCAAAATAGCAGATGTCTAGTCAAAGAACACTGGGCCAGGAGTCAGCAGAATCAGCTCCTTCCTAGCCCAGACATCTCCTCTTCATCATCAGTATGTCCCTTTCCTAGTCTGTCTTCTTAGTTGGAGAATGTGGGCTGCTATTCCAGCTCCTATAAGCACGTACCAGATGTGATGTGTAGGTTTGGATAGATGAGGAAGGATTTAGTGGAACAGGAAGGGGTTAAGAATAGAAGGTAGAAGCCTAAACCAGATGGTCCTCTCTATCTTAAGGTTCCTTCTCGGGGGAGGGGTGGTGGTGTAAGTAACAGAAACTCTCTCTAAGGTCAACCCCCCTCCCACCCAACTGCCTGATTTTAGGCCTCTCAGGAACCCAGTCCCTACAACTTGACCCTGAGCTTGAGATTGACAGGCAACACCCCTGGACTAGCCAAGTGAGAACTGGCTGGCTCCTTTCCATCAGCAAAGGAAATGCATTTGGGCTGCAAACCGTGGCTTCCCCAAGGGGCCCTGAGAACAGAACTTGTGTTAAGTGTGTTATTTGCATGTACCAATAGGCCACAGTGAAACCCATTGTTCTGTATTATTAAAAATGCATTAATAAAAAATAAAAATGAAATAGGGGTCATTAAAAAAAAAGATAAATAACCATGATTGGATAAAATGCCACCCATCCAAATTTGTCTAGGGAAGTCAGTGTCATCAGCCCAGTGTCCTCTCCATCCACCTCTCTGGTTGGGAGAGCTCTCTGGGGTCCCAGGGCTTCTGAAAAGGAGAAAGTTTGAGGATATTCTCAGCCAGAGACCATCCTGCAAAAACCCCGGGCAGGCAGCACAGGGTCTTCAGAGGCCACAGTCCATCTCACTCACAGAGGACTGTGCATTGTTGAGCAGGGCAGGCTGCGAAGTCAGGGAAGCAAAATTCCAGAGGAGGGAAATGTACACTCTCACCAGTGGGCACAGAACTCGGAGGGCGACTCAACAGGATTGTTAAAGCAAATAGTCACTACCCTCTGACCCCACGATCTCCTCTCCAAGATTTAAACAGGCCCAGAGAAACACATGTGTGTAGAGACTCTGCCGCACTTGTGTGATTTAACTTTACATTTAACTAGAAACATCATTTAGAGGAGAAAAAGACAACGAGGTGTGATCTGTTCCCAGGATGGACTCAAGACGGCAGTAGAAGGAATGAGATGAGTCTCTGTATATGGCCATTCATACATAGAGATGCACATAAAACTATTTTTTTAAAAGGCTAGAAAAATATGTACCGAACTTTGAACACGGCTACTCTGGGGAGGAGAGAGAGGGACTGGCACTGCTGAGCACAGGTGACTTCATCTTTATGGGCCTGATTCTTTTAAGGGAAAATGTATTTTTATTTTATTTACTCATTTTGGTGGTACTTGGGATCAAACCCTGGAGTACTCCATCACTGAGCCACATCCAAGCCCTTTTTATTTTATCTTGAGATAGGGTTTCACTGAGTTGCCCAGAAAGGCCTCAACCTTGCAGTCTTCCTGCCTCTGCCTCCCGAGTAGCTGGGATTTACAGGGATACATGTGGCTTATTTTGTTTACTTTTTTGAGACAGGGTTGCTATATATCCCAAGATAGTTTCAAGTTCCTAGGCTCAAGGAAACCTCCTGTCTTAACCTCCCAAGTAGCTGGGACTGCAGGTACACAATACTGCACCTGGCCAGGAAAATGTATTTTATATGACCTGTGAAATGTAAAGTTAAATTTCTTTTTTTTTCCTTTTCTTTTTTGAGTACCTGGAATTGAACTCAGGGGAATTCAACCACTGAGCCACATCCCCAGCCGTATTTCTATTTTATTTAGAGACAGGGTCTCACTGAGTTGCTTAATGCCTTGCTGTTGCTGAGGCTGGCTTTGAACTAGCAATCCTCCTGTCTCAGCCTCCAGAGCCAGTCTAAATTTCTCAAAAGAAATCAATCTCTAAAGATAAATCCACTCAGTGTTACACTACATATTTGTTTTGTTTTATTGAAGGACTAGGGATTGAACCCAGAGCCACTCCATCACTAAACTACAGCCACAGGACTTCTTACTTTTTAAGAAAGGGTCTCAATAAACTGCTGAGGCTGGCCTCAAACCTGCAATCCTCCTGCCTCAGCATCCTGAGCTGCTGGGATTATAGGTGTGCACCACCACACCCAGCCTACACAGTTATTTTTAAAAGAAGGTGGTGGGATTGGTGGCAGCAGCTCTCTAAGGACAAACATGAAAAGATCTGCAAGATATATTTATGTTCTCTGGTGAAAAAAAGCAAGATATAAAACAGTGTTGTGTAGGATATTACCTTATATGTAAGAAAAAGAGATAAGAATATATGTCATATTTTTTACAAATAAAGAAGCACTGGAAAGAACTTCATAAGATTTAAGAAGGTAGGGACAGGGTGCATTGGAGTAGAAGCAAATCTTTCTATATCTATTCACCATATCTATTTTTATGTCATTTTGGTTTTTGAGCCATGTAAATATATTGACTATTCAATTTAAACTGTAAATAAATCAATACCACCATTTAGGAGAATGACCACGGAGAGCACTGTGGAAATATTTAGCAATAGTTCTAAAAGAAGTCCATGTCCTTTGGGCCGGTTATCATGATCTCCACATATATCCTCAAGGAAATAAATTCATGCAAGAAGCTATATGCACCACAGAGTCCTCCCAATCCCACTTCAGTCTGGGGCAAAGGCCAGAAATCTGAGTTTTAATAAATCCCTCACAAGGCCCACTTCAAAACCCACTGGCTTATGTCAATGCAAAGGTGCAAGTAGCTTCTGTAGTAGGGAGAGAAGATCAATTATAAGAGCTTATAATTCTCTTTTCTTTTTTGTGGTACTGGGAATTAAACTCAGGGGTGCTCTACCACTAAGCTACATCCCCAGCCCTTTTTTTTTAACTCTGTCTTGAGACAGGGTTTTGCTAAGTTTCCCAGACTGACCTAGAACTTGCAGTCCTCCTGCCTTAACTTCCCGAGTAGCTGGGAGTAAAGAAATGCTCCACCACACCCAGGAATAGTTCATATTTCTCATGAAAAACATAACAATTGTGTTAAGTTATCTTTGTAGTGAGCAGAGCCCTAGTTCTGGCCAATTCAGTCTCCACTAACAATTCAGAGTGCAAGTGTAGTACAACCCATGCACACAGACCTGAGTTCAAACCCACACACATACACACACACACACAGAAACATATATACATGTATATATATGGCCATCCGGGGTTGAGATGCACATAAAATTATGTATATATGTTTGTGTGTGTGTGTGTGTGTGTGTGTATTCAAAGTTCATGGGGTATAGGGCAAAAATTTTTATTTTTGTCAACTAAAACATATTATTTTCCACAGTGAGCTCTTTTGCTGTTTTATGCCATCTTTTTTGCTGTCTAGTTCTCCCTTCTCTATTTAAGCCATCGTTGCCACCAATATGGACAACCAGCAGCTAGGGCTGCTTACTGCAGGGGCTGACGGTGAGCTGGCCATGACACTGGGAAGTGGGTAGGGTCTTGC
The DNA here is from genome assembly GCF_001458135.2 of Marmota marmota marmota. Lineage (NCBI taxonomy): Eukaryota > Metazoa > Chordata > Mammalia > Rodentia > Sciuridae > Marmota > Marmota marmota. Next base: position 559,374 of record NW_025999891.1, read on the forward strand.
AGTGAGGGTCCCAGGAACATTGTCTGCTGGCATAGCCCCAGGCTTTCGCTGGAGAACTGAAGCCACAGGAAGGCAGGCACTGAGATGACTCTGATCCCTTCCTCACTTGCCTAGTGTGTGTGAGGTCCCGGGTTCAATCCCCAGCACCACACAAAAAAACAAACAACAATGATAAAACCAGTCCCTTCCTCACCTGCCTAGCATGCATGAAGTCCTGGATTCAATTTCAGCACTGGAAAAAAGAAAAAAAGGAAGGAAGGAAGGAAGGAAGGGAGGGAGGGAGGGAGGGAAGGAAAGAAACTGAAAGCAAGACCCAGTGGGGAAAGTTGAACAGTCAGTACACCATGACGTGCTCTTCTGCCCCTGCCAGGGCTTTCATACTTGTCATTCCCCAAAATGTGGAGCAGGCTAGGATGAACCCAGGCCATTACAAACCTGAGGTCAAGACACTTAACTATAGTCCTAACAGCTCTCCTGGCCAGGCCCAAGAGCAAGTAGTCCTGGGACAACATTGCCACCTGCTGGCACCGGGGAGAACTGTCGGTGTTCCCAGCTACCCTCCACCAGGGCAGCCTTCTGCCTCACTTTCCTTCATACCTGCCAAGCCTGTTTCCACCCCAGGGCCTTTTACATGCTGTTCCCACTGCCTGAAATGCTCTTCCCCCAGACATCCTCCCAGCTGGCTCCTTCTCTTCCCTCTAGTCCCCTCCAAAGTCACTTCTGTGATATCCTTGACCACCCCTCCTCTTAAATTCACTGCTCTTTTCCCTTCCCAGGGCTGGACTTGATCTGAAACCATCTAGACTCTGTATTCTGTTCCTGTATACTTTGCACCCCTAGAAAGTACCACGAAGCCCAGCACTAGAAAGCCCAGAAGGGTCTGAGTCATCCACTTCCGGACCACGTGCTCTGGCAACGAGTCTTGTTGAATGAATGGTTCCATCTTAGCCATCCAGCTGAGCTCTCCTGAGATCAAGGACCCAACTACAGACTCCACAGGGACAACCCACAGCTCCTCAAACGCACACATTCAAGGCCAAGGACACTACCTTCCCCTGCAAACTGGGAAGGTTTCCCTTTGTATGACTCCTGAGCCTAAAACCCCAGTCTCCATGGGATTCCTCCTTCCACACTCCATGTGGACCACACAGCTCTGAGGATCCCACCTTCATGTAGCCCTAGCCCGTCTGCAGCCCAGTCTACCAGCATTTCAATGGCATCCTCATCTCCTTGATCCATCCCCAGGGCTCCCGAAGCTGCTTTTCCAAATCACCAAGGAGACAGGTGGCTCTCCATCCCACTCTTCCCCAGCACCACACTCAGACACACACATACCCCGCCCCACCCCGCCCAGCAGCCTCTGTGCTGTTTTCTGCCACATCCTTCCATCCGTTTCCAGAGCCTGGCTTGCTATTTCTCAAACAGCTCCATACACTTCCCCACCCAAGCCTTTGCCCTTGTTGTGCCCTCAGTCTGGAATGGCCCCCTGAAACCCTGTCCTCCTAGGGGATTCCCTTTTAACTTTCCATGCCACCTTCTCCAGGAAGCCTCCCTGATTCCACCAGAAAGAATTCCCTGCTCCTCCCATGTCTCTACGGGCATCACTCCATAATTGTGATTAATTGCTAAATGTCTGTCTCCTCCATGGATTTCTTGAATGCAAGGACCAGACCCCAGTCACACCTGACCACTCTCTGCCTTCAATAGCAGCAACAATCATAGCACTAAATCTGTGCCAAGGACTGTGCCAAGCGCATTTCTTGTGTGAGCTCATTTAATTCTCAAATATCTCTATGCAGTAGGGACTCACAATCTTCAATTTCCAGATGGAGAAACAGGCTCAGAAAGATTCAGGGCTTTGCCCCAGGTAACCTCCATAGTGAGTGACAGATCCAGGGTTCAACAAAGGGATCCCGGCACTTCAAAGAGCACTGGCTTCAAGTAGGTGCTCAATGAATATTCATTAGATAAATACACAGTTTCATTTCTCCTGCCTCCAACCTCAGTGATGACAGCTCAAAGACCTGAGCACCAGTGTCCTTGTTTTCTCTGTTCCAGTTCTGACCCACTTAAAGCCAAGTTTCTTCTCCCTTCTTCTCCCTCCTCCTGTTCCAACTGTGAGCCAAGATGACCCTGCTCTGACAGTTGGGGGGGAAAATGCTATCAATAAGCCCATGGGTTTTTTTTAATATTTATTTTTTAGTTCTCGGCGGACACAACATCTTTGTTTGTATGTGGTGCTGAGGATCGAACCCGGGCCGCACGCATGCCAGGCGAGCGCGCTACCGCTTGAGCCACATCCCCAGCCCCAAGCCCATGTTTAAGAAGAAAGGCGGCATGAGAAATTTTTAGGTGAGACTGGACACTCTACGAGGCATCCCTCAAAGACCCCAAGTGTTCCCTGCTGAATCACCACAAGCATCTCCACCTTCCTCCTCCTGCTCCTCTTCTTCCTCTCTGGCCAAGTCTGCTTATTTCTGCTCAGCCAAGAAAATTCACATATGAAACACTACTTCCCATTCAATTTTGTTGTTTGCCCATTCTGTTTAGTCAGTAATTTCTCCACAATTGGTTTTGGCTCTCTTTCCAACTGCCTTATTGGTTACAGGACCACTTAGGCATAGGTCCACCTCTTTTGATTCAATGAGTACGTGAGCCTGTGAGTCCTGAACAGCTAGCCCAGAGAGAAAGGTGCAGGGCAGAGCCCCCTGGGAAGGAGCAGATGGCCCACAATATTCGGTATGCCCCAGGGCCCCCTCTACCACAGAGACAATAGCATAGACTCAATACTTGCTGTGCACTAAGAATGGATTGTGAGACGCCAACCAAACTATAAAAGCAAAATGATTCTCAAATGAATTAGAGTCCTTCTCAGACACTTACAAATTTCCTTCTCAGACACTTACAAATTTCCTCAGCCTACACCGTGCAGGCCGAGTACTAATATTGCTGGGGCTCTCCTGACAAGGCCGAGACCCAGTTCACTCCAAGCAAATAGGCCCCAGGACAGGAGACCAAAACCACATAAGACACAGAGATACAGCTCTCTGAACACAGTCCTCCCAGTCTCTGTACTGCAAGCTAACCTGGTCCAAGAGAAAGTGGTAGAACCTCCAATTCACGGGCTGATAGGGCTTCAAGAATAGCACTTAGAAGTCCTGGGTTCTGAGCGGTTCACACTCTATCAGTAGATTTTTTTTTCCACACATCTGTGCCTCACACCCCTGGGGAGTAGCAACCATGACTCTCTTGGTTTTACTCCCTCTGTGTGCCCCTCTCCCAGCATCATCCGGCCTCAGAGGGACCAGCAGCCTCAACATGTCTGGGAAATGTGGAGCAGCAGTCAGGCCTTCACACCTGAAATGGTGTGTCTGAGCAAGGTGACGTGGCTCCACTGTATGGAGTGCAAGGAAGAAGCCTGGGAGGCGGACAGCCTGGGGAACTCCGACACCATCTCCTACCAGCATGGAACCAAACCTTGGTTTCTTCCATCTTAAAATGGGAGGAGTAAGAGGAGGCACAGCAAGTACTGGGGAACTGCAGCTTTCTGTTGCTTTTATGATGGATGTGGCATGTCTGTGCCTTTTGGGGACCGTGTTTATGAGAGAAGATGTCAGAGTGTGTGTGTGTGTGTGTGTGTGTGTGTGTGTACTTGCATTCAGATGTGACCTTGTGTGGTCACATCTGAATGCAAGTACCTGAGTGCCTGTCTGAGTCAGAAGGTGTCTGCAGGAGATGTCAGGGCCCACAACACGTTACACTTGAAATGGATGTCACGCTGAAGGTGATAGTTTTCCCTGTCCCTGGCCTCAGGCCTGAGGAGGCAGGGAGCTGTGAGTTCCCAGCTGCCAGATGCCAGCTTGAAGTCACTTCCTTGGCGCCACCTAGTGGTACGGAACCTGCGAAGCTCAGACACTTTGCCTTGGGGGTCTAGAAGTACTTCTGCAGCAGGTGATGGGTCACAGACTGGGTAGGACATCTGGGCTTGTCCAGCCCTTGAAAGTCCTCCAGGAGAGTCTGGTTTTCAGTCTCAACCAGCACTATCCTATGGAACTTTCTGTGATGACAGAAATATTCTGGAATATTCTGTACCTGTGCTGTCCAATAGAGTAGCCATTAATCACATGTGACTACTGAACACTTGAAATGTGACCAGTGCAACTGAGAAACTGAATTTCTAATTATACTTAAGTAATTTAAATTAAAATTGCTATACAAATCCAATGGCTGATGCTGCATTGGACAGCACTAGTTGCGGGGGGGGTGTTTTGTTTTGTTGAACCCAAGAATACTCTATCACTGATCTACATTCCCAGTTCTTAGCCTCCCACCCCCACCCCAAAACAGGGTCTCACTAAGTTACTGAAGCTGGCCTTGAACTTGCAATCCTCCTTCCTCTGCCTCCTAAAATGCTGGGATTATAGGTGTGCACCACCACACCCAACTTGTCTAGAGCACTGTTTGAGTCCTGGGCCCCAGTTATGCCTCAAACCAGATGGACCAACCCTTAGACCTCCCAGCCACAGAAACCAAAATACCCTCATTTTACTCAGACTGGTTTGAACTGGGTTCTGGACACCTCCACAGTCTAGATCAATTAGATGATAATTCAGATCCTCTTCTAGGGCATATGAATACAAAATGCAATAAAAGAAGGCAGTAAGCAGCAATGGACACCTGCTACTGAGAGATAAGAGGGACCAGGCCACTGGAGTTGCCACCACATCCCAGGCACTGAGCTGATTTCCCGGATGCTGTATACCCCAACCCTGGAAGAGTAGGGATGCAGCATGACTGAAGGTTATCAAGGACATCTCTGTGCCTCCTTCCTATAGCACAAGCCCAGATATAGAGACAGAAAAACTGCTCACTTCCCAGATTACCAGTTGTGTGACATTAAGCAAGTGACAACCTCTGTAAGCCATATTTTCCTCATCTGTAAAATAGGAGTTGGGGCAAATACCTCATAAGGATACAGTGAGGATCAAGAGGGAGCAGATGAAAGCATTTCACACCCCTCAGTTGCACAGAGTAAGCACTGTGTGTTGGCTGAAATTATTATTAGACCAAGATTTTACAATCTGAAAAAAAAATCCTGATTAAAGGAATAATTATCTGGGTCACCCAGATGCCAGGCTGGAGAATACTTGCTTCCTCCCTTGTCTCCAAGTCTAGGCAGGCTCCACATTTTGCAAGTTCTTCCTGTAGCATCTTGTAGCCATCTGCTTTTCTACCCTACGCCGGAAACCACCTTCATCTCTCTCCTGGGCAGCTGCTGGCCCACATCCCCCTGTGTCTAATAGAGATCCACTGGGTTCCCCCTGCAGCCCCAGGGACCTTCCTGGGAAGTTCGGCTGGAGTCCCTCCACACCTTTACTCAAAACCTCCAAATATCTCCCCATAGCTCAACAAATAAAACAGCACTCTGAGCCAAAGCCTCAAGGCCCACCACCAGAGGGGACCTGATTCCTCCCTCTTCCCAGATCCAGCCTTACTCTGTTTCCTGAGCACACCTTGTTCTTTTCACTTCTCTGATCTTGTAAAAATTCAACAATTGACCAATGGAATCAAACAGAAACCCAAAAATACACCTTAGAATATATAAATATGCAGCAGGGAAAATGGAAAAATTTGTTGAAGTCTATTACTGGAACAAATGGATGATTATTTGGAAAAAAACAAAATTATAATTTGATCTCTCGTTTTAACTCAAAGTAAATTCCAGGTGGATTAAACAAGGAAACATAAAAAAATCAAATTGTTAAGGGAAAATAAAACACATAGGCAATCATTAACTTTCTGGATAGGGAACTCTTTCAAGCATAAAAGTAATAAAAAATGTAATACATGAAAAGACCAATAGATTTTACTATCTATAATTTTAAAACTTTAACACTAAAAAAAAACAGTCAATCTTGTGGGCAAAGAGCAAACTGAGAAAATTATTGGGACAAAATATGAACAATAAAAGGCTAACAGAAATTGGGTGTGATGGCGCAGGCCTGTACTAACAGCAACTCAGGAGGCTGAGGCAAGAGGATCACAAGTTTAAGGCCAGCCACAGCAACTTAGTGAGACTGTATTGCAAAACAACAAATAAAAAGAGCTGAGACCATAGTTCAGTGGTAGAGTGCCCCTGGGTTGAATTCCCAGAACATCTACCCCAAAACAAAATAAAAAACAAAACAAAACAAAATAACCTGTAATATTTTAAGACAAGAACTCTAAGGAATCAATAAGAAAAAGATGAACACCCCCAACAGAAAAATGAGTAAGAGTAAATAAGACATATTTTCTTAAAAAAAAAACAAACAGAAAGAAAGAAGACATTTTCTTTAAACAAGTGACAACTCTGTAAGCTGTATTGAGCTAAGAGTATAGCTCAATGGTAGAGCACTTGCCTACCATGTGCAAGGTCCTGAGTTGGATCACTAGCACTGGAAAAAAGGAAAGGAAGGAAGGAAAGAAGAAAAGAAAAGAAACAGAAAAAAAAGAGGAAAGAAAGAAAATTAAAATATTTACCTTAAATGGTAGCTAGCCAAAAGAAATAATCAAAGACACTTAGAAAGGTATATATTCAAGGGTTTTTGCAGCATTAATTGTTAATAGTTAGAAATTGAAAACAACCTTAATATCTAAAAATAAAGCAATGGATAAATAAATTATGGAGCATCATAAGGATAGGTTGGTATGTGACATTTTAAATCATGTTTTTAAAGAATACTTAACATTGAAAAGTGTCATTATGTAATAAATTTTTAAAGGAAATTAAAAACATAAAAGACTGTAAAGAAACATATTAAAATGAAAACATTGAGGTGGTGGGTCATAAGTTATTTTTATTTTTTTAATCCTAATATTTGTACATATTTTCTAAGTCTTCTACAATGAGCATGTACTATTTTTATAAACAGGAAAAGTGCTATTTTTAAAAAGGGAAAAAAAGACTGTACCAGTATGGGGAAATCTTGTGATCCAGCTCGGGGGGGAAAAAAAGGAGAATATAAGAACATCCCCCTGCCCCAGGCCCTGGGAAGAGGAACTAAAAGGAGGCACAGACTGTGATCTGATAGTTGGGCCAGGGCCATTTTAATTCATTTATTCAAAATTATATTAATGTTTGTAGAACAAACAAAATAAGAAGTGCTCTTGTCAGTCCAAATGATGTGAACATTAAATATTGGTGAGGGGCAGGAGATGAAGCTCAGTGATGGAGGGAGGGCTTGTGTAGCACAAGGGAGGCCCAGGGTTCAATCCCAGCACCACAGAGGAAAGGAAAGAACAGGAAGGGAAGGAAATCTCAGTGAGGATGTAGGGAATAAGACTCTCATGGAGCCCTCGTGGACCCTTAGGAGGAGTGTGAGTGGTAAAATCCCTCCTGGGGACAATCTGCCAACATCTCATAAACCTGCAACCCAGCTGCCTCATTCCTGGGTTCTTCCCTAGGAGATCTCTCACCAATGCACAGAGTTCAAGTGGGGACAGTCACCTTGGCACTGTTTGCCACATAAGGAAACGACACAACCTAAGATCCAGCAATACAAGTACAATAAGGAATACCAAAAAGGGATGTTTGTGAAAAATAAGCACTACATGGAAATTCTAAAAAAAAGGAATCCAGCCAAATGCGGTGGTGCAAGCCTGTAATCTCAGTGGCTCTAGAGGCTGAGATAGGAGGATTGCGAGTCCAAAGCTAGCCTCAGCAAAAGCGAGGTGCTAAGCAATTCACTGAGACCCTGTTTTAAATAAAATACAAAATAGGTCTGGGGATGTGAGTCAGTGGTTGAGTGCCCCTGAGTTTCATCCCCGGTACCAAAAATAAAAAGAAGGAATCTAGACAGAGTCCAAAAAGCAAGTAGACAGGCACAAATGCAGAACTCTAATGGAAACGGCAGCTATCACGTCTGGTGCACATTGCATCCCTCCACTGGTCTAAGCACTGGGCATATGTAAGTGCACTTAATCCCCCAAATAACCCGAGGAGCTCGTTTTGCATTTTATTACTAGTTCCATTTCTAACAAAAGAAACTGAGACATAGAGAGATTGAGTAACCTGGCCAAAGTCATAAAGCCAGTAAGTGGCAGAACCAAGGTCTGAATCCAGGCAGTCTTGTGTCAGAACATCATATCAAACATATTCAAAAGATGTCATGCATGTAAAAATTCTTAATATAGTCAACCCTTGGTCTCTATCAGAGATCGGTTCCAGGACCCCACACAAATATCAAAGTCCACAGACACTCAAGCCTGTGCTCAGATAAAAGGGCGTAGTATTTGCATACAACCCATGCACATTCTCCCACATAGTGCAAATCACCTCTAGATGACTGGCAATGCCTCATACAATGTAAATAGTTATTATACTGTATCATTTAGGGAATAATCACAAAGGGATTATTCTCTATATATTCAGTACAGAAACAATTTAAAAAACATTTTCAATCTCAATTTGGTTGAATACATAGATTTGGAACCCAAGGATGAGTGGGTCAACTGCACACACAAAAAACTAACTACACAGTGTTTTCTAGATACTGTGGATATGAACATCAGAAAAACACCAACCGAGAGAAAACACAGCAAATTATTTGTTTTTCCTCATAGTATTCACCTCTGTGGGTGGAAGAGACAGAATTGGGCCAAAAAGAAGAGAGACTACAGGCACTTAACTTTATCTCTGATGGTGTTTTCCTTTAATTTAGCAAAAGTTATACACAGTATTACCACATGTGTCATCCTTAGAGAAAAGGATGACAGCAAAACACCAAGTCCCTGAAGTGCCCCCTGCACTCCCAAGAACCTAGCCAAGTTAAGGGAACAACAAAAGCTAGTCTGGGCCAAGAACGTCCAGATAAATATCTCAAAGGACACTGACCTTCCCTAGCATATGCTGGGAATTAAGGCAAGTCAGTGTTATCTATAGGAAGCTACTTTCTTGAATGCATGACAAGTTCTTTGGGATGCTGGTCAAACAATGGAATGAAACAAGCTAAGCTGCTGATGTCCCTGCTGCTGAACCTAACTTATGAAAGTCCCCTCCCTATGATGACCAGTGCAGACCAGATCACCATGGAGAGGGTAAGTGCTCATCCAATCAGCCACCACCAGACAAAGCATCATGAGGGAAAGAGGCACTACTTTCTGATGAAGCATAAGATGTACTGTGAGAAACAGAGGTGCTACTAGTCCAATGTGGAGCGTTCCCATATTTCCCAATAAATCTTATGTCTCATATCCCATCTCCAGGCATCTTCTTTGGTCTCTCTGCAACCTATCCCACTGCCCTATCACAACTGGGCTATGGACAGTACACCATACAATCCAGTAATTCCACTCCTATCAAAAGCAGGGAGCCAAACAGATATTTGCATGCTAGTATTCATAGCAGCATTATTCACAAAAGCCAAAAAGTAGAAACAACCCAGGTGTCCATTGACAGGTGATTGGATAAACAAAATGTGGTACAGATATAAAACTGAATATTATTCAGCCTTGAAAAGGAAGGAAATTGTGACACATACTACAAAATAAATGAATCTGAAAACATTGTACTAAGTGAAATAAGCCAGACACCAAAATTAAAAAAAAAATTGCACGATTTCACTTATATGAGGTTTGCAGAGTAGTCACATTCACAGAGGCAGACAGCAGAATGGTGGTTGCAGGACAGGAAGGAAGAGAAATGGAGAGTCAGTGTTTGATGGGCACAGTTTCTATTTGGGGTGATGAAAGGTTCCAGATATGAACAGTAGTGATGGCTGAACAACAATGAGACTGTACGTAATGCCAACGACCATTAAAAATGGTTAAGGTGGTGAATTTTCTATTATGTATATTTTACCATAATAAAAACAATTAGTGGAAAATGAGAAAAACTACTGACAACTGTCAGTGGTTCAGCAATCAAGCACTGGTCTGGCATGAGGGAAGTCCTCAGAGTTCTATTTCTTGAACCTCAGGAAAAAAAAAAAATAATCCCGGTGAAGTGGCCCACACCTGTAATCCCAGTGACTTGGTAGGCTAAGGCAGAGGATCAGAAGTTCAACGTCAGCCTCAGCAACTTAGCAAGACCCTGTCTCAAAGTAAAACTAAAAATGGCTGGGGATGTATCGCAGTAGTAGAGCATTCCTGGGTTTGATCCCGAGGGAAAAAAAAAAAGAAAATGTTAACAACTATAAATTCTGGATCTGAGGTTTGTCATGTCATTATCTTTTTTTTTTTTTAATATTTATTTATTTTTTAGTTCTTGGCGGACACAACATCTTTGTATGTGGTGCTGAGGATCGAACCCGGGCCGCACGCATGCCAGGCGAGCGCGCTACCGATTGAGCCACATCTCCAGCCCCAATGTCATTATCTTTTAAAAAGGGGGAAAGAAAGAAAGAAAGAGGCTTTGTGTGATGAGGATGTGGGAACGAGTTCCCCAGCAGGCAGGATAGGATGCCCCTGGAAGCTAGCTCTGGTTTCTCCATCTCTTCCCTCCTCCTCCTGTTTTTACTGTAGGGTGGTTGCTATAGAAACAAGGGGGCACCTTGGGCTCCCAGAGCTCCGCCCAGGTGCTGCTAACTCCAGAATAATATCAGCACGTGAATAAAAGAAAAGTCCCATTGGTACAGGCCCGGCGTACACACAGGTCTGCCCCCGTGACCCCATCTATCCAGTGACTGTGTATGTCCCCTATGCACGCCTCCATCCTCAGCAGGTAGGTTCAGATCTAGGTGCACATCAGTTCAGTTTACCCATGTGGGTATAGGTGGGTGCGCCTGCAGGCATGTGGGCACATCACATGGTTATGTGTATTCGGTGATCGCACAGCCCAAATCCATTATTAATAATATCAGAACTATTAAGGCAAAGAGCATTTGTCAAGCATGTACTAAGTAAGCCCTGTGCTCCATGTTCCACAGCAACAGTGTCCATATACAGGCACTAAGATTATCCCTAGGTAAAGAAAATAGGCACGAAAATAGGCTTGCAGAAGGTCACCCAGGGGCCACGAGCCTAACTGCTGAATCTGCATGGTGGGGAAGAGTGCTTTAAATGGATGGTTTTCCCCACAAAGCTGCAACCAGACTGCAACGTCAGCTCCACCTCTGGCCCTGACAACTCAGGTTTCCTAGACCCCACTCAGGCCTAATGAAAAAGAATGTCCTAGGTGGGGCCCGCAGAAGCTGCATTTTAACTTTTTCCCCTGGAGAGTTCTGCTGTGCCACCAGGGTAGGCAGCCACTGATCCATGCTGGGCCCCCCTGGCTAATGAGATTGAGCAGGATGGGGACCAGGCTGTACCTCCAAAATCCTAAGCCCAGAAATGAGCCCAAGAAAGTCCACAGCACAGAGCTCCTCGATTCCACATAGCATCTTCTAGCAGCAAACCACCCAAGAAAGGGCCAGTGGCTGTCATCACACACCTCCCTCTTAGGGCAGGGCCCCCAAAGTCAGTTATGTGGCTTTGTGGCCTGCCAGGCACGGATTTCCGCCCACTCCACCCTCTCAGAATGAGCTGGGCTGGGGTGGAGGGTTCACACTGTGGTAACCTGCTGGTTCACAGCTCGGCTGGAGGAGACAGCCACCTCACCTGAGCAGTAAACAATGTGGGAACCTGGAAGAAATAAACAGTGTGGGAGGTCAGGCTGAGCACCCAACCAGGCTCCCACAGGCCCAGGCCACCAGGGGAGAGGGACGCAGACAGAAACCACCTGACCGCCACTCCCAGGAAGAGCTAACTGCAAGCCCTGACTTTCTGCTCCAGGAAGGGGGCACTGGGTGTGTGTGGAGGAGGCACATCTAGGCTGGCCCTGGACAAACAGGCACCATCTCAATAAGGCCTGTGGGAGAAAGAAGTAAAGGTGTTTTGTGCTGACCAGCAAGGAGGACAGTGACCTATCACTATAGCCAAAGGTCAAGAGGAGAAACAGCTGCAAGAAAACAAAACTAGAAATAACCGAGACACAAAGAGGTTAAATAACTTGACTAAGATCACCCAGCTGGTGGAGTCACGATTCCAACAGAGGCTGCCTGACTCCAAAGCCCACAAACTATCCACTAAAATGGGGCTCGGTGGTTGATATTCTTTTCTTCTGCACATATTTGAGAATGCTATAAAGGACTGGATACCATTGCCCCCAGAAGTTCAGCAACATCTGGAGACATTTTTCATTGTCCCAACTAGGAGGTGAGTTGCTGGCATCTAGTGGGTAGAGGCCAAAGATGCTGCTAAACATCTTGCAGTGCCCAGGAGAGCCCCCAACCACAAGGAATCATCCAGCTCAAAACGATGCTATAAACCCTGGCTGGGGTGACTCACCCTCCTGGAGTCCATTTGATCCTCCAGTCTGATGTGACCCATCACATTTGTTTACCCCTTGGGACAGCAGTTCCCAAACTTCACTGCATATTGAAATCACCTGGGGAATCTTTAAAAACTACAGATGCTGAGTTCTACCCAGACATTCTGATTTCACTGGAATTAGGTACAACCTGGGCATCATAATTTTTTTTAAAAAAAAACACCTCCTCCCCACAGGTGACACAAAATGCAGAAATATGTGGAGACCACTGTGTCAAGGAAATGAGCAGGGATCAAATGTGCTATGGATTCAAAGACAGGGGATGCTCATGTCATAAAGAGAAGTCTCTGGGGGATATACACAACCACAACTGCCCAGCCCCCTACAGCAGGAGTGGGGACCATTCCTGTACCAGCCTCCTGGAGACCACAAGGTCTGCCATAGATCAGGCTCCGCAAGCACAGGCCAGAGCTACAGCTGGCTTTGGGGATGATGAATTAGTCAGAGCTGGCAGAGACCGGAGAAGGAGGTTAATTAGAGACAGCCTTTGTCACTGTCTGGGCAGGAGATAATGGGCCTGAACTGGGAGGCAGGAGGACCAACCCCCCATGACTCAGAGGCTTCTCAACCCAGTGACAGAAGAAGAACTGGATCTGAAAGAGAGAAAAGGTTAATTGAGAGGGAGCACAGTCTGGGAATGCAGCCAGAAATGACCAGGCAGTGGCAAAGGGGAGTGAGAATAGAGAGGGAAAGGCAACCTGGGAAAAGGGTTTTGGGAATCAGTCACAGAGAAATGGGAAATGAGACCTAGGGGCACAGGTGGCATGCAGGCTACCTGACAGGCTGAACTGGCCTGCAAGAAAGGGCACAAATAACTATTTCTTTTTCTTTTTTTTTTTTTTTTGGTGCTAGAGATCAAACCAAGGGCCTCATGCATGCTAAGCAAGCATGCTACCATTCCACTGAGACACGCCCCAAGCCCCACATATCTGCTTTTTAAATTCTCAAGGTGGTTGTCAAAATTTTGCCTAAAACTCCAGATTCCTGGAAACTCCTGTAAAGTGGATGATCTGCTGAGGTAGACCAGCATTCCAGATGCATGCACGGGCCAGGCCCTACAGGGGCTGCCAGGTTCCTCTAGACAAAGCATCTGCTCACCAGGGCCCCTAGGCCCCTCCCCATGGTTGAATTCCTGCCAGCATCTGGGTTTCTCTTCAGAAAGAGATGAAGTCCTGAATCAAAAAGCTGCAAAATGGAGCTGGGCACCGTGGCCCACACCTATAATCCCAGTGGCTCTGGAGGCTGAGGCAGGAAGATTGTGAGTTCAAAGTCAGCCTCAGCAAAGGCAAGGCACTAAGCAATTCAGTGAGACCCTGTCTCTAAATAAGATACAAAATAGGGCAGGGGATGTGGCTCAGTGGTCGAGTGCTCCTGAATTCAATCCCCAGTACCATAAAAAAAAGCTGCAAAATAGAGCTGATGGAAACAAGCTAGAGCCAATGTGTCAAGACAGAAAGCTGGACTCTCATGTTCTGATGCCACATTCACCACCTTCCTGCCTATTAATCAGCTAGGAATATCCCCACTTGGGGTATCAGGTTGCTGACCTCTAATGAAGGAGGTTAAAACCCATGACCTCTAGCTGTCCATCCTCGTGTCCATGCGGCTCCTGCAGGCTGCTTGGAAAACCTAAACTCCTGTCAGCCCAGACACTGAGGGATTATGAAAACAGCCAAAGAGTCTAGAGATGATCACCTAAGGGAAGAGAAAAGAAGACTCAGGGCACAAGAGCCACCTTCCAAAATCTGAAGGGCTCTCAGGTGAAAGAAGGGTTAGCTGCCTTAGGAACCAGGTTTGGGAAACCAAGGGATAAAACTGAATTAAGAAATGGTGGTTAGATTCAGATGAAAATAATGGTCAGCTTTGAACAAGGAGAGCAGCATTACAATAGAATAGGCATCCTTACAAGGTAATGTGCTCCCCATCCCTAGAGGTTACAAAGTTCAAGCTGAGTAAATAGTTTCAGAGGCAAAGGAAATTCACATAGTGGCTAATTTGAATTTTTTAATTTCAAATCCTAAGACTTCAGAGATCTGAGGGTTTCTCCTGAAGGCTCCCCTCCCCCTCTCTCAATGCTCCCAAGCATTAAGCTCTAGACTCTGCCTCCCAGGAAGGCTTAAATGGTCCAGACAAAGCACAGAACATGTCCTTGCTCCTCTTGGCTTCACTAGGACCACAGTCCCATAGCCAGACCCAACAATTCCCGCTGCATGACCAGCTGCCCCAGCAGAGCCTCACAGAGTCCCATAGAGGACCCCTGGGGGAGGGGCCTCCCAGCACAATCTGGGGGCCATCTATGTACCCTCCTGATACTCCCAGGGAGCCAGTGGAAGAAGGCAGGCACCACCTGTTCCCAGACACCAAATACACCCAGGGTCCACACAGTATGGACAAAAAGTACAAAGGATACATAGTTTGGGAAGTCAAAGGCCTTTCTCTAAACCCCAGTGGGAGCAATTCTTCCCCAGCCCTAGCCAAATCCAGGCTCTGGTAAGCCCAACAGAGTTCTCCAGACTATGCGTCTCCCATCCCAGGACTGTGCAGGGCTCTGGGCTGGGATACCTGTGAGAAAGCCCAACTGGACAGCCAGAAACAGGAACCATGCAAGGATTCAGGGAGATGAATGGAGTGGGCCTGGGCTGGTAGGACATAGGCTGCCCCATGGGCATTCTCTCCCACCTCCCTGTCCTTGCCCCCCACACTAACACAGTTAACCATGTCCCATTCCTTTTTTTTTTTTTTTTTTTTTTTTGAGACAGGGTCTTGCTACATTGCTTAAGGCCTTGATAAGTTACTGAGGCTGGCTTAAAACTTGTGATCCTCCTGCCTCAGCCTCCTGAGCCACTGGAATTACAGGCATGCGCCCATGTGCCCAGCAGCCATGTCCCATTCTGCTCCACCAACCACATGGAGAATACCCTCACAGGGCTCCAGGTAGAATCAGAGCCCTTCCTGCCTACCAACCCACACCCATCTCATAAAAGCACCAATCCTCAGGACCTACTGGCCAGGGCTACCAGTCGCTCCCTGCCTGCCCATTAGCAGACACCCACCAGACCTGGTCAAGTTCTGGGAAGCTGTCTGTCCACCCAGAAACCAGAACAGGGACTCACCAAGGCTTTCTGGGCATGATGGGGACCGACCAGGATGAGCACCAGGAGCACACAGGTCCCTGGAGTTTGCAGACCTTGCTACCTGGCAATTGGCACCTCCAGGTGTGTCCCCAGTGCCTAGCAATGAAATCAGACCACAGCCCAATTGCCAGCTAAGCACCTGCCCGCCTTGCTTCTCTCTGTAGCCAGACACTCACGCCCCAGACTCTAAATCCCAAAACAGACATGTTACTGGTTACCATAGGAACTTGCTAAAGACAAAAAAGGCACCACGCAGCACCCACATGGGCCCTCAAAGCTCATGTCCACTTTCACGGGCAGGTGCACATACAGGCTCACACACTGCTCTCAGGTTTAGGGCCCATCCTGAAGAAAATGATGACCGAGGGTCTGATGCTGCACACAGAAACAGACATGCTTCCCTCAGCACCACCCAGAACACTTGGAATAGGCCGAGCTGTCAGTCACAGGACAGCAGGGCTCACCTGGAGCTCACCTGGAGCTCACCTGCCTAAGGTACTCCAGAAGCTGAGCAGGGTGAAGACCAGACCAGGCCCACCAGCTTCAGGACCAGGGAAAGGGCACTACCCACCACCACAGACCACACACAGGCTCTCCCAACCCCCCAGAGGCAACTCCTCTCCTCTGTCCCCCTAAGGGTCAGGATCCACGACAGGTACATGGGAGGGAGAGTGGAGATGGGAGTTTTTATATTCATAGCCTTACTTCCACCCCTCCCACTCCCCCAAACTGCCCCAACTCCATAGTTTCCTGTCTTCAAAATGGTACCTGCATCCACCTAGGGCTCACCTGGAAATCTGAGAGTCGTCACCTTGATCACCTCCAACGCCCTCAGTCTCCACTTCCAAACCAGCTCCAGCTGGAAAGTCCACCTCCCCCACAGCTCTCTCCAGCCCCACTGCCCCCACCCCAGCCTCAGCACCTCCACTCTAACCCCTGCAGTGACTTCTCCCCTGGCTGAAAACCCACCTAGTAACCCAGCCCTCTGCACAGCCCAATGACAACCCTAGAACCGGTCCAGCCTGCCCCCCACTCCACCCCTGTTTTCTGTCTCTTAAGAATAACAGCTCCCAGGTCCTCCCACCGGAGATGCTTCACCCACTCCCTGCACGCTGCAGTTCCCTGGAGCCCCTCCCTTCTCCCACTGACCTTACACACCCTTGGAGACAGCTCAGGCATCCCCAGGTCTCCAGGAGGAGAGGGCATCATAGCACTTACTATGGCAACTGTCTGTGCCTGTACCCGCGTGGGGTTGAAAGTTGTTGTGGGCAGAGACTGTGTCCTCACCCCTCCCCCAGCCCCTGGCACTGGGCTTGGAATGTATGTGCCCAGTAAATGTTAGTTGAACTGACTCAGCTTTCTCCCCCCAAAAACATCGAGCTCCCCATGTCCTTGACAATCCCAGCAAACTCTCTCTTAGCAGATGCCCTAGGTATGTAGGAGAGGAGTTAAGATGAGTCAGTCCCAGGAGATTCTAGAACATCTTGGCCATGCCTGAGGATTCTTATAACCTGCAGTGAACAAAGAGTCCTGATGGCCAAAGGTAAAAGAACTGAATTGGTGATCATGGCCCAATGCATAAAAAGAGCCATCATTTTGAAATCAAGGGGAGACCTACAGAAGAAAGGGATTTCTTAAGCTGGAGACAGTCAGTGCCCAGACGCCTGAGTTTTGACTCTGCTTTCACCCCTCATGTGAGAATGTGGCTGGCTAACACCAAGAGAGCCAGGAGAAGGGATGTCACAAAGAATAATTTCGATTTTGCTTGTGATTCTCACAGACTGGTGACAGAAGCCCTGAGTTTAGAAGGCTGAAGCAGAGCAAGACACTGAGCTCCCTAAATGTGGCAACCCCTGTGCTGCATGGACAGTGTCTCCAGCAGCTGCCCTTGGGGACTCTAGAGGCCAAGGGAAGCTACACTGAAACACACTGCCTGCTCCTGCCCTGTGCGGCCACCTCGGCTTAAACAGGATTTTGAATTCATAGCTGGTTTGATCAGATAATTTAGGAGTGGCTATGTGCTATCTTCTGGCCAAAGCATGATACAGCTGAATGGCAGCTCCCAGCCAGGCTATTGTCTCCTTCAGGCTTCCTCCTCCCTCCCCTAAGGACGACACAGTCACACCTGGGTCCCACTGCATGCCTTCTCCCTACAAGGGATGCCATTTCCAGGGAAGAGCCAGGGCCATCAATCAAAAAGTTGGATTCTTTTTCCTACTAGGCAATGAATTATAAGTCCCTCCCCACTTCCTGGTGTGTGCATGATACTGTGTCCCTGGGAGTAGAGACAGGCTGCCCTGAACCATCCCCATGCTCATTCAGTCCCTGTGGCTGGCCCCAGCACACAACAGTCATCTCTGGTGGCAGGAGCCATGCATCAGTCAGACAGACATTAACATGCGTGTGCCTACGCATGCGTGCACGCACATTCACACACCTCCTTCTTTAACAAAGAAGCAGGGGTCTCTGAGGAGGGAGGGCAGGGGGTGGAGGAAAGTATCTGAAGCTCCCAGCTTGGCTTCTCACCCTCTGGGTGTTGCTTTAGAGCTATCCCCAAGAAAACCCCAGACACCTGGCCCTGCCAGCCTGGGCTCTTCTCTGGGCAAAACTAATCTATGACTCAATTACTGCAGACAGGGACCTTGTCCCAAGCAGAACCCCAGAGCAGGACAGAGAAAGGGAGAGAGCCCCAGATGCTGATCCTGCCTCTTTCTCTCCACCTGCCACTGCCTTTTTCTCTCCATTCTTCTACCAGCACATGGTGGGCTAAGCATGGTGGCTCAGGCTTCACTCAGCAAATATAGACTGAGAACCTGCTTCGTGTCAGCACTGTGTTAGGCCTTAGGGAGCCAGAGATGAAAGGTGCAGAGTCCTGGCTCTCGGAGACTTTCATGGCCTGCTTTCACTTATCCTGCAGTGAGGACCTACCATCTCAGCCAAGGTTCTGGAAGAAATACAACAGCTGTGCACATAAGCCAGTATGTTAAAGCTAGAGAGCAGGTTGTTCACTAGCCCAATCCTCTCATTTTACAGATGAGGAAACTGAGACCCAGAGAAGTTAATGATTCACCCATTTGTTAACCTGGAGCTATAACCTGGGCCTGCCAACCCACAATTCTTTCTCCTGCATGGCACGGCCACCACCCCCCTTTCCATGTTCCTGTGTGGCTCTGTGCCACCAATGCAGTTAAGTAAGTCCTTGCCCTCTAGGAGTCTTCCTCATTCAGGCATTACAGGCCCCTCTAAATCTGGGCCTGGAGCAGGGAGACTGGACCAAAACATTCCACTCCTATGCACATAAGGAAGAGAGCAGGAAAGCAGGGTGGGGAATTAGGTGCTGAGAACCACTCAGCTCCACCCAAGACAGAGCAAAGTACAGACCTGGTTCAAATCCTAATTCCCTAACTTAACTTGCTGAGGAGCTTGAACAAGTTTCCTAACCTCTCCAAGTCTCTATTTTCTCATTTCTAAAATGCAGAAAGCAAGGGTGCCTGCTCTGTGAAGTGGTTGCAAAGCCTTCAGAAAGCAGTGCAATGAAATCTAAGCACATAGTCAGTGCCTAATTATGGTGGAGTCAGACTCCCATCTTCAGAGCCACATGCCTTAGGGACAGGTCCAAGAGTTACATGGCTGACTTGAAGTCACGGACACTGGGTCCCTAGATAGGGAGCCAAAGCTCATGGAGCAAGGGCCACAGCCCAGGAATAGCCGCTGCTCAGCAGTGAACACAAAAGACTGCATCTACAGGAGCTACTGGCAATGCCCAGAAAGAAGGATGTGGGAGCTGATCTTTTTCACCCCCAGGGAAGTGAAGATTCCTGGACACCACCTCCTACCGCATCTGCACAGCCCACAGCCCATCCTTCTACTCTAAGAACTAACCCCTCCCACCAAGAGTGGCTGCCATAGCAGCCATGTTTGAGTCCCCTTCTCTCCAGCTAAACTGACTGGATCACAACTATACAACTGACAAGGCCTGAGCCAATCAGACTCTTTTTAAAAGCTTTACTGAGATGTAATTTACATAACGCTTTTAAGTGTATGCACTTTCTTAAAGGTTCTTAATACATTCACGAGATTGTGCAACCATAACCACTATTTGTCATTATCATCCAAGGGCCTAAGCTCTCAGACAGTTCCCCAGGTGCCTAGAGACCTGACGGGGCCCCAAACCTAACATTGGTACTCCTGAACTTTCTAGTTCCAAAATATTTTCATCATCCCAAAAAGAAGCCTGTATCATTTAGGTTTCACTCCCCTTTTCCCTTCCCAACAAACCCCCAAGCCCTACGCGAACACTTATCTACTTTGTCTCTTGGGATCTGCCTATTCTAGACATTTCGTGTAAATGGAATCATTCAATATGTAGTTTTTGGCATCTGGCTTCTTCCATGTAGAGTTTTCAAAGTTCATCCATGCTACACTATGTATGCATCAGGACTTCATTTCTTCTTTTGGTCAAGTATTATTCCACATTTCGTTTATCTATTCATCTGTTGATAGACTTTTGGGTCATTTCTACTTTTGCTTATTATTAATAACTATGAACATTTGTTTACAAATTTTTTGGTGGACCTAAGAATGGCATTTCTGGCCATATGGTAACTCCACGTCTTAACATTTTGAGGAACTGCCAGATTGTTTTCCAAAGGAATTCCATCACTTTATATTCTCACTAGCAATGTGTATGAAGGTTCCAATTTCCCCATATCCTCAACAACACTGATGACTCTTTTTTATTACAGCCATCCTATTGTTTGTGAAGTGATATCTCATTGTGTCTTTCATTTGCATTTCCCTGGTGGCTAATAATGTGTTTGAGCATCTATTCATGTGATTGTTGCCCACTTACATATTTTCTTTGGAGAAATGTCTATAAAAATCTTTGCTTTTGTTTTCATGGTGCCAGGGATCAAACCCAAGGCCTCACACATGCCCTCAGTGCTCTGCCACTGAGAGTTACATCCCTAGCCCTCTTTGCCCACTTTTTCTGGTTTCTTGTTTGTTTATTTATACCAGGGATTGAACCCAGGAGCACCTAACCACTGAGCCACATCCCCAGCTATTTTTTTTTTTTTAATTTTGAGACAGGAAATTGTTAAGTTGCCTAAGAACTTGCTGAGTTGATGAGGCTGACTTTGAACTTGCAATCCTCTTGCCTCAGCCTCCCAAGCTGCTGGGATTACAGGTGTGCACCACTACACCCAGCTGCCCGCTTTTTCATCATGTTATTTGTCTTTTGATTGCTGAGTTGCAAGTGTTCTTTATACATTATAGGTATGAGTTCATTATCAGGTAGGTGAATTGAAAATATTTTTCCCCTTCTGTGAGTTGTCTTTTCACTTTCCTGGTAGTGTCTTTTGCAGCACAAAAGTTTGTTTTTTTTTAATTTTGGTGATGTTTAATTTATTTTTATAGTTGTTGCTTAAGTTATTGGGGTCCTTTCTGAGAAACTATTGTGTTACCCAAGGTCACAAAGATTTACACCTATGTTTTCTTCCAAAAGTTTTATAATTTTAGCTCTTAGACTTGGTTTTTTTTTGTCCATTTGACTGCATATGGTGTTTGCAAGAGAGGGCTCCAGTTCCATGGTTTTAAATATAGATGTCCAGTTGTCCTTGCACCATTGTTGAAAAGACTATTTTCTCCATTAATTGTCTTTGCACTCTTGTTAAAAATCATTTGACCATATATATGAGGATTTCTGAACTCCAAATTTTATTCCATTAATCTGTATGTCTACCATGTTGCCAAGATCGCACCATCCACAGCTTTGCAATAAGTTTTGAAATCAGAAGTACAGTCCTCCAACCTTGTTCTTCTTTTTCAAGATTGTCCTTGAGTTTCCATATGAATTTCAGGATTGGTTTACCAATTTCTGCAAAGAAACTAACTTGGATTCTGATAGAATAGGGAACTAGATAGTTCCTGGTTGAATCCCTCCTGGGCAGTAGCTCCACTTTCTCTCCTGGGGTTCCCTAAGGCACCCTGGCAGCTTAAATCCATCTTTAGCTTAATCAGAATACACCAGGTTTTTGTTTCTTGCAATCAAAAGAATCTTACAACTAGAAATTCAGTCCCACATCTTGTCCCAAACCATCATCTCAATATCACTTCCCAAGGGCCTAAGCTTTCAGACAGTTCCCCATATGCCCAGGGACCTGACGGGGTCCCAAACCTAACACTGGCCCATGCCCCCAGCCCTTCACTCTACCTTATACCTAGTTTCCCTCCATGTTATAAATATTTTATTTACCAGTTAAAACACACAGACCTTCAATAAATGCTTATGCATTTGCACTGGATTTCCCAAGACCACCCCCCAAAGAAACACTTCTACTCCACCCCAAAGCAACTCTGCTTCATGCCTCACATCTCATTCAATATGCAGATATGCCCTGGGAAGCTCTTGGAAGGCGAGACATGGCTGTGTCTGTGGGACAAAAGATATGGAAACTGAAGCCCAGAGAAGTTCAGTGTCCTGGCCTGAGATGATGCATCCTGAACCCTGGACTGCACAAATATACACACCCTGCCAACCCAGGCACAGGGGGCCCCACTGTCATGCTGCAGCTTTAGAAGCCACCTCCTCCCAGCAGTCTTCCAGGACTGCTCCACAGCACCCCTAGTATAATACCTACAAAGAGACTGAAAGCCCTCAAAGGGCAGGAACATTCTATGTTCCATCCAAGCCCTGCTAACTGCCCACCCTCACTTTTCTGAGTAAAACAGACCACAGTAAGAAGCCCCTTGTTTTGATCCCCTTATACGTCAACCCTCAAGACTGTCTATACCTTGCCCAGGGACCTCTATCCAAGGAGACACAATCAGTGCTGGCAACTGAATGGGAAACTTTTCTGTAGAGATGAGCAGTGACAACCCAGAATAGCTACCTCTGACAAGGCAACTCACTGGAGGAATTTTCTTTTAGGATTAATTCACATGTGGCAGGGGAATATTTTGAGTTAGTGACCAATACTTTTTCCCTCCTAGAATTTTCCTCCTTTTCAATTCACTCAATTTGAGCAGGTGGTTATTATGTCTTCATTGACCCCACGAGAAGGATGCAGAAGTTTCTTAAACTTGAGTTAAGTCTCAAAAAAAAAAAAAAAATAGGGGCTGGGGATGTGGCTCAAGCGGTAGCGCGCTCGCCTGGCATGCGTGCGGCCCGGGTTCAATCCTCAGCACCACATACAAACAAAGATGTTGTGTTCACCGAAAACTAAAAAATAAATAAAATATGTAAAAAAAAAATATAGAGGATCAAGATGCAGACAAGATGGTTTGCAGAAACACAGAGAGAAAAGAACAAGGTGATAAGGAAGGGAAGAGACGACAGAGTATCTAAGAGAGAGAGGTACTAAATAGGGCTTCCCCAGACAGACAAGCAGACACATGGTAACACAAGGCAGATAATTCCCAAGCCCAAGCAGGACTTCTGCCATGGAAGCCTCAGAGGTGCCTAGGTAATAGGTGAATCAATGACCAGCTAATCCCACACACACACACCAAGTGTGTTTTATGAGGCTCTGGAACTGTGTGGCACAATTATTCAAGGAGACGAGAAACGTCTGAAAGACATCCTGATGGAACTGGGTCTTCACATAAAAATTAAAGTGATAGAAAAGGACAATTATCTTTCTTACTACTAAGTGTGTGGCTTCAAAGTCACACCCTCTGTACACATTCCCACCTCGCTGGTCCCTCCTGCTTCCAACCCCAACTCTGCCTTCCCTGGACATCCAGAAATCAAGAGCCTACTTCAGCCTCCTCCAACAGGGAAGCCACCTCCACTGAGACTGGGATCGGACCACGCAACAGCCCCACTGTGTTTCACACAACATGGGAGGGAACCGCGGCCCTGGGAGAGCATGGTTGGCTGCCATCTCTGACTCTATAGAATAAGAAGTGGCTACTTACTTGACCTTCAGACTCGCCAGCATGGTCTTGTCGATCCTGCCAAGAGAAAAAAACAGAGCATCAATCTGTGCAGGGTTGAAGTCTCCCACCCGGTATCTGCAGCGGAAGGGTCCCAGGGTGGGCCTAGCTCACTAGACTGCAGGGCCCTGTAGCAGACAGCTCCAGAGCCAATTCTCCTCCAGCCCAGGGACAGAGGACTGTGTACTTTGGAAGGCCTGGGGCTACACATAGCCCTATAAGATGGGTACTTTTATTCTTCCCGTTTTAATAATGAAGAAACAGGCTCAGAAAGGTGAAGTCCCTGACCCAGTCTGACTCTAGATATCTGCATTAAGGGGGTCTTAAGCCCTTTTTTATGTAGCCTCTCCCTTTATTATTCCTATCCCCACAAGGGACCTGTGTAACCCAGCTGGATCCCTCATTGGTATGAGGACAACCAACACATCCACATCTCCTGGTCTTCAGCT
This sequence comes from Marmota marmota marmota, assembly GCF_001458135.2. NCBI lineage: Eukaryota > Metazoa > Chordata > Mammalia > Rodentia > Sciuridae > Marmota > Marmota marmota. The sequence continues at coordinate 583,244 of NW_025999891.1, forward strand.
TTGGGAAGATATGAGCACTTTCTAGTAACTGGGACCCTCCTGCTCTAGGAGCTGCCTGTCCATCTGGGCAAGCAGACTTCCCCCCTGGGACAAAACCCAATGGCAGGCTCCAGGAAGAACCATCAAGGGTGTTCCATCAAGCGCTGGAGCTGGGAGCAGGGAAGATCACGTTTGCTGCAGACTGTCCTGGCAGCCGCTCCTCCACCCCAGCCTGCGCCCGCCCTCGCTGGCAGAGGAGGCAGTGCTGGGAGCTTCTATTTTTACCCCCTGTATATGCCAGCCCTTATGGCTGGCAAAGGGAGTTTCCTTCCCCCTCTCCAGAGACAGAGAGGTGGTCAATATTCCCACTGTCTGAGTCTCCTGCGGCTTACAGATCAGGATCACCAGGGTCACCACCTGTGTCACCATCACTATCAGTATCGCCAACACTGTCGGTGTCACATCACTATCAGTGCAACCCCAAGTGTGCCCATCATTATCGGAGTCACCAAAATCACCATCACTTCCAAAATGCAGGAAACCCTGGAAAGTTCTTTTGGGTACCACTATCTAGCCAGCTTAGCTCTGCCTCAAGCTTCCCATACACATGACTGCTGAGGCCAGTGGGGGACAGAGGAAGAGAGAAGGCCACCTGATGAGGACACAGTTCCCCACACACACCTCAGGTTAGCAGAAACTTTGAGCTGAGAGTAGGATCCTCTCTCTCTGAATAAGCTCCCAGCACCCTGTTCTCGGTGCCCAACAGCAAAACAATCTGCACCCTGAGTGTCCTTGGCCCATGTCCTTCCCAGTTTCTTCCCCTCACTCTGTCCTGGGGCCCCATCCTCTTGGATGAAGACCTCTTCCTCTCCCATTTAATCTTCCAGATCCCAGATCTGCCCAGGAGTCAGAACCCCACACCTACTGGAATATTCCTCCCATAATTACCCAATCACCACCCTAATAATAAGCTCTCACATCTTATGTTTTGTCTTTTATATATATATATAAAATCTGTGCAGGGTTGAAGCTATTTTATACATATAATTTTTTGGTTATATATAGACATAATATCTTTATTTCATTTATATATTTTTACGTGGTGCTGAGGATCGAACCAGTGCCTCACACTTGCAAGGCAAGCGCTCTACCACTGAGCCACCACCCCAGCCCCTCTCGTTTAATTTTTACAACAGCCCTGTGCTGTGGGGAAGGAAGAAATCTTCACTGACACATGGGGAAACTGAGACCCAAAGAGAGGAAGTGTCCCACTGAAGTTCCTCAATAGTCAAAGTGGAGCCAGTACAAGATCTTGGACTCCTTGTGTGTGCCCTCCTGGCTTCTGTCTGGTCAGCCTGACCTCTGCTGCCCACCAGCTCTCAGGGCCACAGCAGGCCCTATCCCTGAGCCCACAACCTAGTCTATCTGGCAACAGTCTGTCCACCAGGGTTCCCACGCTGATGTGTGGCCCCAGAACAGCAGGGCGTGTGGTTTGGGCAGGGCTAGGAGAGGAGATGGGGCACCGGCTTTGGGGAAGGAAGCCAAGTCCCTAACCCTCCTCCCTCCACTGACTCACTCTCACAATTAATTCTGCCTGAGGCCAATGGCTATGGACTGGTGATGGATGGAACTTTTAAAACATGCCCCCAAGATTCTCTTCACTGTCTAGAGGGACCAGAACTCCAAGAATCTGTAATTAGCTCCCCAAAAGCTGTGACATCCCCTCTTAGGTGACTACCATCCTTAGGCGATGCCCACACTGCTGCCCTACCCTTCCACCTCATCAGGAGGCCCCACCATCCCCTCAGACTTAGTGGGCCCCAACCCACCACCTGAAGCATGCAAAAACATCTCACCTAGTCAGCTCACAAGCACTTACTGAGCAGGTGTGCCGTGCCAAGTGTCCAAGAGACCATGAATAAGATGGAATTGGGTCCACCCTCATGGAACCCAGCCTAGTAGTCACTGTAATCAGTACATGGGGTCTCCTGGACATACTAGGTCTCTTCCCCAACCTTCCTCTTTGCCTTCAAGGCAGCCCTGGGTGGCCACATTCATATCTCCCCCTCACCTAGCCAAGTTTATACCACAGGCTGAGATTTGCCTCAGGACTCTGGAACGCTGGGTCTCAATGCCCAGCACTGCAACATAGGAATGTGGGATTCACTTGGGACAAAACCAGACTGAGACCTGAATCTTGCAAAGGGAGCTTTCCAATGACAGTCCCACTGTGTGTGTCACACCTTGCAAAGAATGTTGGGCCTGGGAAGACATGATTCCATTGCCCAGGCAGGAATCCCAGCCCAGCCTCCCACATCCATCCCAGAGCAGGAAGCAGACTGTGTGATTCAAACCCAGACCCCACCATCAGGACCACAGCCTTTGGTCGAGGTATCAAGGAGAACCCATGAGCAGGCAAGCCACACTGCACCACCCATCTCATCCTCCTGTCCCATCTGCCAAACATGGATGCCCATAACCCCTGCCTGCAGGAGGATGGATGGTGAAAGGGAAATAAAAAGCCACACATATATGGAAGCATGTAATTAATTAGGGGGATAGAGTCCAACCCTTCTCAGCCCTCCTGTGCCTCCCCACCATCTTCTCCACCAGGACACCCCAGTCACCCTGCCCTAGCACCCTCCCCCAGGACCAGAAGCTGAAAGGAAACTGATAACAAAAACCACTAGGCTCTTTTCCTCAGCTGAAGAGAAGCTGTCAGCAGCTGGTAACCAGAGACAAGCCTTTGACCTCAGTCTCCCCATTTTCTGGCCCTCTGGAAAGGAAAGTGAAGCTCTCATGTTCCAGACAAAAGTTTAAAGGCAAAAGGTGTTCAGGCAGGAGACTGGACACAGACTGGCTTCTTAGGTTAGATGGAGTGAGAGTCAGGGGAGCGAGGCCTGTCCCCTCCTCTCACAGCTGACCCCCAGAGAGGAAGAAGCCCAGAGGAGGCCCTATTGTGGGGTTACAACACAGCACAGCAGGAGCACACACACACACACACACACGAGACCAGAGATGCAGGCAGGCACCTGCTCCAAAACACACAGTACCCACGTGGTCACAGAGGGACATCCATCTAGCCAGGCACAAACCTCACTCACAACCACACGGAGTAGCAGCCAGGGTCACACATGCACAACTGCAAACACACACACACACACACACACACATTCAGAAATAATCACAGACACGCACCTACATGGATGAGAACATACTGACAGAGACATGCATGTTCAACTAGTCACACACCCAAGCTGATGGCCAGCTCTGACCTGGATCCCCGGCAGAGTGTGCCCCTGGGACAGGGAGGAAAAGCTTACAGTCTCTGATGCCTCCAAGATCATCCATGCCTATTCCACCCAAACTTCTGAAAGTGCCCCCTGCAGACGCAGGTCTCAGGCACAACCTGATCCCCTGTTCCTCATAGGCAGCCAAGGCGCTCAATAGCACTCCACCTTCAAGTTCACTCCCAACCTTTCAACTGCCCTTTCCTCTGTCACCCACCATCCGAAGCCCCCAAAGGAGACGCTGCGTTTCCTGCCAAACATGGTGGTGGCTTCAGGGCTCCAGGTTCCCAGCGATGTCCCCCGGGCTGTAAGAAAGAGGGCCACAGCCGTGGTGCTGCTACAGGGTCAGAGGCCACAGCACAGGGCGGGGCACCGGGCATGGCACCTCCCTCCTCGCCTGCCCCCAACCAGAGTTTCCTGTGGGTGAGGCTGCAGGGCCAGGAGGTGTGTCCTGCCCTCCTGGAGGCACCAAAGCTGTCAAGGGAGGTCACAAAGGGCAGCTTCCCCACGCCCAGAGGAACCCACAGCTCCGGAAGGGGCTCAGCTGGCAGATTGCACCACTGCCACATTCGGCAGTGGGGCCCACACAGCCCCGGTTTCCCGGAACCCAAAGGAGGCCCAAGTGTTCCCACAACCACGCCTGGGAGGGACGGAGGGACCCAGCTGGAAGCCAGGAGCCCTGATGACTGGGGCCCCTCACACTCCCTGGGCCTTCCTGAGACAGGGACCTTCACCTGCTGCTCCACTGTGGCTCAGCACATCTCACTGCACCATCCACACACACGGACATAAGTACACACATGGGCACATCAGCATATGGGCACACACACATGTGCATATATGTGCACAGGATGAAAAGGTACATATGGGCACACTCACATACAAGTCATCAGACACCTGCACACTCGAGTTCAATCACGGCACACTCACATGTGCACAAATGCACGCTCACATGTAGGCTCACACAGACTTCAATGGAGTCAGCTACATGCTCCTCCCATTATTTACAAATGCCCACATAGACTTATGCACACACAAACACAGACAGAGGTGCTCATACGTACACATCAACATACACATGCACACACTCGAGTGCACATGTGCCTGTGAACTGCCTTCGCATGCACACACAAACACACACACACACACATATGTGTTCTCAGGCTCCTTTAAGCATGTAGTCAGAGGCCAGAGCATTGCCCAGCTTCTTACCAATTTGGGAACCACAGGGCTAGTCCTCATTGCTGCATGCACCAGTGCTACCCATGTCAGTGACACAGTAGGTGCTCACAGATGACAGGCCTTCAGGGGGTATGGCACAGATACTACAGCAGAGAACAGGAAAGGTGGTCACTGATGGGGTGCCAGGACCCAGCCTGTTTTGCAGCAGTGGGGAGAAGGATATGAAGCTGCTGGAGCTGCTGCCACAGGCCTCTGCCTTTGGCCCACCCTGCCTGCAGTGTCCTGTTGGGGGCCAACTGCCACTCTGGGAATCAAAGCCTCCGTGCTAAGGTACCAGGGGTCATCCCCAGGTCATGGACAAAGGGCTCAAGGATTTCAATTTTCTTGACTCCCCCACAACAGGGGACACCACAGTGGCCTCAAGCTGCACTCCAGATAGGCTGAGGGAACAGTTTCAGGGGCCCAGCCCAGGGCAGAGCTGGGGACTGGCTTCCTTCTCCAAGGCACCTGGTTCCCAGCAGAAGCCCAGAGGTCGTGGGTTCAGGCGTTTCCCACACCCACCTATGCCCCAGAAAAGGAAGGCTCACAGTTTGGATGGCTTCAGACCCCTGAGCTCCTAGTGAATGCATCTCACCCCTGCTGTGCTCATTGATGCTCAGGAAATGTTCAACAAATCCCACAGATACTTCAGGTCCTGCCTGTCCTGCCTCCCTTTGGCCTCCCTCAGAGAAACACCTCTGTGCTCAATTCATCCCCAGGTCAGGAGGGATTCCTGGGGTCAACCAGTGCATCCACTCTCCTGGTCCCAGTGACAGGTTCAGAAGAGCTAAGCAGACCACTAATACTCCCATGAGGCTCCTGCCAGCTTTCCCCATGGTTGCTAAACCACAGGACAGAAGCCTGGAGCTGTGAGGAATGCAGGAAAATTAAGCCAACCCCTAGGAGGGCATGGGAGAAAACAGGCAGACAGGGAAACACAAGAAATATCCAGTCTTAAAGCATCATCTGAGCTCCTGGATTTAGTGGTGCTGGAAGCCAGATGACCCCTGAGTTCACAAGAACCAGCAATCCATCCCCAGCCAGATGAGCTAGATTCCCCTCTCCCTCTACTGATGAAGTTCTAACAAAGAAAAAGGAGCTCACCAGGAGCAGTAGCCAATAATCCCAGCAACTCAGAAGGCTAAGGCAGGAAGATCATGATCATAAGTTCAAGGCCAACCTGGGCAACCTCATGCAACCCTGTCCTTAAAATAAAATTAAACAGGGTGTGTTGGCACACACCTATAATAGTGGCTCGGGAGATTGAGGCAGGAGGATCATGAGTTCAAAGCCAGCCTCAGCAACTTAGCAAGGCTCTAAGCAACTCAGTGAGACCTTGTCTCTAAATAAAATCCCCCCCCCCAAAAAAAAGGCTAAAGATGTGGCTCAATGGTTAAAAACCCCTGGGTTCAATCCCTGGTACCAAAAATAATTAATTAATTAATTAATTAATTTAATCCCCAATACCAAAACATAAAGAAGGAAGGAAGGACATATAGACAGACAGATAAGAAGAAGAAAAAGCTTTACAAGTGAGAGTGGAGGTGAGAATGAACAGCTACCTGGTTACTCTGCCTGCTCCCTCTGCCAACTCCAATACCTCCTCCAGATCATACAGGGCACTAGGTGAAGAAGCACCAGGGTGAGCCAGACACAGCTCATGGCTGTGGCCAGGGGTTATTGCAGTGGGCGTGACATGGGTTACTGAGCTTAGAATCCCTTCTGCAATTCCTTACTCTTTACTAATTAGAGGGACTTGGTGATGAGCCCATCTTTGGAGTGTCTGTTGATGAGCTTTCTTGTGTGAGGGAAAGAGATAGGATTACACTTGCCCCAGGCTGAGGCACAGCCCCCACCACACAGACCATGTGTGAACAATGTCCATCACACCTATTCCGGGGAAGAGGTGGCTGACAGATGCCCTCACAAAGGGCCTCACAGTCTATGGAGACACTCAGGTATAAGGAGACCCAGACCAGGAAGGATCCAGACCCAAACATCTGGAAGGCAGCAGGGCAGCCTTGGGAGTAGGCAGGGAGCTTATTTCAAGGCCTCAGAAGCTGCCATCCTGAACTAATTTCTGCCACCTGGGATTCTGGTCCATGGCAGTCACAAAGGATACTTGGGGAGGGAATAGAACTCTCTGCATCCTGAACTTCCCCAATGCCACTGGGATCAGGAATAGGAAAGGCCAGATGGACCCAGAGTCCCTTCATCTCTAGGGTGAAGGTCTGAAGAGGGAGAAAGGAGGTTCCCACAAGGCTTTTCATTCTACTCCATGAGCTCCGGAAGTGGATGAGAGTCTGCTAGAGATTCTGCCTTGCTCAGCTCTGTCTCTCAAGCTCTGAGGCTGTGTGACCTCCAGCAAGTTATTGAACCTCTGTAGGTCTTGGGTATGGGTGGTTGCCGCCAATTTCACAGGGTTATCAATGAACGTAAGCACTTGGCACAGGGCTGCGGAAGCTGTTACAGTTACTCTGTATTATGATTCCGCCTCCGGCCTCAGTCCTGCTCAGCTTCCTGTCTGTCACCCCTTACTCTGCCTCTTCCGCATGGGGGTGGGTGAGGAGGGGGCTGTAGTTCTCTGGGATGGACTGTGAGCCAAGAGAAAAGGGAAGCACTCTGTGAGCCAGCGCAGCTTCCTCCCAGATCTCAGCTGACTCAACAGCAAGCCCATTGGAGTGGAGGTGAGGATGAACTAAGGTGACAGGGGACCCAGGGGCAGCACCCATATCTGTGAGCTCAGAGCAGGTCAGCAGTGACTTAACCTGTTAGCTCATTTCAGCCACCCATCTGCCACATTGAGATGTTGTCTCCTGTTATCCCCATGTTACAGATAGGGACAGGGAGGCTCACGGAGGTCTGGGTATCCTTTTACCTGAGTGTCTCCCTGCCAGTCCACACAATCAGCCCACCCCATGGTGACAGGGCTGACCTCAGCCACTGCTGCAGGATAATCTATACAGATAGGTATCAGCCACATTATCAAGCCCAGTCCACTGATTCTGAAACCTACACAAATGCATAATTTATGCAATGCCCACTTCACAGGTGGGAAAGCTAAGGCTCTGAAAGCAAAGCTCAAGAGAGAGGACAGAACAATTACAAAGTGAGCCACAGGAAGTGCCAAATCCCCCTAACATCTACCCAGTGGGTTCCTTCTCCCCAGTTGCTCTTTAACCCAGCCCAGAGCCTGCTCTGGGTCACCAGTCACAAGGCCCAGCTCTCCTGGTGGAACCCGCAGGTGTTCCTGGAGGACTAGCCTAGGGCACAAGTTCCAGCCAAGGCCCCTGCCCCAGCCCCAGTCCCAGGGCAGGGCTAAATGGCAACCATTCTGCTTTAAAAAAGAGAAAAAAAGGAAAGAAAGAAACTTTTAAAATAGTCTTTTACTATGAAATATAAAATATTTGAAATGATTTTTTAAAATTTCAGTTACAGTGTCTATGGGCTTTTGAGACAGATGGAGCTAGGAAAGCTGGCTGCCATCAGAGGAGAGGTGGCCTCGGTGCCCAGTCCCCTAGGACAGGAGGGAAGGAAGGGACAGTGTGGTTTCCTCTGCTTGGGCAGCTCAGACCTCACAGCCACCAGTAAGAGTCAAAAGATGAGACAAGCTCCTTTTCCAGACATGGGGATGAGACATTTACAGGAAGTTCAGGAAACAGATGCCCCTAGAAAAGTGGGCACTGGATCATTCAGTCTAGATGTTCCTCAATCCACACAGCATGATGGTACCAGAGCTGACCCTATGGAGCTCAGCACTCATCCCTGCTCTACTTTGAGCATGTCACCTACTCTTTTGAAGTTTCAGTCTACCATTCATCAAAGGGGAGACTTAGATTGGCCTCTACTCCCTTTATAAGCCAGGTGAGGATAAGGACAACAGCAGAAAAAGCCACTGTGATCTCCAGGGAAACAAGAGCACAGTGGGCATGCAAAGCAGCAACCCCAACTCTGTTAGGAATCCACACCTCAGAATCAAGACAAAATAGCACCACGCATCGGCACAGTGCTTTCCAGTCCATGGGTCACTTCTGTGTACCCTTCTTGGAGGCCAGAATGAATGGTCCAGTACATAAGTTCTGGAAAGCAAGATGATGACAAAAAATAAATAAATAACTGCAAAAAAACTGCTTGTGAAAACTGGGTTCTAAGAGCAGAACCCAGACATTCCAGGATTGCACACTTCCTTCTTATCTATTCAGTATAGCCAGTCTACCAAGTCACTAGCAATGCATGGCTGTGGGCTAAAGAGGTGACAATTGTTACCACAATTTATTTTTTTATTTTTTTTTAATATTTATTTTTTAGTTTTCGGCGAACACAACATCTTTGTTTGTATGTGGTGCTGAGGATTGAACCTGGGCCGCACACATGCCAGGCGAGCACGCTACTGCTTGAGCCACATCTCCAGCCCTGTTACCACAATTTAAAATTTTTAAATAACAATAATAAGGTATTATCATTTTTACCCACCAGATAATAAAGGTTAAAGAAAACTAACCTTGAGGATATAAGGAAACAGGCAAATCATTAGAGTATAGGATGGGTAAATTTATGTGTCAACTTGACTGGACTAAGAGATGTCCAGAGAGCTGGTAAAGCAGTATGTCAGGGTGTGCCCATGAGGATATTTCTAGGTGAGGTTAGCATTTGAATTGGTAGACTAAGATCACCTTCAGCAATGTGGGTGGGCATCATCCAATCCATTGAGGGCCTGAATAGAATTAAAAGGTGGAGGAAGAGAACATTCATTGTCTGCTTGAGCTGAGACATTGATCTTCTTTGACATCAGCACTCCTAGGCTGGGCCTCAGGACTTAGACTGGAATGATATCATTGGCTTTCCTGGGTCTCTGACTTGCAGAGGACAGATCCTGGGACTTCTCAACCTCCATAATCACATGAGCCAATCCCTCACAAATCTCTTTCTATAAACATGTATGAATGCATGTATGTGTATATATGGATAGATAGATACAGATATATACAGATATAGATATATAGGTATAGATAGCCTATTTATTCTGTTTCTCTGGAGAACTCTGACTCAGAATCTATTAGAATGTTATGTCCCCACACCTTTGTGTCCACAATTTTGTTTTTAGAAATTTATCACACAGGTTAACTGACAGAAGCTAACAAGATGTATGCATACATATTTTAATCATTTAATCATAATATTTTAATTATAGCATTGTTTGTAATAGCAATACCAAAAATAAGCTAAATAGCCATTTTCTGGGCACTAATTACATTGTGAAATAAACATACAATGGAATACCAGTAACCATGGAAAATAATACATAGAACTTATATATGTTAATATAGAAAGATATCCTAAAAATTCAAATTTTAAAAAAGACCCAGAATAGCCCTATAGTTTAAATAAATCCCATTAGTTTAAATAAATACGTAACTTCTTATAGATGACTAGGAAATTTATGGAAAGAAACATAAGTAATGGTCCAAGCTTGGTTACCTCTAAAGAGCAGGACTGGAACTGCAAATATCGAGAGATTGAACTTTTCACAGTATGTCCTTTTATGCTGCCTTTTTAAAACCATGGGTATTTTATAGTTTGGAAAAAATATTAAATAAATGGATGGATCTATCTTTAAAAAAGAAAAAAAGAAGCTAGAAAGGTTCATTTCTTTCAACCCTTCTTAAAACCACTGACCCCAATCCTGATTCCACCTCTGTACCCTAGGTGGAGTCTGTATTTACCCCGAAAGGAAGGACAAACCTCTCTCACTGATTCCAGATGGTTCTGCCATCTACTCTACTTTCAAATAAAGAGTTTGTTTCAACCCTAAATAAGAAAACTAGAAGGGGACCAGAATACTACTTTGCTAGATAGAATAGAAGATATGAATCAGAATCCTTAAAAAGGTGTATGTCAAGCCAGGTGCAGTGGCATGTGCCTAAACTCCCAGCTACTTGAAAGGCTGAGGTAGGAGGATCACTTGAGCACAGGAGTTCAAGGCCAATCTGGATATCATAATAAGACCCCACCTTGGGGGAAAAAATGTGCATGCTAACAGGGCTTTTAGAATATAAGTCATGGCCTGTTTTTTAGTTTGGATGTTACTTTTATATAAATGTGTCAAGTTTGTGGAAATCCATCAACCTGTACACTTAAAATGTGTATACTTCTCTATAGGTATATTATGCTTCAATAAAAAGTTTTTAAAAATATGCATGCCTTTTGACCTAGCAATTCCATTTCCAATTCTACTTCATCCTAAGGGGGAAAAACTCAAAGAAAAATGCAAAGTCATACTTTCCAGTTCTCCATCACATTGTTGTCAAAACTGTGAAGGAATGGAAACAAGACTTAAAGGGCAGGCTAAAGAATTACAACACCGTACATGTCAGTCAATATAAAGTAGGTGCAGAAGTACTATATATGCAATGACATGGGAAAATAGTAAAGGTCAATTTCAGGGTGGAATAAAATAAGCTAAATCACATGGTCTGGACCATAGTATTAAGCAGGTGGGATTATGGATCATGACTTTTTTTTCTTCTGTTTTGTTTTCCCCATAAGCTTTCTGAAATGAGCAAGCCTTACTTTTAATTACTTTTGTAATTAGAAAAATAATAATAAGGTTGTAGCTCAGTAGTACAGCGTTTGCCTAGCATGCGTGAGGCACTGGGTTAGATTCTCAGTACCCCATATATATAAATAAATAAATGGTAAAAAGAAAGAAAGAAAAAATAATAATAATAATAACAAATACTCTTTAATGGCAAATAAAAGAAAGCATAAGATAAGAAAGGGGACAGGCCCAGAGTTATAAAATAGGTTCTCAAATATCCTGGGGGATTGGGAATGTAGCTCTGTGATACAGCATATGCTTAGCATGTAGTAAGCTGTAGGTTCAATCTCCAGCATCCATCAATGTTTCAAAAGCACTGGAAGAATTCTTTGGGGCTTGAAGAGCATGGGTTCACACACCAGCCCTGCAGCTTGCCAGTGGTATGATCTTGGGCAAGGTCCTTAACCTATCTGTACCTTAAACATCCATCCCATCTATAAAGTGGGGATAATTAATGATAGTACCTCCTTCATAGAGTAATTAGTAGGAAAATCAGTTAAGACATGCTAAGCCTTCAAAGTCGTGCCTGGCACAAACCTGTAAGCGTGTCAGCGAATGTGACTGCTAAAATTCTGATTCCATTATTCTGAGATGGCACCAGGGACTCATCCTGATGATTCTGATCTAGTAAGAAACACTGGAATGAAATACACTATGATATTCCCGTTATCATTTCCTGTAGTTATCCAAAGGAAGGCTTGGACACTTGGGACTGCTTGAAAGGATTCTCACTAAAGGGGATCACAGGACCAGCTCTTTGCCCTCCCTCTATTTGCCCACCCCCATCCAGCTGGGTCAGTCCCAACCTTCCTCTACCCTAGCAGAGCATCCGGGTACTTCCCTCACAGGATGGGACAGAAGGTGTGCATTAGCTCCCTCTACAGGCAAGTTTGGGTAGTGCAAGAAGAAAAAATTTCCATTTCTATTTCTAGGATGGCAGCCATATTGCCCTCTGGAAAAAGGAATTGAGATATGAGAGAAATTCTCCCTGTTGCAAAAAATAAGCAACAACCACCTGGTGTTGGAACCAGCCTTAGTTCTGACACTAAATGTCACTGTGAGGAAACCACTGAAACTCTCTCAACCTCCAATTTTTCATCTGTGCAGAATAACTTAATTTTTGGAGAGCCTCCCATGAATCAGAGAGGTCATACTTTCTATTTCATTTGACCCTTCCCACAACCATATTCACTTTCCTGTTGAGGAACTGGAGCTTCAGAGGTCACAGGACTTGTGGGTGTCAGTAGCAGAATTCAAACCTAGAGCACCTTCTTTGAACCCTTTTGCCATTCTTGTAGGGAAGACTCCTAGCAGAGAAGAGATTGGAGGTGAGACACTAATAGGCTGGACTCCATCATACCCCAAGATTCTCCCTGGGGCCCCATCAATGCCCAGCTGAAGAGTGGCCCCAATCTGGGCTAGGATAAGCAAACCCTGAGATTCCTCTCCAAAGTCTGGCAAACTGGCTGAAGGCTCATGCATCTGACAGATGAAAGGGACTCAGGTGGAGGCAGGCAGTGGGAACAGAAGGAGAGGCAAGGAGCTCCCCAGACATTTGGGGAAAAAAAAAAGGCTCGCAACTCAAAAACAGAATGTTCATGATTCATTCATCTGATCTGATTTCCCTGGATAAAGATGAGGGAGCTAGTAGGGCTTACCCCAGCCCCAGACCAGAATAGTTCTGCTAGAGCCCCAGCCTCGAGACATCTGTATCAACACCTGACCCTTGTCCATCGGAAGCAAGCAGGGCTAACTTGGAATGAGACAATAAATTGAGACAGAAAAGGCCTTTTCCATGCAGGTTCTCCCTTCCCTCCCCATTACAGGTATCATACTTGGGAGGGTTCTGTATAGTAAAGTGCTTCCCATATTATACAACAATAAGAGAGGAATTGGGGCAGACCTTATAGTTTGATGAAAACCTGGACCAAGGGAAAAGTTTCATTTCCCATTATTCAAATGCAAAAACTAAACTTGAAATGTGTGAAAGAAAAAAAAAACAGAAGAAAAGAAAACCTGGCCAAAGGCTCCCCCATGGCCAGGGGTATCTGTGGATAAAAAGTACTACTGATAAAGGAAGAACTTTATGGGGTAAAAATCACATACTGATAGTGTCTCCATTTCCCAGATGACTTAGTAATATCCTAAAGATCACAATCCAAGTAAATGACTTGAACTGTATTTTCCGAAGATTGTATTTTTCATGCCATCCATACTTTATCTCTCATCCCATGTGCTCTTCTTATCATGTGATGTTGACACCCCTCCATTGAGAGATGGAGTCTGTTTGTTCCCCCTTGGATCTATGAGGGTCTGTGAGTATGACAGAAGTGAGGCTGCACCATTTCCAAGGCTAAGTAAGAACATAAAATAACCAGGCACACCTGTAATCCCAACAACTCAGGAGGTTGAGGCGTGAGGATCACAAGTTCAAGGCCAGCCTCGGCCACTTAGTGAAGCCCTATGCAACTTAGCGAGATCCTGTCTCAAAGGGTCTGGGATTTAACAGCTCAGTGGTAAAGCAGCCCTGGGTTCAATCTTCAGTATTGCAAAAAAAAAAAAGAAAGAAGAAAAGAAAGCATGAAATAGTTTCTGCCTGTCTCTCTCTCTCTCTCTCTCTCTCTCTCTCTCTCTCTCTGTCTCTCGGAATATTTATCCCTTTTCTCAGTCACCATGATGAGAGGAAGCCCATACTAACATACAAGTGGAACACATAAAGGGAACCAAGACCCTAAGCCAAGAGCCAGCTTCAAATGCCAGACCTGAATAACAGCCTTTGGCTGATTCTACTTGAACAACCCAGGATTACACTGAATGGAGAAGATATTAGTTATACCCACCAAGCCCTGTTCAGACTGCAAATTCATAGGCAAAATAAAGGTTCCTATAGTTATAAGCCATAAGTTTCTGGATGGTTTATTATGCAGCATTAGCTACCTGGAACAGTGACAGAGCCAGGACTTGAACCAAGCAAGAACCTGTGCCTCTGGCCCTTCTGCAGTGATTCCTGCTATGAGAGACAGTACAAAAGAAGGGTCTAGAGCTTGGGCCTGGAGTCCAATCTATCTTCATCTATTAATTCATCAAATCTTTATTACATCTCTACTATGTTCTAGGCTCCCTGTTCATTCTGAGGATATTTAAATGAACAGACAGGCAGACTCTGGCTGAGGGATGAGGAGGCAAGAGATAAAAGAGGGATAACATTAGGCATATATTCACAATAAGGAGATATGACCCAAAGGGGACCAGATTGAGAAGGCCTGTTTAGAGGGGACAGTCTGTCTGAGGAGGAGATGGCAAGGACAAGATGGATGCAAATAGGGAAGAAGGGAGGGAATAACAGCAAGTATCAGAAACAAATCTGGGTTAATTTTCTGGCTCTATCACTTATTAGCTTTGTGGCCTTGTGGAAGTAACCTCCACTCACTCGTAATATAGGGATTTCCCCCCCCCTTTTTTTTTACTGGGGATTTAATCCAGGGATGCTCAACTACTGAGCCACATCCCACCCCTTTTTTATTTTGAGACAGGACCTCTCTAAGTTGCTTAGAACCTCTCTGATTGCTGAGGCTGGCCTTGAACTTGAAATCTTCCTGCCTCAGCCTCCAAAGCTTCTGGGATTACAGGCATGCACCACTACACCCAGCTGTGGACGCTTTTTCATATATATATTTAGTGGGGATTAAACCCAGGGGCACTCTACCATCCCAGCCATTTTCATTCTTTGTGACAAGGTCTAGCTAAGTTGCTGAAGCTGGCCTCGAACTTGCAATCCTCCTGCCCCAGCACCCCTGAATCATTGGAATTCCATGCATGCATCACCACACCTGGCAAAAATAGGGATGGTTTTAGAACCCACCTCATAGCATTGTTATTCTCATAAGCGAGGGGTGTTCTGCAGAGTAAGTGAGCTAATACATGTATAGTATGTGGTCCAGAGCCTGGCATAGGGATTGCTGCATAAATATCAATGATATGCATAGCCGAGTTCAGGGAGTCTTCCTCCAGCAACATTGGTGCCCAGGCCACTAAGGGTGGGTCAAGTGGATGGGTGGCAGGAGCAACAGTTCTCTGAAGCATGTTTCTGCCCAGCCCCTGTAGCCACCCCTGACTTATCCCCTTAACACGGGGCTCACATCCATCCCCCTCAAAGCTCAGGAGCATGGGACTGAAGGTTGGATGGGTAGTCCTTCCTCAGTCCCTACCCCAAAAGCAATGGACACCCACACATTCAAGGGAGAGAAGTGGCTTCCTCAAGGCGGAGGAAGGGACAGGGTTAAAAAGCCTGGAGAGAGAGCAGAACTGGGCAGGGCAGAAGACTCAGAGAGCCTCAGGGAGCCAGGAACCCTGCTAGGATAAAGTAGCACCTGCCACGCACACAGGCATACCCTCCAGGACCCTGGAGAGCGCCAAGCTGGTGATAAACACTTGCATCCAGAAAAAAAGGTACCTACGAACATGCCAGAGAGCACAACAGTGCACAAACAGAAACGTGTTCCGTGGGACCACACAGAGATGTACAGAGAGCAATCGAGCAGCATGACCTCCAGGAACACACATGTGTGTCAAGCACAGATGTGCTCATACCCACAAGCACATCTTGGTCGGCCTGACTTGCTGCCACTCCCCTCCTGCTCTTACTCTGGGTCACCTGACCATCAGGGCCCTGGCTGTACCAAGGTCCTCCAGGTGCTGACACCTGCCGTCATCTGCTGACCCAGACCAAGCAGGGCAACAGCCAGCCAGCCAGCATGATCCAGGAAGGAGACTGGCAATCCTGGATCTGAACTAAGGAAGGAGATGAGATGTAATCTGGCCTGAAGAGCAACATCCAAGGCAGAACCCAAGCCTAGGCAGGACTGGGGGGCTCTTCACAGCCTCCACTTCAGGCTGGGTCTCTCAAAGCACAATCCTTGCCTTGGCATCCCACCTGTCTTGGGAGGATGCTATGGCTGCTTTGCATGGTGAGCAGATGGGCAGAAATCTTTTTATCCCCATCTGGAAGCCCTGAAGAGTGGTAGCAAACAGAGAAAGACAAAAACTCAAAACACATACACACATATACACACACGTGCACACAAAGTGCAGATGGCAGGATGAGATCAGGTATGAGGTAGGATTTCCCACCGGAGACACACCAAAGCTCTGAAAGAGGTGTGGGCAAGAAGAGCGTGTCATCCACTAGATGCTACTTTAAAACGGGAATAGACTGAAAGGGTGGTATTATTATTTTTTTAACTAAACTTGTTGTTGTTGTTGTTATTTGGTAATGGGGATTGAACCTAGGGGCACTCAACCACTGAGCCACATCCCCAGCCCTTTTTATATTTTATTTAGAGACAGGATCTCTCTAAGTTGCTTAGAGCCTCACTAAGTTGCTGAGGCTGACTCTGAACTCACAATCCTCCTGCCTCAGCCTCTGGGAAGGGGGGAGGGAATAACAGCAAGTGTCAGAAACAGATCTGGGTTAATTTTCTGGCTCTATCTCTTATTAGCTTTGTGGCCTTGTGGAAGTAACCTGCCACTGGGATTGCAGGCATGAGCCACCATGCCCGGCACTAAACTTACTAAGAACAAAAAGCACCCCAAGTTGCAGAGGCCAGAATACTCTTTATATGACTGTAAATGAAGACCACACCTCACCAGCCTCAGTGAGATATGACCTTGTCTACAGGTCTACAGTGACCTTTGTATTGCCAGCCCAAACCACCTGTGCATGAGCAAGAAAAAGCTGGATACCTTCCCTACTGTGTGATCTCTCCTGAGGGGGTGGCATGTTGCTCAGAGATAGGAAAGGGTAGGGAAACAAGGGCCACCTGGTACCATGGCAACAGGCCTTGGCCGAGGCGACTTCTCCGGACGCTGCTCATAACAGGACCTAAGTGTTTGCAGACAGATTGCATCTCCCCTGTCAAAGAAGGTGGTAGCCCAGGAGGAGCAGGTGAACACACTGGAAAAACAAATGAGGAAGTTTGTGGGTGCTGGATCTTGAATATGAAGTCTGCTCTGGCTTATATCCTAGGACCCCTCAACTAACCCTCAACCACTGCTTCCCTTCCCTTCCCTTCCCTCCTGCACTCCGTCACTCTCCCTCAGACCCAGACACCTCTAATCCCAGGCACCAAGGCGGCCACCTCACCCCTGAGCCCCGCTTCCTCCATCATTCTTGAGCATCTTCTGCCAACCGGCTCTCCTCTCCCTTCCTGCTCGGTATTTTCTCCATCCCTCCCCCACCTCCCTGCCCTGTCCTTCCCACTGACTGTAGCCCAGACCAGTGCCCACGACCATCTGCCAGCTCCAAACGCCAGCATCCACCCTCCCTCTGCTCCTCCTTCAAGCACCTGCTTCTGAGCTGCCTTCTCCCTTCATCCTCCTCTGCCAACTGCTGGGCTCCTGTGTCCTCCAGGAACTGACCAGGTTATGAGTCTGGCCCTTGAGCTCCCAATTCTACAAACAGGAGGACTCTTTAGAGGTTATCTTATCCTATATTCTCCTCCACTTGAGTGAATGAATATCTGCTCCACTAGAACCTGTCATCTTCCCAGCTACACAGAACTGCTTCACTAGGGAGCCCTTCACTAAACACCCACTCATTACCACCATGTTCAAAAAGTCTTAGTTCACACTCACAACACCCACATAAGGAAACAGAGGATCAGGAGAAGTTAGGTAACTTGCCCAAGGTTACACAGTGTTTTGGACACTTCAGTGTGCCACTTCCAACCTTCTCAGTCCCTCTAGCCACTTCTGCAATGACCAGTCCCCCGCAGGCTCTGAATGGCATCTTACAAGTAAAATGCAACATAGCTTCATGTATCCTGAACCAGGCCTTCTTTGAAGTTTGCAGATAGCACAGAAAGCCACTTCAGTCACACACCTGTGCAATCTGGAGGCACATCCATGGAACCACTTCTGTCCAGCAGGGAACACTATTAACAGATAAATGCTTCCCTGCTTCTCTCCCTGACAGAGCTCCTCAGGAGCCCACCAGGATCAAATGTGGTGATAATTAAAATTGTACCTCCTTGTTTCACTCTTCTTTCTCTCCTTGCCCCTGCCCCTTGCTTCCTGAGATGACTTCTCAAATAAACGCACACAAGCCTTTCTCCAAGAGAATGCAAGTGGACACAGTGAGGAAGTAGTGCAGCTGGGATTCAAACCCAAGTCTGAGTGACAACACACTGTCACCAGGAGAGTGGTTAAGCTTTCATGCTTACCATCGTGCCATGCTGCCACCACCACCATCCATGTCAGGGCTCCTTTCCCTCAAGGTTTAAATCATTCTGGGCCACTGTGGCTTTGCCACACTGACCAGAGTGGGTCACGGGAAAAAAGGGAAAGAAGACTGTGAGTGTGCCTCCCTCAAGAGGATCCTCTTCTCTGGAATTGAAGCCCAGTCCTGCCAAATTATCTCAATATCCTGGGCTGAGCAGATGTCCCATTGGACATGCCCTGGCCCTACCCAATCTTAGCATCTGCCTCCACCCAGAAGCAACAACCACAGAAGGTCTTCAGCTCCAGTCCCCCATCCCCCCCCAATCAGGCCCTTCAAGGCCCATCCCTCCCCCAGTTCTCAACATCTGGCACAGAAGGGACCTCCAGCAGTTTCCCAAAGCCCATGCAGCCAGATTTAGCAGATACCCTTTGCCACCCTTGGACTGAGGAAACCTAGTACCCTTGCTAGGAGGCAAGGGCAGAGCCTTCCCCAACTCCTGCCCAAGTCACAAAGATGTGCTAGGACTTTCCTGAGGAAAATCACAACCCAGGACCTCACAGGCCCTGAGTCACTCCCTGTCTCCCAGCCCCAGACAGCTGTGTGAGCTTTCTGTTTACTCCTCTCCTGCCCGCACCGCCCCCCCCCCCCGCACTCCCCTCCCTCATGCCACAGCCAGA
>NW_025999891.1:602246-627090 GCF_001458135.2 Marmota marmota marmota
ACTCCCCCCTCATGCACAGCAGAAAGAACAGGAGGGCGAGAGAGCAGAGCCTCCTCTCTCTCCATGGGAAACTGAGGCCTGTGGGGTTCAAGGAAGAGCTTTAGGGTTACAAGGCATGAAAAGAAACCAAGAACTCTGATGCTTGACCCAGGACAACCCTAATATTCTCCATGGAGGCTGCTCCATTGGGGCTCACTATCAGAAGCAGATCCCCGAATTCAGAGCCCAAATCCCACTTGCATGTAAATGTCCTTCAGGTTTGTTAAGAAGGGTGAAAGGGGAGCTATAGAGGAAAGAAAGGTATCCCTCAATCAGCTCCCAGATCCAGACACATAGCATCCAGTGGTGGTAAAGTCAAAGTGGAGTCTACACAGACTCCCAAAGTCCCCTAAACACCTGCCCTGGACCCCCATCCAGGATGGCACCCACCACACCCACCCATACAAGACCTCTGAATATGAGCATCAGGCTGGAGACTGGCCTTGCCCCAAAGGTCCATGAAGGCCTCTCAGCCAGCAACCCCCATCCTAGTTGCCTTCCCTGCAACAGGCACAGGTTGGAGTGAGGATGGGCTGTGGCTGGTA
The DNA here is from genome assembly GCF_001458135.2 of Marmota marmota marmota. Taxonomy (NCBI): domain Eukaryota; kingdom Metazoa; phylum Chordata; class Mammalia; order Rodentia; family Sciuridae; genus Marmota; species Marmota marmota. The sequence continues at coordinate 602,831 of NW_025999891.1, forward strand.
CCCTTTCCAGTCTTCCTGGGGTTCCTGGCTTTTTTCCTTCTACCGCCACCTGTAAACACCCACGTCTGACCTCCATCTCGGTCAGCTTCTCTAGCCAGACTCTGACGCGGGCTAACCAACATCTCACTCACGCACACACACCCCTCTGCATTGATGTATGTGGGGTGCCCCACCCGGCAGGGATTTCTGAGGACAGTCACCCCACCTCCCAAACATAACCCCATACACTGAATTGCTCTTTGGGATCACAACACAGAGCTCACACCGGCCATACGTGCTGGATATTGCTTTGCAATACACGCATCCACACTCACAGCGTACACTCCTATTCCACGCTTGATCACACCCAGGACTCTCGTCCAGATCCAGGCTGACTATGGAATTACACCCCAGCCCGGAAGCCACTGACCTCGCTCCCCGACGTGGACGGAATGTCAACAGTCAGTCCTGGCTGCTCACCCAGCCAGCGCGCAGAGAACGGCGCGTCTAGCCCTCTCCATCCGGACCCAAGCCCCCTCCTTCTCGGCGCCGGGGTTCCCTCGCAGCCCGCCCAGCTCGCCGTGCACCGTCACCGCGGCGCGCACACGCGCACACCCGGCCGGCGGCTGGAAACGCACAAAGCTGCNGCACACCTGGCGGGCGCGTCCCCAGCTTCCGGAGTCGCGCACTCGCATCCACTGTCTGCTCTGGTGGGACCCCAGGGTCCTCCCGCTGCCGCCGCTGCCCGTGCCTATTTCGGGCTCCAGGTCCTCGAGGCAACACCGCCCGGATCCGCGCCCTGGTCCGGGTGGTGCCCACTCCAGCTTTCCCAGCGTGGCTGCCGGGCTGCTACTGGAGAGGGGCAGGGAGGCGGGCGCCGGAGGCGGCGAGGGCATAGGGTCGGGGTGCAGTGGGTCCTGAGCCCCGCGCGCGCCATGGGGACGCTGCTGTCTCCGCCACCAGGGGACTACCCGAGGCAGCTCCTCAGGAACAAAGGCGTGGGGCGGGGCAGGCGCGCCCAGGGGGCCTAGGGAAGAGAAGGAAAAAGAAGCCCACCTGCCCACAGAGGTTGCTGGAGGATGGGGCGCTGGACGGTGGGAATCAGAGGTGCAGAGTTCCGGGTCTATTGAGGAAGACACTCTGGGGCTCTCCTGGGAACCCCTCCTGGGGATATAGAGCTATAGGAACTTGGAAGTGGGGAAGGGGGGCTCAAGAACTGCCAGAACCCCTGAAGTTTACCCCTGCTGTGGACCTGGCAGCCTGAAGCTCTCATTCATTCACTCCACAGACACCTGCCCAGCTTCTGCCAAACCAAAGATGCTCCTGAACTTGAAGGGGTTGAAGAGACGAAGGGTCCTCTAGCCAACCTTGGGATGCTTAGGTCTCTTCCACAGTAACTCCCCGCGGTGGGCATCCTCCATGACTTGCACACCTCTAGTAATTGAGCACCTCACTCCTTCAGGGGACAGCACACGGTCCTTATGCAGCTGTAAACATTGGAAAGGCCTTCCTTTGATTGAAGGGAAATCTTCCTTACTTCAGTCTGCTGGTCATGACCTCACTTTACGCTGACCACAGTGACTTTCTGCCTCTAGAATATACCTAGGGTCTTGCGCTTGCTATCCCCACTGCTGAGATACCTTTCCACCCCACATCCTGTGCTCCTCCAGCCCTATTTGCACTTCTCACCAGCACCTTCTCCATATGGCTGCCCTCTAGGACTCAGCTCACATGTCACTTTCCGAGAGAAGCCTTCCTCCTCTTCCAAAGTCCCCACACACCCACTGGTCACTCCTTATCTTGATGCTCTGTTTTAGTTTTTTTTTTGTTTTTTTTTTTTTTTTTTGTTTTTTTTTTTTTTGAGCAATCTGATCCTCTTGGGAATGATGAGAATCTGGTCATCTCTCTTGTTTTCATGTTTACATGTTGGTGATCTGTCTCCCACTGGAATATGTCCCATACAGGCAGTACCCTTGTCTGTTTTGAGGATCATATAACCTCAAGGCCCGACCCAGATCAGGATTACAATGGACAGTTGCAGAAGGAAGTGAGGCAGAGAAGAATGTGGGGTGGGGGCGGGAAAGAAAGGAGGGAGGGAGGAATGGTCAGCCCACAAGCTGAGTTCTTTCAGCAACCATTCTTGAAATGCAAAGTGCCCAGCCATTCTAAGCTCCAGGCACTGGGTCTAACAGAGGAAAGGTGCTCAATCACTGCTCACCAAAAATAATAATAATAATAATACAATAGGGATAAGGAGTTCTTAGTCTTCTGAGCCTCAGAAGAGCAGGACCTTTCCTTCCTCACTCTGGACTCTGCCCTGAGCACTTCAACCCCAAGATTCCAGTGTTTTCTTTGGTAAGCCCCTACAACATAGGGCCATACCCAAGCTTCTACTCAATCAGAACTCCTCAGACAACTCTGATTCTCTAGCACTTCTGCCTAGATGCAGACTAGATTAGAGGCCAACTTTGATTTCTTTTTATCTCTGTTAAGGTGTATCTACAGTAGTCCCCTTTATCCTTGGTGGTATGTTTCAAGGCACCCACGCCCAGTGGATTCCTAAAACCAGGTATGTTAGCAAACCCTATAGATGCTATGGTTTGTCCTGTAAAGACAGTACCTGAATTAATGATGGATCCACTTACAAGTTGTCAATATTAGGTTAGGAGAACATGAAAAGGATAAACATTCAGTAGACACTAAACTGATTTCTGAATTTTGATTTTTTTCCCCAAATTGGCAATATTCCATAAGATACACTCTTGAGAATCTGGACAGTAGCAGTGAAACATAACTCCCAGGGGGCTACACAATCACAAGGATAAACAAATGATACATACAGTGTACAGTGTTGCTAGCATTTTTAAATATATTTTAGTTGTCAATAGACATTTTTTTTTATTTATATGTGATGCTGAGAATCAAACTCAGTGCCTCACACATGCTAGGCAAGCTCTCTACCACTGAACCACAACCCAATCCCTGCTAGCATTTTTTAATATAGGCATTCATAAATTACATAAGATAGTCAACATTTTATAGGCTTTGTATCAGAGGACTTTGTCCAACTGTAGGAAAATATAAGTTGTTTTGTTTTGTTTTGTTACTAGAGATTGAACCAAGAGGCACTTTACTACTGAGCCTCATCCCCAGCCCTTTCTTTTTTTGAGACAGTGACTCACTCAGTTGCTTTGGGCCCTGCTAAATTGCTGAAGCTGGCCTCAAACTTGGGATCCTCCTGCCTCAGCCTCCAGAGTCACTGGGATTACAGGTGTGTGCCACCAACCCCAGCAGATATAAGTATTTTGAGATAAGTAAGCTATGATATTTAGTAGGTTAGGTGCATTAAATGCATTTTCAACTAATGATGAGTTTATTTGGATTAACCCCATCATGGGTTGAGGAGCATCTGTATATACATAACAACGATGACGTTGGTAACTTTTATCTTTTCACTTAAAGGAAGCACATTAAGGCTTCACTTTGTCATATCCAAATTGCCAACATCACTACTTTGGCACTTTCAAGCTATTATTAAGTAAAATAAGGATTACCTAAACACAAGCACTGAAATAGTGAGACAGTTGATCAGATAACCAAAATAGTTACAAATAGGCAGGTAGCGTATACATTGTGGATACACTAGACAAGAGATGATTCACATCCCAAGTGGGGCAGAGTAGAATGAGGTGACAATTCATCAGGCTACTCAGAATAGCACACAATTTAAAATTTATGAATTGATTGCTTCTGGAATTTTCCATTTAATATTTTCAGACTGTTTAGCTGTGAGTAACTAAAACTGTGGAAAGTGACACCACAAATAAGGGGAACCTACAGTACTAGACTTGAACCCCAAATCCAGCTTCTAGGGTATCTGGGGTCCCAATCCTGCCATCTTGCCTTGGTATGCTGCTCAGTTTCCAGCCATCAACAATATCACTAGCAGGCCGTACACAGCCTTCCTCAAGCACTGATAAACACACTGAGCAGGATTTAGCTGCCCACTCATCAACCTCCTCAGCCGTGCCATCCCCCAGCCCACATTCCTCTGTGTCACCTGCAGTGCTTTGACAGGAATAAAAGAACAAATTTTTTTGCAGAAACTCATAACCACTATCTCCTGCTGCACCACACCCAATCCAATTTCAAGTCTAGAAAATTAATCAGAAAAGCACATAAGCTTCCCCAGCAGGGTAGATTCTCAGGGAATTCACATGATGCTAATGATCATCCACCTCTTCCCTAAGTATTCCCAAACCATCTCTTTATTTTATTTTATTTTATGTTTTGGTACCAGGGGTTGAACCCAGGGACACTTAACCACTGGGCCACATCCCCAGACCTTTCTTATATTTTATTTTGAGACAGGGTCTCACTAAGTTGCTTAAGGCCTCACTAAGTTACTGAGGCTGGCTTTGAACTGGTGATCCTCCTGCCTCAGCCTCCTGAACCACTAGGATTACTGGTGTGCACAACTGTGCCTGGCTCAAACCATCTCTTAATAATAGGCTCTGAAACTTGATCAGAAATGATACTCAGCCCTCTTATTCATGGTTTTTGGATGGCACCTTCTCCTTCGTGGAGACAGAAATTATCTTCTCCATCTCCTACCTTCAGGCACACAGTTTATGCTCCAAGCCAGCATGTGTAGGGGTTGCAAGCACTGCTGCTTACTAGCTGTCACTTAACCTGTTTCTCACTTTCATCATCAGAAAAATAGGGAGAACAATAGTACCCAGATGGTAGTATTGCTATAAAGATTAAAACAACTTATTCCTGCAAAGAATTTACAACATGACACATAATAAGCATTTTTAAAAATCACAAAATTTTATCAAAAAATAAGTACTGTCACTGAGCGGACACCTCATCCTGTCCCCAGGGATGCAGCCTTCCCAAGAATGCAATTTGAAATTATTTCAAATGATTCCAGCCTGTTTTCTGACTGTTCTCTGGTTCATAAAACACAGCAGCTCAGTTAGCCTCAGACTGCCTTCATGGGCAGCCAGTCCCACCCTCCTCCTTGTCCCTTACTATCACCTTGGGCAGTTTTAAAGAGCCCACCTTACCTCCTACCAGCCTTCCTTCAAGTTCAAAGCCAACATTCTGTCTGTGTGTAGGTCATTCAGTAACTACTTAATGAGCTCCTTCCTTGGGCCACACACTGTGCTAGAGCACAAGGAAGAACAAGATAGAAAAGTCCCTGCCCCAGAGAGCTTACAATCCAGCGGGGGACACAGACAATGAATAAATGGACAAATAAGATAGTTGCACAGTCACTAGAGCTTTGAAGGGAAGTCAGATGGCAATCGGCATGCCTCAAGTCAGATGGCAATCAGCATGCAGAAAGGCTTTGCAGGTTGCCTGAAACTAAATCAAATTGCACACCAATCATGTCCACATCTCTCCAAGAGTGCTCCCAGGCAGCTACACTAGCCTCTTTCTCCTTCCCTGCAAGCAGTCACAACTGTACACTTGGAATTTTATTTTTGTATATTTCCCAATACTCTTGCCTCAAGCTTTTGGGTTTTTTCCTGTCTTTACAGTATTTGAAATCTGCTCTCTGGAGTCCAGGGGACTTCTATAAATAACAAAAATTCTGAGGTGGCCTGAGTCACCTCTTCCAGAGTTCCTGTCACTTCTGCATCTTCATTTGACTAATTCTTCCTCACTGGTCAGAACCAGGTCCAGGGTGGCCACCTACCTTACTGCTTCCAGAATCTTCTGAAACTGTCAATGAGACAAGAGAGAGTAGATGCACTGTGCTTTGTTATAAAAGACTCCTGACAGATGGTAGGAGAGATGACATCTCTCACCACTGCTAAACCTTATTCCTGGGTTCAGTTTGGGAAGCTGCCATAAGAGCATGTGGCCTCTAAGTCACATCCCTTCCTTTCATTTTTTTGTTCAACCATTCCTGGAAGAGAAACTTCTGTCAAGACTGCTAACACTGGTCACACCTGTCCACAGTGGTAGAAGAAAAGTGAGCGGGGGCCTGGAAGCTAGAATCTGAGTAGGGAAAGGCCCTCACCTCCCAGCCCTCCACCAAGACTCAAGATCCCAGCTGGATTCTCTGGCAAAAAGGAGAAGGCATGCAAGAAAAGCAGGACTGGATTTACCAAGGTCAAATTGAGGGCTACCCAGCAAATTTGCCAACTACCCTTTCTCTTAAAGAGGGTCCAGCCAGGCGCGATAGTGCATGCCTGTAATCCCAGTGGCTTGGGAAGCTGAAGCAGGAGGATCACGAGTTCAAAGCCAGCCTCAGCAAAAGCAAGGCACTAAGCAACTCAGTGAGACTATGTCTCTAAATTTAAAAAAAAAAAAAAAAATTTAAAAAGGCTGGAAATGTGGCTCAGTGGTCAAGTGCCCCTGAGTTCAATCCCTGATACCCCCTACCAAAAAAAAAAAAAAAAAGGGTCCAACTGATCCACAGGCATGAGAAATCTCTGGAGGCACCATTCACTGGAGACTCATGATCTCCCACTTTACAGAATAGAAATCAGAGGCAGTAAGTTGCCTCTAATCACTTAGTGGTTAGACCAGCACCCTGGACCTTTGGAAGCCTCTCCATCACTAAGGGCAAAGTTTACCACTGTAGATTTAAGGACCAGTGTTAGCTGGCTGCATAAACACCAGCTGGGGTAGAATGGGGGCTAGACCTAGGTCATTGAATGAAGAGAAGGGCAGAAGTTCCTTTACCTGGAGGGAGACTCAAGGTCGGCACGGCTGAGGATGCGGTGCTGCTGTGGGCTATAGAGCCACTGGAAGGCTGTCAGTGTCCTTTCCTCAATTCGAAACCGCCCTTCCTGCACGTACCTGTAAACAAGACACAAAATAGTGAGGAGGTGGGCAGGATTCTGCAGAGTTCTTTGGGGAGTCAGCCCTGCTTGCTGGAGAAGGAAAGCCAACAGGTACCTGTCTCCAAATACTCCTCCCCACTGCTGATCTGAAAAGCTATCCAAAAGCTGTTGCTGAAGTTGGGTCACTTGGAGGGGTAAGTTCCCTGTCACTAGAGGTATGTAAACAAGAGAGCAGGCAGGAGATTCCAGCATCAGATGAGGGTTCAGATTCTAAGACCAAGACCCTAGACTTCATCCCACAAAGGGAGAAGGGTAGCCCTGGAGTGGGGCTCAGGAATCAGCAATGGTCAGGTCTTCCAGATCTCAAGACTCCCTCACAAGGTCCTGGCTGCTCTCCAGAAGGATCAGGGAAGCTGGACTGAGCAAAGTAAACACAAAGGGAAGGTGGCCTCTCTTTTCTTTTATTCCCTGACTCCTGGCCAACCTCTCTGATAGAATCATGAATCCATTCATTAATTTAGCATTTATTGAGCACCCACTCTGATAAGCAAAACAGACCCAGACCTTGCCCTCCTGGGGCTTATAGTCCTCTGTGCAGAGAAACCATCCAATAATCACAGAAATAGATACATCATTATGACAGGCACTCTCCTACATTCCCAGTAGGAGTGTCAATTCGCACAACTTCTCTGGAGGACCTAACATCTGTCTGCATTATCAATGCATTATTTCCCTTTTAATCCAGTGAAGCTCCCTTTGGAGAATCCATCTTCCGATTCTGGCATGTGGACCAGGTTATCTGTGGGATTGTTTTTAACAGAAAAAAACTAGGGTTGACCCAAGCACCCATCAGTTGGGGACCGGTTAAATAAATCATGGTTAATCTATGCAGTAAAACTATGTGCAGCTATAAGAAATGTTTTAAATGAGGGTGTTCCTGTGCACTATCATACCAGGACCTCCAAACTACATCATTAGGAGAAAAAAATCAATGGCAGAGCAGTATGTATAACTGATGTTAAAAGGAAGAGGGGAGGGAATAAAGTAGGAAATCATGCTTGCTTATCTTTACATATATAAACTCTGGAGACATAAAAGGTAATAAAAGTCATTTCCTGGGTGGGAGGATGAGAAAACAGGGTAGCTGCAGGCATGGGAAAGTGATCTTTTAACAATGTAACTTCTCATACAGGAGAGCTATTGCCTGTCCCAAAAGAGGTGTGTGTGTATAATTACAAACTGGGTAAAGTGCTATGAAAAAAAAAAATGGTGCAGCTGCTGTATTGCCCAGTGGGACACAGACTATATGCTGAGGGAGGGAATTTCCCAGCAGTCCTCGCTGGGGAATCAGGCAGAACTGAGTTCTAAAGGAAAAGGCCTGTCTTGGTCAGTTCACCCTGCTAAAACAGAATACTGAGGACTGGGTAGCCTAAAAAACAGAAATTTATTTCTCAAAGTTCTGGAGGTGAGAAGTGCAAGATCAAGGTGTCAGTGTCTGGAGACAGCCCTCTTCCTAGTTTGCAGAAGGCCATTTTCTCATTGTATCCTCATGGCGAGAGAACTCCTGTCTCTCCTGTCACTTCTTATAAAGGCATAAATCCCATTCACCAGAGACCACTCTCAGGATCTAATCACTTCCTAAAGGCCCCCGCCTCCCAACACCATCACGTTGAGGGTTGGGATCTCAACCGATGAATTTGGCGGGGTCGGTGGGCACAGAGTCAATCTTTAACAAGGATTTCCTAGGAGAAAGAGTCAGGGGAGAAGTGCTCCAGCAGAGGAGCCCACCTAAGCAAAACCCCAGAGTCAGGAGGCAGCATGTGCCTTTGAGGATCTGAAAAAAGGCAGGGGTATTGGAGAGCAGGGGTTCAGTTGCCCCAGTGTTCTCCCAGACCAGAGTGCCTGGCCCCAGCCTGTCTCTTTTCACTGTTCTCCATATCATCTTATGGGCATTTCAGGAAGGTCATCCAGCCTTGATGGGAATGGCAAGCAGCCAGTTAGATGTTCTCAACAGAGTCCATGTGGAATGGCTCAGAAAGGACAATGCTGGAGATGGAGAGAAATGGGAGGACTTGTGAGTAAGCTAAGGAGGAAACGTGGCAGGACCTGGTACTAGGGTGGATATGAATGGAGGGAAGATAAGGCAGTAAGGTTGTTCTTCAGGTCCTAGTTGGTGCAGATGGCTGGATGCAATGCCATTCATGCCAGACAGTGACAGCTTTGGGAAGGAAGCTTGTGACCTCTGTTTGGGACATGACCTTTCTCTATGACTTGCTCTCACCCCTAAGACAGCTGTCCACCTGTAAAACCTTGTTTGAAGACTTCCTTCCTCCAGGAAGCCTACTCTGATCAATCCCATTCTGTCCCCCATAATGTTTCCCTATCTTCCCCGACCTTGGCCTCTGCAGATTCAGCCCTGAGTGACATGCTCTTGCCATTTCTGTGGGGAAATAGATTGTGCTAACCAACTGGTGTTCTAGGTTGCATCCATGGAGGGGAGTGAGTGGCTGGGGAGCACTGTACCTGATTTGGTCCCTTTTGAATATGAACCAGGTGATTATAGTATGCTTTTTGTAAAAAAAGTGGAAAAAAATTTAAGACCTCTACTGATCACAAAGTCATAGATTGTTAGAGCAGAAAAATGCCAGGAGGTCATCCATCTGATCCAACAACTTTATTATTTTTTTTTAGAGAGAGAAAGAGAGAGAGAGAGAGAGAGAGAGAGAGAGAGAGAGAATTTTTTAATTTTTATTTTTTTAGTTTTCGGTGGACACAACATCTTTATTTTATTTTTATTTTTATTTATATGGTGCTGAGGATCGAACCCAGAGTCCTGCGCATGCCAGGTGAGCATGCTACTGCTTGAGCCACATCCCCAGCCCCCCAACAACTTTATTTTATAGATGAGGATGGGAGTCCCAGAGTGGGCAAAGAGCCACTTCTGGGCAGACAGACCATGTACAAGGCTGCGCTTGACCCAACCAGGCATACATAGTCCCTCAGGCTGAAGGAACAGGGGGTCCCTACTCCAACCTTCTCCTCACCCAACACTCAGTCCTGGTCCAGAACACAACCTCAGCCACAGTGCCACCCCCATCTACCTCCTTGCTCCGCCCCAAACTCAGCCACCTTTCCTTCCCTTCTCCCTGCACCCCATCTTTCAGATGTTGGTGGAAGAGACTGTCCTCACTTAACAAAGTGGCTACCTGGTTTTGCAGATACCCCAACCTGGATTCCAGCTGTGAGTGAGGGCTTTTCCCCATCTGTAAGAGTAATAATAACACTTGAAGGGTTGTCGCCAGGATGGAATAATGCATAGGAATAATCGAGATAATGCATAGGAATCCCTTGCCACATGTTCATTGCTGTCATCTTCCCATCCTTTCATCCTTGGTCTCTTCCAGGCATATGCCTTCCATGCTTCACCCATGACAAAGCCACCCCCTACACTATCTCCTGTAAGCCTCACATCAAACCCTGTGGAACTGACCAACCCCATTTTAGAGATGAGGAAGGAAAGGCTCAGGGGAAGAAGTGCATTTGTCCGAAGTTGCACTTGAGGAAACAGGAGAGGCCAGGCCTTCCTTGCACCTTGAACTCCTATGGCATCCAGTTTCCTTCTAATCAATCCCTCCAGCTCTACCATCCTCTCCCTCCTCTGTGCCAGCCTCCACTTTCCAACACAAATCTTATCAGCTCCTCCCCTGGCCCAAAAGTTCAGTGGCTTCCCAATTTATACAAAATGGCATCCATGCTGCTCACCTTAGATGGCCAGTTCTTTCTCTCTTGGTTCCATTCCAGCCTTTCTTTCCACTACATGCTGCCTCCTCCTCATTCACACACAGACCCCTGCATTCCTGCTCCATTTATCTCTCTCAAACATACCCTGGCCTCTCTTACCTCAGAACTTTGGCTCAGGCTGTGTCCCCAGATGAACCCACCCTGCTGAACCCAGACCTGCCCATTCTGCTCCACTTTCCCAAACCACACTGCCTCAAAATCTGTCCTGTCTCCCAGCCAGAATCTAAGTCAGCGCTAAGGTTCCTGGGATGCTTTGCTCAGCCTTGATCACAGCATTGCAATCCCTCTGCTGGCTGTTCATGAGTTATTTATGTGCTCGTCTGTCTCCTCGCTAGAGTGCAAAAAGCAGGTCTGATCCAGCTCTGAAATCCCTGCAACGTCCTCACACAGCCCTTCGAGCCAGCCTGCTGTAAAAATCACAACAGCAACAGAGATCAACTCATTACATCCTTGGGAATGCTCTGCCACCAATGATCTCCATTCATGAATCCAACTTACTAACTTAGTAAATGTGCTTGTTGAATTGGAATGCACTGAATATAAGGGAAAACAAACCACTCATCCCCAAATATCTTTCCTATTAAGCTGCTGGGTATCTGAAATTCCACTGAACAGTACACTGAGGGAAACTAAATGCTGCATAGGGCCAAACTTTTAAGCTTTTTCAGCATTAAAACTTTAGCAAGAACTGATTTCTCAGATTATCCCCCAAAAGAATGAAAATCAAGAGAACCAGGGATATAGTCTCAATATTTGTGCATCCCTCCACCTCCCCTTCATATCTTGAAATACTAACCCCAAGATGGTATTAGGAGGTGAACCTTATGGGAGGTGGAAATCACAGGGAATGGGATCATAGAGGGTTAGCTAGCACCTTCCACCAAAGAAGGACCCAGAAAGAAAACACCATTTATGAACCAGGACATGGACCTCTACAAGACAATGAATCTGCAACCATCTTGATCTTGGACTTCCCAGCCTCTCAAACTGTAAGAAATACATATCTATTCTTTTTTAAATATTTTTTTAGTTATAGGTGGACACAATGTCTTTATTTTATATTTATGTGGTGCTGAGGATCAAACCCAGTGCCTCACGCATGCTAGGCGAGCACTCTACCTCTGAGCCACAATCCCAGCCCCATATCTATTCTTTATAAGCCACCCAGTCTATGGTATTTTGTTCGAGCAGCCTAAACAGACTACCATACCTGGCATAGTCAGAGAGATCTGACAGGAATGAGAAGGGAAAGAGAAGGGTAGGAGCTGCTCAAATACACAGGCCCCAGATTGTAGGGTGAGGTGGCACCTCCTGGAGAATGCAGCCCTTCACCAAAAGAGAACAGGGTCGGGCACTTTACAGGCCATACCTGTTTATTTGGGTGAACACTGTGGGAAATCAGAAAGACATAATGCTCCCTTCAACAGATGAGGAAACTGAGACTTCCCCAAGTGGGGAAGTAATTTGACCCAGATTGTAAACCCTTAAGTGACAGAGTCAGGATTCTTACTCTCAGGTTAGTGCTCTTTTCAGAGTGCAATTTCCAAACACCAAAAAAGACTTATCCAAAAGGTACACAATAAAAGCAGCAGATAGCCAAGGTTCCCACAGTCCCACTGAGCTATACCTTGAAAATTCTGAACAGTGTCCCGAAGAACTTCCCCGATGTTCTTTCAAGGAGTTATTTAGGAGATGGTGCCAAGCCAAAAGATGTAGAGCCTGGAAGACAGTTTCTGGATTGGGCCATGCCTGAAATCATTACTCTTAGGGCCGTTCAGTAAAAGGAACCAATACGTATTGATTTGGGGTTTTGATTTGTTTGTTTGTTGCTTTAGCCAGTTTGAATGCATGTTTCTTTCACTTATAAACAAAGTAATTCAAATTTATACAGTGAACTTGAAGTCAATACTTTTCTTGCCTGTTTTTTTTCTTTTCTTTTGGCACTGGGGATTGGGGATTGAACTCAGGTGCTCTACCACTAAACAACATCTCCAGCCCCTTTTTACTTTTATTTTGAGACAGCTAAATTTCTCAAACTAGCAATCCTACCACCTCAACCTCTCAAATCACTAGGATTGCAGGCACTAGCACTCCCAGATTGAAGTCAATAGTCTATCAAATAGGAGAGTCAGGTACCTAGTAAAAGTGAGAAAGCTCCTTGTTACCCACAACCACATTGATGAGGGTTTGTCAAGAACATTCATGGTTAGGGTAGCAGCTGAGTGGTAGAGCACTTGCCTAGCATGTTAAAGGCCTTGGGTTCAATCCCAGCACCACGAAGAAAAAAAAATTCAATGCTAAAGAACATTCAGTGACTCATATTGCTCAAATTAAATCTAAACTCTTTGGTTGGTATTCAAACACTATGCCACCTAACTCTGCTCTCTCCAGTTCTATTTCATACCCATCTCTTCCATAGGTCTAAATCTCCCATCCAATCCCATGAGCTCTCATTTTTCCAAACACATCCTTCACTTTTCAGCAAGGATGTTTCTTCTCTGCCTTGGAATGTCCCCTTCCACCCCATCTCTGCAGAAGTATTATCTTTCCAGATTTTAAATACAGTATAAATAACACACACACCCGTGCACAGTGTATGCATGTGTGTGTTGACAAATTTGGAGAAGATACTTGCAACATAAAAACCAAAGGACTGGGGCTTGGGGTTGTGGCTCAGCGGTAGAGTGCTCGCCTCGCACATGCAAGACCCTGGGTTCTATCCTCAGCATCACATAAAAAAAATAAACAAGTGAAATAAAGGTGTTGGTTCCAACTACAACTAAAACATAAATATAAAAAAACCCAAAGGACTGATCATAAATAGCATTCAAATCTTAGTTTCTCATATCATTCGACAATGTAAAAAGGCTCTTTGAAGAAATGGTTGGTTCTGCAATTGGGGCAGGAAATACACAAGAGGAGCCCGGAGCATATGATAGTGTCAAAAAGTCAGGAAATGCCTTTCAAGTCTCCTCTTGCCTTGTGGGAGCTCTCTTTTTCTCTTATTTAAATAAATCCTACTATTTTATCATTTAAAAAAAAAGTAAGGAAATGCCCAAAACAAAAAGACAAGAATGATAGGTGTATATTAAAAGAAAACAGTAACCAACCGAAAGTATTCCCAATAGGTAAAGCTGGAACAACATAACAAAGTGTTTTGGGATTATAATGCAAACTTTAAGATAAATATCTATGAGCAAGGAGAACAAAGTTGGAGAATTCACCCATCCCAATTTCAAGTCAGTATACCTTTTTTAAAAAAAATATTTATTTTTTAGTTGTAGCTGGACATAATACCTTTATTTCACTTATTTATTTTTATGTGGTGGTGAGACTCAAACCCAGGGTCTTGCACTTGTCAGGTGAGCGCTGAACCGCTGAGCCACAACCCCAGCCCCAAGTTTGAATACCTTAATCAATAAAATGAGGTACAGGAGTAAGGATAGATGTCTACATCAATGGAATTGAATTTGAGAGTATTTAAATAAACTTACAGTCAATTGATTTCCAACAAGAGTACCAAGATAATTCAGAAGGGGGAAAAAAATAGACTTTTCAATAAATGATTCTGGGCCATTGGGATACCCACATACAAAAGCTGAACTTGGGCCCCTCTCACACATCCTACACAAAATTTAATTCAAACAGATCAAAGTCTTAAATGTAAGAGTTGATACTATAAAACTCTTAGAAGAAAACAGCGGTAAATCTTCATGACCTTGGATTAGGCAATAATTTTTTAGATGTGATACAAAAGCAAAAGAAAAAATCAATAAACCGGGCATCATCAAAATTTAAAAGTTGTGTGCTTCCAAGGACACCACCAAGAAAAGATGAAGCCTGGAGTGGGACACACACCTGTAGTCCTAGCTACTCAGAAGAATGAGGCAGGAGGATCACTGAGTCCAGGAGTTTGAGGCCAACATGGGCAACAGAGTGAGACTCCATCTCAAAATAAATAAATATATAAATAAAAAAAGAAAGAAAGAAAAGGAAATTATGTATTTTTAAAAATGTTCACTGTACTTACACAAACCCAGAGGGTAGAGACTACTACATACTACGTACGTAGGCTACGGGATATATACATACACATGCATGTGTGTGGTACAGCCTGTGGCTCCTAGGGTCATGATGAATAAAACAACACAATATTAAACCAAGCATAAAAGAAGATGATGCCATCAAAAGAAGAGGTAGATAGGGGCAGTGGCACATAACCTATAATGCCAACAGCTCATGAGGCTGAGGCAGGAAGATCACAAGTTCGAGGCCAGTCTGAGCAACTTAGAGGGACTCTGCCTCAAAATAAAAAATAAAAAGGACTGGGAATGTAGTTCAGTGATAAAGCACCCTGGGTTCCATCCCTAGTTAAAAAAAAAAAAAAAAAAACATGGGGTTTAGGATGTAGCTCAGTGTTGGAGTACATGACACTTGTCTAGTATGCACAAGGCCATGGGTTTAATCTCCAGTACTGAAAAAAAAAAAAAATATATATATATATATATATATACATATATATATATATTTTTTTACTGTATAATGCTAGCAGCAGCAGCCTCATACATCAAGTGTTTACCTTGCCTCTCCTTTCCTCTCTCTTTCTTTTTTGGGGGGCAGGGGGTACATTACTGGGGATTGAACCCAGGAGTGCTCTCCCACTGAGCTACGTCCCCAGTCTTTCTTTCTTTCTTTTTTTAATACATGGAGGGCCTAGCTAAATTACCCAGGATGGCCTCAAACTTGGGATCCTCCTGCTTTGGCCTCCCAAGATGCTAGGATTATAGGTGTGTACTACCACACTCAGCTACATTGAACCCAGGGGCGCTTAATCACTGAGCCACATCCCTAGCCCTTTTTATTTTTTGTCTGGAGACAGGGTCTCACTAAGTTACTTAGGGACTAAGTCGCTGAGGCTGGCCTTAAACTTGTGATTCTCCTTCCTCAGCCTCCAGAGTTGCTGGGATTATAGGCATATGTCACACTGCATTGAGTTATACCTTGTCTCTTATGCTTGATTTAATCTTGTGTTGTTGTTGTTGATTTTTGTCATGGCCATAGGAGCAATAAGCTATACCACACACACATACATATTATACCATATAGCCTAGGTATGTAGTAGACTATACCCTCTGGATTTATGTAAGTACATTCTAAAAGGTGCAGATGATGACAAATTATCTAACCATGTATTTCCCTGTTAGTAAGCAGCACATGGCTATATTTGAAATACTCTAAAAGTCCTGGAAAGTGCCAGGTGTGATGGCACACGCCTATAATTCCAGTGGCTTGGGAGGCTGAGACAGGAGAATCACGAGTTCAAAGCCAGCCTCAGCAACTGCAAGGTGCTAAGCAACTCAGTGAGGCCCTGTCTCTAAATAAAACACAAAATAGGGCTGGGGATGTGGCTCAGTGGCTGAATACCCCTGAGTGTAATCCCTGGTGCCAAAAAAAAAAAAGTCCAGGAAAGTGGTGAACACCTGTAATCCCAACTATTTGGGAGTCTGAGGCAGGAGGATCACAAGCTGGAGAACATCCCGGGCAACTGAGCAAGAACCCACCTCAAAATTTTAAAAATTAAAAAAAAAAAATTAAATTTAAAATTTATAAAGGGCTGGGCAAGTAGTTCTATGGTAGAATACCCCTGGGTTCAATCCCCAATTTAAAAAAAAAAAAAAAGTATGTGACCCAGGTCAGTCCAATGAGATGCCATCCAGTGGTTAATCTTTGAGAAATGAAAGCTCTCTTTAGAAGGCCGCATATGGCTGCTGACGGCCACCCTGTTTCCACAAGAAATAAAACAGAGAACAGGAGAAAGCAGAGTGATAAAGAGAGCAGAGCACTATTTGGGCACCTGAATCCTGTTGTCCCTGAAAAATTCCTGGAATTTTCCTTTGTGAGCCAATAAGTTCCCTTTTTTTTTTTTTTTCAAAATGGTTTGAGCTGATTTTCTACAATTGTAAGTGAAAGAATCCTGACTCATCTAAGGGGAAAGAAAACTGACTCCATGTGAAGTCCAGGAACCAGGGACGCTGGCATAGGTTTATATGGGTATTTTGCCCTCAAAAGTATTCCCTGCCAAGCCTCCCGGGCGCTCAGATCACATTCACAGGACCTTCTCAGAAGATGGGCTTTTACCTGAGTGTCAGGATGACAAACCCAGTTTGGGCACTAAGAAAGATTCTTGGGTCTTCAGGTCCAACCCAAGATCCCACCCAACCAGACTGCCAGAAGCAAGGGGTAGGACTGAGATGAGGTGAGTCAGAGCAGGTAACCATGCACTAGACCTTTAACAATGAAGAGAGAGAACTGATCTGGAAAATCTTGGGATCCTGGGTGGTGCCTCCTTTTGAGGAAGGGGGCACTAAGTAACTGTTTGGTCTCCATTCTTCAAACAGATTAATTCTACTTTTATATGATTTATACACTAGAGTTTCATTTGAAGACTGATTCTGCTGCTAAATAATAAACTTGAGAACACATTTATCCCTCCTGCTCTGACATGCTGGGATCCTCCAACAATGTGAACTTGAGTGTGTGGCCAGGCTGGGGTTGTGGGACAATCCAGGAAACAAGAAGCAAAATAGGAAGAGTTAAGCTCCAGAAACAATACCCAGGTTCAAACCCTGATTCTGTGAAAGTGTTTGCTGTGTGACCTTGAAAAATCATTTTCCCTCTTTGACTCTCAATTTCATCATCTGAAAAGTGGGGGGTGTTAATATCTTCCTCTGGGTATTACTGTGAAGAATAATCCTGAATTACTCTGAATCCTGATGACTGCAGAGCCACAGAGGTTCTCAGGAAGCCCATGTTGCTATTATTGAAGATATTAGTATTGTTATTTGTAATTCAGCTAGAGGCAAAATGTGTTCAGAAATGCTACTTCAAGGAGGTCCCCTGTCTCTGGTGTGGGCCGGATGATTTGGGATGGGGTAGGGTCCCAGACAGACATTCTCTTTTAGATCTTGGAGTCTTCCCAGGGCCACGGTGGGCTCCACATGCTGCCCTGCAATCTAGGAGCCCTGAATATTCGGACACTTGCACAAGAAGGACATAGGTTCTAGGGACCCAGCGCAGGTGACTTGGCTGTAAGCATCTGAAAATCCTCTCAAGCCCGCAATCCCGTAACCTGACACCGACAAGCTCTGATTTCCGAGCCTGGGCAGGACTGCGGTGGGGGGAAGGGGCAACTACCCACCTACTCAAGGATGCCTTCCCCTTCTCCTACTTCCTAGGTTCCCTTCTCTGAAGCCCACACCCTCAAAGTGCGCACCCCCAGAGGTTCCTATGGAGGTGAGCTGGGTATCTCTTCGAGCACAATGGGTGGGGGCTCTAGGGTTGTGCCCTGTTAGGGGCCCAGGTTCATGACCCTACTCTAAGTAGCAGACGGAAAGGAGATAGACGGGGACCCTCCTCCATTGCACAAATGGAAAAGCTAAAGTGGGGTGACAGGAGAGGAGGGAGCCCGCCCTCTGTGGAAGAAGAAACCAGGTCCTCCGAAGCCTGACGTCATGAATAGGGTCCTGGGTCCCAGCGCTTATGTCTCTGGACAACCTTAAAGACCCAGTGTGGGGACCCCGGTGTTTGATCAGGTAGCCCAACCCTCTCGGTCAACCCCGCCCGGCATCTTCTCACTCGGGAAGAAACTTTGGGCCAGCGCCCTGGCTCCTTCCCGGGCAGGCCGGGCTCGGGCTTAGGGCTCACGAGTTAGCGTCCGCACCAGGCCCCACGGCCTTCCGCTGCCCACTCACCAGCGCACCAGCTGCCAGCGCTTCTCCCCCGGAGCCCGGCGGCCCGCATGCCTCGCCCAACTGGCCGCTCCCTGCCCGCCGTGGGCCTCACGGCGGAGGCTGGCTCCGGCTGCCGCAGGGCCAGTACTGAGGGCGCGCTCGCTGAGGCTGGGTGCGGCGCGGGGCCGGGCGGGGCGGGCGCGAGGCTACTGGGCCGGAGAGCGGGCTGTGCGGAGCGTGCGGCGCTCATCCTGTGCGGCAGCGGCCGCCCCGCCCCCCCGAGCGGACCGGGTCTGGGCCACTGCACTCCTCCGCAGCAGCGCGCGGGACCGAGCCTGTCCCCTTCGCATCCTTCTCCCTGTCCCGGCTGGTCCAGCCACGCAGAACAGCAGGGTTTCTGTGGAGCACTAGGCAAAGAGTCAGACTCTCTTAAGTCCTACTAAGGAAATTTTGCTGAGTGAGGAAGCGGCTCATTCAATTCTTCTGTGCCACCTTCCCTTGTAACAGTTATAATACCTACCCAGAAAATAATGCATAAAAATTAAACTAAATGCCTAAAACAAGCCGATGTGACCTACAAACAAAGATTTGTAAAATGACAGTAATTAAAAGAATATAGCATTCGCCTAGCACACTGCCCAAAGGTCTTCCTAGAACTCCACGCAGGCGGTCAACCTCCCATCCACCTCAGAATCTCTTCTTTCCTGGAGGGGAGAAGAAACCAGCCTGGCCACCGATATCGCGGAGGCATGCATGCATCTCAAGCCTGGCGTGAAGAAGATAAATCAGAAATGTTTATAAATTTAGAGGTTGTCTGCACTTTGCAAGGTGCCCTCCTAATTCACTTGCCTCTCCTATCAAGACAACCCACATCGTTTGCAGGAGAAAAAATTCCAAAAAAGGAACAATTCTAGCTCCTAATGTGAGATCCTAGGAACTTACTTTCCTTGCAGACTGTAGACTCATGCTCTGGAACCCTGTTAACATTTTCAGGGGAATCCAGCTGCTACTGACTTTTGTCATTGTATCCATAGGTGCTCACCCAAGTGTTCAATAAAAACAAGATTAAAATTGGATGCAGAGGCAGCCTACCTGTAATCTCAGCTACAGGGGGATTCTGAAGCAGAAGGATTGCAAATTCAAGGGCAGCCTCAGGCAATTTAGGAAGACCCTGTCTCAGAAAAAAAATAAAAATAAAAGACTGGCTGGGCAGGATGGTAACTCCTGTGAACCCAGCAGCTGAGGAGGCTGAGGATCAGGGTTTCAAAGCCAGCCCCAGCAACTTAGGGAGGCCCTAAGCAACTCAGTGAGACCCTGTCTCTAATAAAATACAAAAAAGAAAGAAAGAAAGAAGAAGAAGAAAGAAAGAAAAAGACCTTGGCATGTGGCCCACTATCAAAAAGAAAGGAGGAGGAGGAGGAGAAAGAAATTTAAAAATAATTTTACAAAATAATAGTGTATTCAAGAAAATAAAAGACAACAACACAGAGGCTGGGGTTATGGCTCAGCGGTAGAGCGCTTGCCTTGCACTTGCAAGGCCCTGGGTTCAATGCTCAACACCACATATAAATTAATTAATTAATTGATTGATTAATTAGTTAAAGGTTATTGTGTCCAACTACAAAAAAATAAATATTTTTAATAAAAAGACAACAACACAAACAGCCAACTTTTTAAGATAATACAGGAATCATAAAGACTATATAGAAACATGGGGGGAAGTTATGATGCAATGTGGGTGAAAAAAAAAGTCACGTAATTTGACATGGAAACTAGGTAAATCATCATGTGCATGAAAACACTAGAAAAATAATACACAAAAATAACAATAGCTGCATTAGGGCAATGGGATTACATGTACATTTTTTGTAACTGAATGTCCCAATATTTATGAGTTTTATTTTAATACTAGTCTAACAGGGCTGGGGATGTGGCTCAAGCGGTAGCGCGCTCGCCTGGCATGCGTGCGGCCCGGATTCGATCCTCAGCACCACATACAAACAAAAGATGTTGTGTCCGCCGAAAACTAAAATATAAAAAAAATATATACTAGTCTAACAAATGATAATATTAAAGAGAATTGGGTATATGGCAAAATATGTGCCATAATATGTAACAAAGCTAGCACACTGCCCAAAAAGGTCTTCCTAGAACCAATTCCACCCAGGCGATCAACCTCCCATCCAAAGGGACTAAAGTTACACCAGATCACCAAAGTTAGGGAACCAGTTGCCCAAGATCATGGACAATGATCTGTAATGGAGGAATTTCAGCACAGACAGCAGAACTTCTTAGGATCTGTTAATTGATACCTGTCAGTTGAGCGCCTGAGTCCTCTGCCCTAGGTAGTCAAGAGCGGGAGCATGTGGGAACTTTGAGGCCCAGTTATGGCCTAGTACACACACATACTTCATTTCCTGTTGCCACACCAGTGGTAAATGTAGGATTGCACAAAGACCCTGCAAATCAGAACTGTGATGCTTTCAAGTCCTTACACACTTTGGCCCTCTATTTCCTTTAAAGCTCATGACCTCTGTGGGTGCTGTTGGCCACAACTAGATTCATCTCTCTGAGAGACTTGATGATACTATAGTTACAAGCTAACCTCTGGCCTAGGCTGGGTAAGGGTTTGTTTTGTTTTGCTTTTTGGTACCAGAGATTAAACCCAGGGGCGCTTACATCCCCAGCCCTTTTTTTATCATTATTATTTTGAGATGGGGTCTTCCTAAATTGCTTAGGGCCTCACTAAATTGCTGAGATTGGCTTTGATCTTGCAATCTTCCTGCCTCAGCCTCCCAAGCCACTGATATTACAGGTATATGCCACCATGCCCAGCTGGGTAAGGGTTTGAATTGTGGCTCTATTGCTCCCCAGATATTTGGTGCTACATGTAACCTCTCTTGAATCTCATTTTATCCACTTGCAATGGAAATAAACCTTTCCAATAGAAATTCTCAGCAGTTTAAATGAGGCTGAATGTGTAGCTGGGCACAGTGGTACATGCCTGTAATCCTAGCAACTCAGGAGGCTGAGGCAGGAGGAGAGCGAATTCAAAGCCAGCCTCAACAAAAGCAAGGCCCTAAGCAACTCAGTGAAACCCTGTTTCTAAATAAGATACAAAATAGGGCTAGGGATTGTGGTCGAGTGCCCCTGAGTTCAATACCCAGCAACCCCTCCCTCCCCCACACACACACAAAAGAGAGAGACTGCATGGGTAAAGCACTTGACTCAAAATAATGTTTCTTAGGCAAGATGTACACATTCCATATACTTTTCCTTTTACATTCTTATAAGCTTAATTTTGAAAATAGAAAAAGAAAGATTTTTAAAGGGCATTTATGAGTGATTTGGCACACACAAAATGCTTTAAATTTTTTTATTATTATTGTCAACATTATCTCTAATGTCCCATTTCATGATATGTTTCTGGCTCTCCCATAATCTCAGGTACATTGCATTCAATCAACTTTGCTCAATATTATTTTATATATTTACTGACTAATTTCTTTCTCTTTTTTCCCCCTAGCACTGGGGATCAAACCCAGGGGTACTTTACCACTGAGCTACATCTCAGCCCTTTTTTTTTTTTTTTAGTTTTTATTTTTGGATAGAGTCTTGCTAAGTTGCCCAAGGTGGCCTAGAATTTGCAATCTTACTGCTTCAGCCTCCCAAGTCACTGGAATTATAGGTGTGCACCACCATGCCCAGCACAACTCACTAATTTCTAAAACTCTTCCAAAGACACATCCCTAACTCCCCTGACCTCCAAGTCCAAGCCCCTGCTCTGCCTTCACATGGTGATCTCTCAACTCTGCTGGCTGTAACTTTCAGATGTTCCTTGGGTACCTTATATATGTCATTTTTATTTCACATATAGATTTTTTCCACCCAAATATGTTGCAGATTTCTGAGGGCAGCCTCAGAGGTCTTTTATGTCCAGCCAGAAACTTGGTCAAGTACAGGATTTTGCAAGAAGCACAGTGGGATCCCCTGGTGAGCAAGCAGGGCCATCTCTCAGACAGGTGTCTGGGACTGTTTGCTTTAGCTGGTGAAAAGTCAGAGTTTCAGGATTCATTTTGATACCAGACAAGGAGAAAAATATTTGGGACTTGGTTATAACAATCCTATCCACATGCACTTCACACACACGCACACACACTTCACTTGTACCTCATGACAGGCTTACAAGGATCCTGTTGACAGACTAGATGTTGTGCTTCCCACTTTACTTAGGTGGAACTAGAACTCAGAGACACTAAGACTTGCCTAGAAATAGAGCTGGAGTCAGAACTTAGGTTTTCAGGATCCTTCATACCACAAAACATACCTTTTTTCATTCTTACTGATAACTCATAAAATTAAGAGAATATAGATGGTTCATCAGAACCCATACTTCTGCTGGAAACACTCAAACACACAGGGCCAGGGAGTTGCACAGTCCAGGAAGGAGTTGTACCCTCTGGGAAGGCCAGTAAAATAAATAAATAAATAAATAAGGAGCAGAATTAGGTTGGCCTTTCTGCTCCTTTCCCAGGAATTTTCTCACACAAAATAAAGAGGAGCCACCCACAAGGCAGTTACTTCCTACAGGGTGGGATTTGAGAAGCCTTAGCAAAATACAAACCCCACTGCCTGTTAGGCCACTTAAGATAGTTATCCCTTTAACTCTTTGAAGTGTAGAGTCTGCCAGGAGCTGGTGAAACTTTTACTCATTGAGACCTAAACCCAGTTAAGCCTTGGAAATTAATTGGTGAGGACAGGAGGAGAGGGATCCATGAGAATGCAGGATGCTCTTGTGGCCAATGAGTTGCTGGAACCCTCCTCAAGGTTCTAGAGATATAGCAGTTCTAGAGACAAAAGTAAAAAACTTCTCTGGAAATTTGGCTCAGGAGGAACAGTCAGGGAGTATTTGTTTGGCAATAGAGTGAGAAAGGCCAGGTTAGTTCTTTGGTCTGAATCGGTTCAGTCCCTTCCTCCAATCTCTCAAGGCAGGGATGGAAATGAGTTACCCAAAGGGATCTCTGAGCCACCTGCCACTCACACAATGAACCTAGTCCTTTGCCATCATCCATCAATGAGCACCAATGCCTAATGAGCATTCAGCACTATCCTTTACATTTTACATGTATTAATTCATTTAATCCTCACAAAACTCAAAGATCTTACGAGCTACATAGTCATCATTATCCCCATTTAACAGATAAGGACATCAAAGCCCAGGAAGGAGGAAGATATTGGTGGAGTTAGAATTATAAGCCAAACAGTGGGACTCCAGAAACCTCCCATGTGCAGCAAAGACGGATCAACACCAATGTCTTGCACCTGTTCTGTACAAGAGTTTATAAAGGACCTTCCCTTGACTCTTGAAACCCTCACATAGAGGGGAAAGGGGATATCTTATCAACTAGGACCCAGAGAGATGATGTGGCTCACCCAAGGTCACAAAGCTATGAGAGGTCTGGGCAGCTCTCCTGCCGCCAAAAAAACTGGGCAGATTTCTAGACCCGTGGTCAGCTCACCCGCACCCCAGCCCTTCCCTCGGCTGGGGCCGGCATGGCCTCTACTTGCTAGCCGAGGGCAGCAGAGGGGCGGAGCGGATCGCGGCCTGTGAGCCTGGGCGCTGTCCGCGGTGCTGATGGGTTGCCGCGCCCTCGCTCGCCAAGTCGCCGGAGGGTTTCCCGGGTTCCCCTTCCAGCTGCCAACCAAAGCCAGCTCCGCGAGTTCGGCTGCCCTCCGGGGTCCTTAGGCCCGGCTCCCCCAGCTCTTAGGGCTCCCCGGGTTCCCCCTCCCCCGATCGCGAGCCGCCAGGCTCCCCTCCCCCCGCCCCGCCCACGGCCCCTCCCCGCTCGTCCCAGGTCCCTCCCTTCCCCCCTTATCTCTCCCGCCCCCCCACCATCCTCCTGCTCGTTCGCCAGTTCCGGTCACGTTGCTGGGTGTTTACGCCTCG
>NW_025999891.1:627176-634076 GCF_001458135.2 Marmota marmota marmota
CGCTCCCTCAGGTCCCGAAGGTGAGGAGGCCGGTCGGTGGGTGTCTGGGTGGGAGCCGGCCGGGATGGTCCCGGGTGGGGAGCGACATCGCCAAGCACCAGTCTCCCCTAGAGGGCTGGCGCGCGGCTGGGCACCGCAGCGCGGGAGGCGAACAAGACCGCGGGGCTGCTGGCAGAAGTTGTCCTCTACCGTCCAGAACTGGGCCCTCCAGACTCTGGCCACGAGTCCAGAGGGGTCTGAGATGGGGCCCCCCACCATCTTCTGTCGCCTCCCACCACACGAGCCTTTCTTTTTGCCTGCCTTTCCTGCCCTCTGATACCCCTCTTCCTTGTCCTCCTTAGTCTCTACATTCCCCATCCCCTGCCTTCTCTGGGAGTCATTCGAGGCACAATCAGGGCAAAACATCAAGATCGAAGGGGGTGGGAGACTCCGGTTTCCTCAAACACCCCTTTCCCACTCCTGTGTTACTGAATTCTAAGCTTTGCTGAGATTGAGTGTCCTGGGATCTTCAAGGAAGGAGTCAAGGGGTCAAGAGGATGGGTACTGGAGTGGAGAGGACCACAAGGTCCCTAGGGAATGTAGCTCTACCTCTGGCCAAGTGGCTCCACCTTGCAGGCAGAGCCCCAGACATTTGTCAAAGTCCAAATCCTTGCTCCAGACTCAAGTCCCCAGAAGAGTCAAGGACTTGGGGGTGGGGGGGCTGGATAATTGTTTTTTAATCCGTGTACTTACTTGGCCTGGTGATTCCTAGTAAGACTCAACTCAATCTCTGTTTCACCAGCATTCAGATGTATATTTCTTCTTTGCAAGGTATGCCCACAAAGTTCTGCCTGCAGGAAGCTTATGACTTTGAACAGAAGACAGGTGTACACACACACACACACACACACACATCCTGGGATGGGGGTGGATGTAGAGCATCTATGGCAGAATGTGGTGCTTAGCTACCACCCAGATTCCAACAAATTGCCTGAGAAACACAGAGGCAGGAAAGAGTAATTTCAGCTTGATGAGAGATCGGGGAAGCTTTCCTGGCAAAGGTAGCATTGAAGCAAGGCCCTGAAAGAGAGATCAGGTATCCGGAGGCAAAGATAGGGTGGGGTTTAATAAGTGGGAGAGTTTGTCAGGAGAGCAGCAAGAGGTAGAATACGAAGGAGATCAGCATGCAAAAGTAGGCTACTTTTGTACTGGGAGGGTCCTAAATTCTGGAGTAGAGGGAGTGTTCCTAGGTGCCAGTCACTGGAGTTGTATATATTGAAAAAACTACTTTACCTCTCTGAACCTGTTTCTTCATTTATGAAGTGCATATGCTTAATAAGATTTAATAGAACCTTCAGTGTACAGTTGTCAAGATATGTTAATACATGTAAGATGCTAAGAACGTTGCTGACCCTTATTTTTGATACTAGTATTATTGCCTGGGCATTGATACCATGTCCCAGAAACAGTTCTTGAGTTCCTGCTCTCCTCCTGCCCTAGGCTTCTGAGTCAGGTAGAGAAGAGGAATAATGACTAAGAAAATGAAGAACATATTGATTCATTTATTTACTCATTTATTGCCATTCCTGTCCCAGCCAATATACTTGCCTGGTGATAAGAATGATAAAAAGGGGGCTGGGGTTGTGGCTCAGAGGTAGAGCACTCACCTACCATGCATGAAGCACTGGGTTTGATCCCCAGCATCACATAAAAATAAATAAATAAATAAAGATATTGTATCCACCTATAACTAAAAAATAAATATTTTAAAAAATGATAAAAAATAAAAAAAATAGGTTTAACATTCTCCTTGGGGGAAAAAAAGGCAGCCAGATATGGGGATGCATGCCTGTAATCCCAGCAGTTCAAAAGAAGGCTGAGGCAGGAGGATTTCAAATTCAAGGCCAGCCTTGGCAACTCAGTGAGATCCTGTCTTACAATTAAAAAAAAATTTAAAGTAAAAACTAAATTAATTAGTTAAAAGCTGGGAATGTAGCTCAGTGATAGAGTACTCCTGGGTTTAATCCCCAGCACTTGAAGCAAAAAGGCCTAGACCCTTAAAGAACTCTAACAAAATGTAGGTTTTCAGTGTTCAGAGTAGTACAAAGATATTTGTTGACATGATAAATATCTTCAACCCAAAGAGAAAAGAAGCACTAAAGATGAAATTGAAACTGGGGCAAGAGAATTGGTCAGGAAGCAAGGTATGGTATACAATGAAAGTTCCTTGTAGGGAACAAGAAGTCTGGGTGCTGGTTCCTCTGCCAGCCTGCCTGAGAGAGAGATGGGGACAGAAGCGGCCAGGGAGACATTGAGTGGAGTAAAGGATGGGATGTGGGATTTAGACATCTAAGGAAAGATTAAACTATAAAAGTCATTTTCAGAGGCGGGGGATATAATCCAGTGATAGAGCACTTGCCTGCCTAGCATGTGTGAAGCCCTGGGTTGGATCCCCAGCACTGCAAAAAAAAAAAAAAAATGAATTACAATAAATACACACACAGACGGTTTTCAGATTTTTAGTTAGCAAAAGCTTTATCTCCAATGAATTTCCATGCATAAGCTCATCATGTGAAAGAGGATTAAAAATCACAACCCCCAACCCTGCATTTTGTCCCCAATCCTTTTTACAGCATCTCCCCTCTGCAGAATTCTGGAGCTCTATGGGGAAAAAATTTGAAATTCATTGGCTAATATAATTCTGAAGGCCCTCTGGGTCCTGGGTTCTATGGTTCTGTGCTTTTTGTTTCTTTCAACACAAAGAGATGTAAAAACTGAAGAGAGAGAGAACAGAGTTTCCCCCTTGCCAATTCAGTTACAAGCAGACAGCTAGGAAGGAAAGTAGGGACCCAGGAACTCCAGAGACAAGCAGAAAAACAGGTTATTTTCAGGGATGAGGAGCCTCAGAGCCAACATTGCACAAGGGTCAAAGGGTTGCTGAGCTTGGCACCTTGTCTGTAGTTGAGAGCTTGAGCAGAGAAGGCTTCTTTCATTAGCTTCCCTATGGGGAAATATTTGCAGCTTTCGGTCACTTTAGAGTTGCCTCAGAAGTACTTGGAATTAACTATAAATTGCGAACCCTATCATAGGTCCTTTTTTATTCTTGGTGACACTTTTTTATAATGAACATTATTTTTCATCAAGCTAGAAAGTGAACACAAAAAGAACAAGGAGTAGCAGAAAGAGGGAAGCAGAAGCAAGGCAGGCCCTGAAATGGTCAGGACAGTGGACAGAGGTGAGGGGCCCTCTTTACCTTTCACTTGTGAGGCTGGGCATCTAGGGCTGGGAGTGGGGAGGAGATGGAGCTGGGAACTCTAACCCTTCAGCTGCTGCCACTGGCCTGAACCACATCTTGGGCACAAATACTTATGAAGCCCAGACATTGTAGGACTGCATTTGTGTTGTGAAAACCTAACATATTCCTGGCTGGGGCCTTATGATGTGCTTGTGATTCTTTGGTTCCATAAAGATATTTGTGCTTTCCCTCATTCCCCCTTCCCTCCTCCATCTCCCACCCTCCCCCAGACAAACTACACAATAACATCTAAGAAAGAATATTTGCCAAGATCATTTGTGACCCAAATTTTCTGCCCTGGGAAGAGCAGCCTGCCTAGTTGGAAGCAAAAGCTCAAGTCCTTCTGGGAAAGCACTGAAACAGCTGGTTGGCTCAGCCTCTCACTGTGGCTAGGGTCCAGTCCCCAGAGCTGTCTGGGAAAGGCTTTTACCCTTCAGAATCATTTACATTCTAGTGGCTAGGATCAGACATTTCTCTCCTCACCCTAGTACAGGCCCACACAGCTTCATCCTGCAGTGTTCACAGAACATACACACAGAGATGCAAGACAATCGAGAAACACACACATGGGCCTAGAAGTGCAGCTCAGTGGTAGAGTGTTAGCACTCATGAGGCCCTGAGTTTGATGTCCAGCAGGCACTACACACACAGGCACTCAGGCACAGGTGCAGACACACAGGCACACACATCTCAACATAGACATGCAATTGCACAGACATACAGCTCACCAGACTCTTCTGAGTTATATCCCAGTATATTTGATGGCCTATTTGACACAAAATTTTTCTTTGTTTGAAGACTTTGGGACAAGTCAGACTTGACATGTGTCCATCTTGATCTTAACTTCTCTGTAAGTCTGCCCTGCCATCAGTCTAACATTCCTACAGATTCACTCACTTGTGTCTTCTGCAAATATTTACTGAGCACTTCCCATTTGCCAGATACTGTGCTAGGTACTAGCAAAACAAAAGTCTTTCATCTTCTGTTGTTGACAATCTGGTAGGGGAAACAGAAAGTATGCAAAAATTCTATATATTCATGCGGGAATAATTCATGGAAGAAAAATAATTCAGATTAAGGGAATGGAGAATGACAGAAGATTCGTTTTAGGTTGAGTGATCAGAGAAAGGCCCTGAGGAGATGACATTTGAACAGAGCCCTGAAAGAAAGAAGGGAATGGGCCATGAGGTGATCTTGGTGAAGGGCATTCCTGGCAGAGGAGACAGCACATACAAATTCCTTGAGGAGAATATTCAGGAATAGCAAATAGACCAGAGTGGCTGGGGTGGAGCCAGCAGCAGGGAGAACAGAAGATAAGGTACAAGAGAGCTGGAGTAGGTTGTATAGGATCTGATGAGAACTTTGGGTTTGGTTCTAAGAGGAATCCGAAGCCACTGGAGAGTTCTGAGTCAGGGACAGAGAGACATGACCTGTATTTGTTAAAAGAACTCTTGCTCTTGCAGGGAAAATATGGCGGGCAAGGCGGGGGTGGAAGTAAGGAGGTAGGAGGCTAGATAGGAGGCTACTGCAATGAGTTGGAGACTGACTAGGGTGACAATGAGAACTGATTGGATAGAGGATACTTTTTTGAAAGCAGAGCCATTATGATTTGCAGATGGATTGGCCATGGGATATAAAGACAGGGATCAAAGATGACTCCCAAATGTTTGGTCCCAGCAGCTGAGTAAGTAGGCAAATGGCAGTGCCATTTATCAAGATAGCAAACAGTGAGCCAGGCATGGTGGTGCATGCCTGCAATCTCAATGACTCTGGAAGCCGAGGCAGTAGGATTACAAGTTTGAGGCCAACCTCAGCTTAGCAAGACCTTATCTTGCTAAGGTCAACTTAGCAAGACCAACTTAGGCCACCTTAGCAAGACCCCACCTCAAAACATAAAGGGCTAGAGATGTAGCTCCAGTGATAGGGCACCCCTTGGTTCACTCCCTGGTATGGAAAAAAAAATTAAATGATGGCAAAGAGTGGGCAGGAGCAGATTTGTAGGTGGGAGCACAGGAGTTCAGTATTTGGACTTGTAAGTTTCAGAGACCTAATGAATATCCAAATGGAAATGTTAGGTAGTCACTGTAGCATTCAGGAAAGCATTATTTTAAGGGTCAGCACCATAAAAATAGTATTTACAGTCCTGGGACTGAACAAGTTCAGTTAGGGAGTTGTTATAGATAAAGAAGAGGTTAAGTGTGAAAGATGAGGCAATAGGGAAGGACCCATATACACAAGAACGAATACACAGGGTCCTTCTCAATAGGAAGGACCCTGTGTATTTGTTCTTGAGATGCTCAAATCAAAAAATGACAGGCATTCTGGGGGCTGGGGCTATAGCTGAGTGGCAGAGTGCATCATGAGGTACTGGGTTCAATCCTCTCAGCACCACATAAAAATTTTTTTTAAAATGAAATAAAGGCATTCTGTCCTTCTACAACTACCAAAAAAAGATTTTTTTTTTTTAATGGGAGGCATTCTGGACATCCCTTTTGCATCGTCACAATTCAGTTCAGTCCATCTCCAAGTCCTGCCAATTCTACCTCCAAATTACGCCTGGATCCAGCAGAGTGGCACATGCCTGTAATCCCAGCAACTCGGGAGGCAAGAGGATCACAAGTTTAAGGTCAGCCTGAGCAACTAATGAGATCCTGTTTCTAAATAAAAAGGATTGGGGATGTAGCTCAGTGGTTAAGCACCACTGGGTTCAATCCCCAGTGCCAAAAAAATGAAAGCCAAAAAACACCATCTTTACCTTCACCATCTAGGCCAAGACCACCATCATCTCTTATCATGTCTTTTTCCCAGCTGAGCTCCCTCCATCCATTCCGCTGGCTCTAGTCTGCTTTCCTCACAACAAACAGCCAGAGTGGTTTTTTAAAAATGAAAATCTTGGACTGGGGAGTTAGCTCTTTGGTAAAGCACTTGTCTACCATGAGCAAGGCCCTGGGTTGGATTCTCAGCACCGCAAAAAAAGAAAGAAAATCTTATCATGTACTACATTAAGATTCTTTAATAACTTTCAAAGTCACTTAATAATTGTTTCTTCACAGTGCTGGGGATCAAACCCAAGGCCTTATACATGTTAGGCAAGTGGTCTATCACTAAGCCACACCCCAACCCCAACACACTAAATATTTATAAAAAAAAAAAAAAATCTTATGATTTACCAGACCCTGTATGCTCCTCCCCTTACTAACCTCACTTACTGTGACCTTCCCCAATACCTTACACTTTAGCCCTCATTAGCAGTGGCAATGTCCTAGTTCCTCAAACAGACCATAGAAGAATTTAGCACAAAGCCTGATAAACAGCAGGCGTTCAATAAAAGCAAGCTCTTGTTATTATCACTTAGTTCTTCTCTACCTCTAAGTCTTCACAGATGCTGGTCCTTGTTTCAGGTATTCTTCTCTTTACTCTTCTAACTTTCTAACTAACTTCTTCTCCTTCTTTAAGTCTTTGTTCGTTTTTATTGCTATGTAACAAATGATCACAAATATAGGGCCTTAAAACAATGTAAAGTTAGGAGTGGGAATGTAGCTCAGTGATAGAATGCTAGCATATGTGAGGCCCAGGGTTTGATCTCCAGCACTGCAAGAAAAAAAAAAAAAAAAAAAAAAAAAAAA
>NW_025999891.1:635007-638267 GCF_001458135.2 Marmota marmota marmota
ATATATATATATATATATATATATATATATATATATATACTATTGATGGATCTTTACTTTATCTATTTATATGTGGTGCTGAGGATCGAACCCAGTGCCTCACACATGCTAAACAAGCACTCTACCACTGAGCTACAACTCCAGCCCCAATATTGTCCCTTTCGATTAACTCAAAGTCAGTTGTTTAAAGACCTTAGTTACATCTGCAAAAGCCCGTCTCTTTTGTATATAACATACTCATTGGAGTGAAATCCATCATATATGTAGTCCCACCCACATTCAAGATGAAGGTGTAATAACAGAAGGCGTGTATACCAGAGACTGGGAAATTCAGGGACCATTTTAGGATTCTGCCTACCACAAGGTCTCAGCCTAAAAGTTACTTCCTTAAAGAAACCTTTCCTGAATACAAGTGTAAAATAGGTTCTATGGGCTAGGTCTGTAGTTCAGTGGTAAAATACTTGCCTCAAATGTGTGAGGCCCTAAGTTTGACTCCCCAGCCCTGTAAAAATAAATATAAAAGTAAAGTAAAATATCTGAGTGTGTGACACATCCTGTGATTTTATAATCCTAGTAACTTGGGAGAGTGAGGCAGGAGGATCCCAAGTTTGAGCCTAGCTTTGGCAACTTAGTGAGACCCTATCTCAAATAAAAATAAAAAGGGCTAGGAGTATAGCTCAGTGGTAGAGTATACAATGTTTTAATGCTCAGTGTGAGAAAGAAAAATAAAAAGTTCCTTGAACATAGATAGTCAGTAAATGTACAGTGATTCCTACAGGCCAAAGCCCCTCCCCCCACTGCTAAAATGAAATACCTACTTGGTTGGGAATGGTGGGGTGAGAGGAATAGCCCAAAAGGGAGCCCAGGGAGAGAAAGCTAACATGTGAGGTTCTCAGGTGACCCTACAAATGAAAGTCTCACATAGAAGCCAACCTGGAAAGGATCATTTGCTAAATAGAGCTGTCTTCCTCATCTCCCTCTCTCACCGGCTGTGGAATTCCTGGGGCAGGTGGAGGCAGGTTTTTCAAACCTTAGGAACCCCTCTGACAGAGAAGGTATGCGCTCTGAATCCTGCAACCCAGTGCCCAGGGCCCCATATTCTTGCCTTCTGCCTTTGCTTTTCCAGGATACAGATCGTCATGAAAGAGAGTCATTGGGAAGAGGGCAGAACCACAGGGAAGGCTGAAAAACCCAGCCAACATTACTGCACATCTCCCTGGCCCATTATAATGACTTAGTTTCTGCCATGGGATTTACTGTGTGAGTCTCTGTATCACCCTCTCTCAGTTCTCTTTTACAAAGGGACCCCACGACCTTTCAGCTCACAGTAAACATTCATCAGATCTTCCTCTTTGTGGCTAGGAGGAGCATAGGGCCCTGCTTAAGTCAGGGAAATGGAGCTGACTAGCTGAGCACAGTGGCTCACACCTCTAATCCCAGCAACTCAAGAGGGTGAGGCGGGAGGATGGCAAGTTCGGAACCAGCCTCAGAAATTTAACAAGGCCCTAAGCAACTTAGTGAGACCCTGTCTTAAAAAATAAAAAATGTCAGAGAGGTAGCTCAGTGTTAAACTGCCCTTGGGTTCAATCTCCAGTACCTACCCCACCAAAAAAAGAAAGAAATGGAGCTGACCTGGGGAGGGTTGTGGCTCAAACAGTCTGGCAGCCCTGCCAGCTGAGCTGAAGTCACCCTGGAGCTGAGATGCTTGTGGGATGCCAGAGCTGGAAGAGACTTCCAGGTTCATCCTGTCCACACTCTCCCATTTTACCCATGGAAAAACTGAGAGCCCAAAGAGGAAGAGGACTGGCCCTAAGTCACACAGCTTATGAAGAGGCAGCTAGACCCACCCCCCAAGTAGTCTCTTTGCTATTCCATTTGTTTTTCTCTCTGAGCATAAGAATCCAAAGTTACACAGGAACAAAAATAAAGCAAGCTCCTCCTGAGCCTCTGGTTCTTCATCTCCTTTTTTTTTTTTTTTAGTTGTAGATGGACATAATACCTTTATTTTTATTTATTTATTTTTATGCATTGCTGAGGATGGAACCCAGTCAAGGCAAGCACTCACCCCTGAACCACAATCCCAGCCCGATTCTTCATCTCTTAATGCATTTTTGTTGTTGTTGTTGTTGTTACTACAGATTGAACTCAAGGGCACTTAACCACTGAGCCCCAGCCCAAGCCCTTTTTTATTTTTTATTAGAGAGAGGGTTTCGCTGAGTTGCTTAGGGCCTCGCTAAGTTGCTGAGCCTGAGTTTGAATTCACAATCCTCCTGTCTCAGCCTCTCAAATTGCTGGGATTCCAGGTGAGCACCACCGTGCTCGGCTTCTTCATCTCTTAAATGGGAATAATTTTACTTCCTTGACAACTCACCCACTGTTCATGAAGCTTGAGTGAGTCAATAGAGGAGAAATGACAGCGGTAGCAGAACTGTCTACCCAGTGACAAGAAGACTCCAGAGTAGAGGCGACCACGAGGGATCTGACAGTGTGGCAGGACAGATGGGCTCAAAAGATGTGTGTTCACTTTGTGGTCCTCCCCAGGTGGGGCCTTCGCCTGGGTTACCATGGATACCATGTCCCTGGAGCATCAGATTCAGAGCGTGCAGCGACACATCAGCTTCCTGAAAAAGGAGCAGATGGCACTACTTCGAGACCTGCACCTGGAAATTCTGAGGCTGCAGAAACGCTGCTCAGGTGAGACCAGGAGGGCCGGCTGGCTGGCTGGGTGAGGAAGGGTCAGTGTTATCATCATTACTTTTGTCTTTGATTGGGTGGCCACCATGAGCCCCTGTGAGTCTCACATTAATCCTGTCACTTCCTTTTCTGGATGAGGAAACTGAGACTTGGGAAGGTGGAGTAAGAGCTTTGGGGTTGAGGGCTCTGGTGAGGTTGTAGATGGGGGAACATGGAAACAATTTCCTACAGATTCCTGTCTTTTTTTGAGTCATTGTTCACTAAGCACCTCAAGCCCTGAAGAAACCATGAGTCTAACTGGGGAGACACATACCAACGGTGATATTAAGATGTAGAAGGGGGCTGTGGTTGTGGCTCATGCTAGAGCACTTGCCTAGAATGTAGAAGGCACTGGATTCGATCCTCAGCACCATATAAAATTAAATAAAAGTATTGTGTCCAAGAACAACTAAAAAAATTTTAAAATAAAAAAAGATATAGAAGAAGTCTGGGAATATGGCTCAGTGGTAGAGGACATGTTTAGTATGCACAAGGCCTTGTGTTCAATCACCAGAACTGAAAAAAAA
>NW_025999891.1:638581-646081 GCF_001458135.2 Marmota marmota marmota
AGTATATATATATATATATATATATATGCATATGTGAAGGTGGGAAAGTTGTTCACAGATAAGGTCATAGTCAACCTGGAGCAAGTGATAAAGGAGGAGACCAAGGCCCCCGTAGAGGAGGAAGCACTTCAACTCCTTGAAAGCTGACTAATAAATAGACATGGTAAGATATTATAAAGAGGGCTGGGGATATAGCTCAGTTGGTAGAGTGCTTGCTGTGCAATCACAAGGCCCTGGGATGGATCCCCACCACCACACACACACACACACACACACACACACACACACACAAAAAGACATTATAAGGAAAAGAAAAAAAAAGCTTCCAAATGAAGGCAACAGCATAGCAAAGACCAAAAGGTAGGAATCAAATGCTCATGAAAAGTTCTGTTTGACAAAACAAAATTGAGCTGAGAGGAGGCTGGTGAGAAATCCAGCTGGAGGTAGATTGTGGAAGACCTTGACAAATACCAGGATAGCTAAGGAATTTGGCCTGTTCTCTCAGGTAGTGGGGAGCCACTGAAGGTTTTTGAGCTCCATCAGCATTATGCTGCCTTAAGAAACTCAATCTGGCAGTTTCATGGAAGATGAATTGTGAGAGAGGGAGGTCAGGAGACTTATGGAAGAGCTGATGAGATGGTCCAGAAGAGAGAATGAAGAGAGATGGAAAAGGGAAGGCCAGTGAAAGGCAGGTTGAAGGAAAGGGCTTGGCACCTGATTGGATTTGTGAGTATGGTGGAGGGAGGCAAAGGACAGAACAAAATCCCAGGCTGGCTTCTACTCTTGAACCTGCAGCCTCAGCTGCCTGAGCCCCTCAGAGCCTTGCCTTTGGCCCAAATGCTCACACAGGTTTAGGCTCCCTGAGTACAGGCTTTGAACCATTGGCTACAGAATGTCTCAGCTGGGAGGACCCAATTTGTTTATTGCAGAAATGGGTAAACTGAGGTACAGAGAGAGACTCATACAATATGTTAAGGGCAGAACCAGGAAGCCTAGTCCTGTGTGCCTCTGCAGCTTTCTGGACATTCTCTACCTCCAAGATACTCACTCCTCTACCTCTCTTGCAGCCTCTGTCCATGGGAGGGTCCCCACTGCAGGGGGAAACAGGCCTAGAGAGCTTGAGGGACCTACCTGGCTTCTCACACTGAGGCACAAGCAGTAGTTAGTCCTGACTCTCAACCACCACATTCTTCTCCTGGTCCACATACAGGTCAAGCTGCCAAACTCCAAAGCAGGCTTCCTGCAATCTCCCCCCAAAGACCAGATGGCAGCAGAGACCATCCTAAGTGCAGGAATGGTCCATGAGAACTCATCCCTGCCCAATGAAACTTTGGCATTGCAATAACAGCATTAGAAGAAAATAGTAATCCTAAGACCTTACAGCACTTCTTCGAATTTCTTCTTGTTTTGCCCTAATTCCGAGAATTTGGATCCCTGGCTCCTGACACAGGCTGGATCCCAAGAAAGTATCACAGGCAGGCACAGAGAGCCCTTTGCCCTCACTACCCTTCTCAAATGGGCATGGATCGACAGACTCTTGATTATTGATTAAGAAGACAAAAATAACTCTGGACTGGCTGGAACAGCCACCGTGGGGGCTGAAATGACTGAATAAGGCCCTCCCTCCAGGGGGAAGGGCTGATGAGAAGGGGGAAGAACAAAGGAAAAGATGGGGTGGTGTTGAAGAGCATCGCAGAGGCTAGGAAGGGGATAGGAAAGGAGAGAAGCCAGGAGAGCTTCTGGAAACCTAGGCTGGCTGAGGAGGCCAGGAAACTTATGGAAGAGCTGATGAGATGGTCCAGGACAAAGGTGCTTGAGAAGGTGGTGGGTGTGTTCTGGGCTGGCTGTGCAGTCTGAAAGAGGACAAGACCTGCCCATTGCCTCCTGTGCACTCAGCAATAACTCAGCCCTGGACCAAGCCCTCTGTTTATTTTCTCTCACTTCCTCCTGGCACACAGCCCCTTAGAAGTGCTATTTTGTCCCCATATTCCAGATGAATAAACAGAGGCTCAGAATGGTGCTATTACTGGCCCAAAGTCACAGTGTATCTGACCTCACAGCATGCTCATCTGAACCATGAGGACTCTGGTCAAAAGATGGGAAGGAACATTTGCCAGATGGAGGAGTGGAGCCCAGCTGGGATTCTCTCTCCCCATCCTCCAGTCCCACGGTGAGGGGCTGAAGAGAAACCAGCCCATAGGGAGGTAGTGGCAAAGCCAAGGTCTCTTGGGCTAAGTTCCTAACCTAGTCCATGGTCCCTTGAGCTACACAAAGCTTTGAGGAGGGGCCAATTGGTCCCAAGAACCCTGCAAGCGTAGAGGCCTCAGAGTCCTCACCGGGTCCCCAGGGAAGAGGTTCAGGCTCCGGTCACAGCAAAGGCTCAGGTACCCTGGGCTCTGTCTCCTGGCAACAAGTGGTCTCTCCAGAGAAGGCTTCTCCAGCAAAGCCCCTGGTCTCTAGAAGAGCCCCCTGAGGGCAATGAGGCAGAGCAGGCAGAGAGGCCCTGGTCCAGTCTATGTAGGTACTGCTGGATGGTGGTCCCAGAGATATGCTACCTTTCCCTGCCCCCAGGATCACACCTTCCTCCTTTGGGCTCTACACTTTGTCCCTGCAGTTACACACAGGTGCTCCTGAGTGGGTCTCCTCCAACACAGGCCTCTGTGGCTTCTGGCTCCCTTCTGACTAGTTCTCTTCACTGATGCCCAGGATCCAACTCAGGACCTTGGACATGCTAAGCATGTGTTCCACCACTGAGCTACCCCCACAGCCCCTCTTCCCAGTTCTTGCATTCTGATGGTGATAGAAGAAAGAGATGGGGCTGATAAATGATATCAAGCTCAGTTGGGCTGAGAAATGTGCCACTTTGGGCACTAAAGAATGGGGACTTAGGATTAGGATGTAGCTTAGTGGTAGTGTGTTTGCCTAACATGCCCGAGACCCTGGGTTCATCCCAGCCCAGCAAAAAAAAAAAAAAAAAAGTAAAAGAAAAAATGAAAGGAAGAAAGAAAGAAAAAAACAGGAACTGGAAGGACAAGAAAAGAGGGAAAGGGTGAAAGTAGGGCCACCAGTGCACAAAAGGAAACTGTTCCAGCACCAGTGCCCTTGGGCAGCTTTTCCCATGCAGCACCCTACTGGGTCCCACCTGCTCAACGCTAAGTCAAACTCCATGCAGCTCCATCACTAGGTGG
This sequence comes from Marmota marmota marmota, assembly GCF_001458135.2. Taxonomy (NCBI): domain Eukaryota; kingdom Metazoa; phylum Chordata; class Mammalia; order Rodentia; family Sciuridae; genus Marmota; species Marmota marmota. The sequence goes on from NW_025999891.1 coordinate 641,770, forward strand.
CGCTGTCCTCCTTGAAGCCCCTGGCCCCTCCCTGTGGATTATGGCAGAATGGGGCCACGGGAAGGAGCTGAGCTGATCTTCAGACAATAACAAAGGCACAACAGTACTGGCTGTGGAAATAGTAAAACACATGGTCCAGATTGATAAATAGCTACTGCCCCCTTCCAGTGCCCCTAAGAGGCTCTGGATACCGTCAGAGAAACACTAATGAGTCAAAGCCCTGAACAGTAAGAATCCTCCAGAACAGCTATTCAGTTGGCATATCAGCCCTAGGCAGGGGCAGATACTTCCCAAGTCCCCAAACAAGCCAGGCTCCTCTGTCCCACAAAGGTTGAACTAATTCCCCAACCAAGGCACAAAGCCTGAACTGGAGTTGAGCCTGCCAAGCTCAGACTGTGCCCTGGGCATGTTTCTTTCCCTTGCTGAGCTGCAGCAAAATAGGTGTAGGGGATGGTTTAGATGGTTCTAGGCATCCTTATTGCCACTTTACTGGACTATGATTCCCTGATATCTATACCTCCTCCCACATCCCTACATACACACAAATCTGATTTTCCTTTTTTATTTCCCCCAGAACTGACCCATGACCTGGAAATGAGAGAAGCCCAATCTCACCAGCAAGGTAAGAGAAGAACCACTGGTGGGGAAGGGTCATGGGACCCAACAGGTCAAGTTCCCTCCAACCCTTGGTAGGACCTATGTCTCTCCATCCCAGCCTGAACATAGGGACAGCAACCTCCTCATATTGGTGACATCCTCACCAAGAGAGCATGTCAGCCCTGCCTGCCCATTCAGAGAGTGACCTTGTACAGTAAAAAACCTGCAATACCATATGAAGCACCCTATATCCATGTCTCTGTCCAAAGTAAGAAAAGGAAAGCAGAAAGGAGATGGCTCTGTGGTTTTAATTCCACGTTTCTGGGACCCAGCTCCCCAGTTCTTCCCATCCTGTATAAGTGATCTACAGTTAATGTCCACACCCCACCAGATGCTGAGTGTCAAAATGTAACACAATGGTAGTATGGAGTCCTTGGCTTCGAGCACTTAGTCTAGATGAAAACAAAAGAGATGCACCCACACACACATTAGCAAATCTTCCACTTCACAAAAGCATAACTTAGTGCTACTGTAGCAATTGCATCAGGACATTTTTTTTCCCCAAAGCATTATTTTACTTATAATATGGGAGTTGGGTGGGGAGATAGTGTTCAATGAGCACAAGAGTTCCAGTTTTGAAAGATGAAAAAGCTCCAGAGAAAACTGAGCACAGTGTTACACACCTGTAATCCCAGACACTAAATTGCCCAGGCTTGGCCTCAAATTTGGGATCCTCTCCTGAGGCAGGAATATCCCAAATGTGAGGCCAGCCTGGGCAACTTAGTGAGATCCTGTCTCAAAATAAATAAGTAAAAGGAATAGGAATGTAGCTCCGTGGTAAAGCATTCCTGGAGTCAATCCCTAGTACCACAAAAATTAATTTAATTAATTAATTAATTTTTAAAAATTAAAGTAAAAAGGGCTGGGGATGTAGCTCAGTGGTAGGATGCCCCTGTGATTAATCCCAAGTGTGAGGGGTAAAGAGAGGGCAGAAGAGCCAGATACAGAGGCATACACCTGTAATCTCAGGAGGCTAAGGCAAGAGGACCAAAAGTTGGAGGCCAACCTAGGCAACATAGTGAGACCCTGTCTCAAAATAAAAAATAAAAAGGATTGGAGGGGTTGGGGATGTGGCTCAAGCGATAGCGCGCTTGCCTGGCATGGGTGTGGCCCGGGTTCGATCCTCAGCACCACATACAAACAAAGATGTTGTGTCCGCCAAAAATTAAAAATAAATAAATAAATATTTTTTAAAAAAAGGACTGGAGCCAAGCACAGTGACACATGCCTTTACTTCCAGATGCTCAGGAGGCTGAGGCAGGAGGATTGTGAGTTCAGAGCAATTTAGTGAGGCCCGAAGCAATTTAACGAGACCCTGTCTCTAAATAAAATATAAAAAAAGGCTGGGGATATGGCTTAGTGGTAAAGTGCCCCAGTACCAAAGAAGAAAAAAAAATTCTAGATAATCTATGGTAGCCAGGTATTTCTCTGTGTAGTCCAAACTACTCAGGAGACTGAGGCAAGAGGATCACTTGAGCCCACCAGTTCAAGGCCAACCTGGGCAACATAGGGAGATCCTGTCATTAAAAAAAGAAAAAAAGGGGCTGGAGCTGGGGCTGGAGCTCAGTGATAGAGCACTTGCCTAGCACGTGTGAGGCACTGGGTTCGATCCTTAGCATAGCATTAAAATAAACAAATAAATAATTAAAAGAAAGTTCTAGAGATCTGTTGCACAATGTGAATATATGTGATACTACTGAACTGTACACTTAAGAATAGTTAAGATGGGGATGGACACAGTGGTGCACACCTGTAATCCCAGCAGTTTGGGAGGCTGAGGCAGGAGGATCTTGAGTTCAAAGCCAGCCTCAGCAATTTAGGGAGGCCCTAAGCAACTCAGTGAGACCCAGTCTCTAAATAAAATACAAAAAAGGGCCAGGAATGTGACTCAGTAGTTAAGCACCCGTGGGTTCAATCCCTGGTGCGAAAAAAAAAAAAAAAAAAGAAATGGTTGAGATGGTAATTTTTATTTTGCTTTAACTATAATTTTTAAAAAATTAAATGTGGGGCTGGGGTTGTAGCTCAGCAGGAGAGGACTCGCCTCACAAGTGCGAGACCCTGGGTTCAATCCTCAGCACCACATAAAAATAAATAAATAAATAAGTGAAATAAAGGTGTTGTGTCCAACTACAACTAAAAAATAAATATTAAAAAAAATTAAATGTGTCAGGAGGAAGATTGCCTTAATCTTAATCACCAGATTATAGGACTTTAATCATCAGATTATAGGATCTCTAAGAACTAGGACTGGGTGTTATCCTTTGTCTGTGAAGTGCAAGACATGTTACCTGGCTTGGAGGGATTCTAAGAACTTAGCTAAAAATAAACCCAAAACTAGTTATTCTTGGCCAGAACAGTTCTTAAGGACAAACTGCCATATTGCTGAGTTGCTTATAGATTAAGAACTACATGACCAAGAATTGAAGACAAGGACAGCTGGAAGTTTAAGCTAAAATGCTAGGAGTCCTGCAAATTGCTTTGTAAATATAAAGATTAGCTGGAATCCCCTAAACATTTCTTCTCATTCTGCTCACTTCCTTAGATGGCAGCCCTGGGCAACCCTTGGTACTTAGGTCCTTAGACACCCCACACACACACATACAAAAAAAAAAAAACAGATGGACAGATCAGTGACAAGCAGCTTTCACCCTTACTGTCCTTCCTTTGAAAAGATTTTTGGGGTCACGAGCTCAAGTCACTGTACCAATGTCCTGAGGTCTTTTGTTTTTTTCTTCTCTCTCAATGAGCTTGAGAACTCTTTCTTTGTCCTATAACTTGGTGATTTTCATGTCCCAGGGTTCCCTTTTTCTTCTTCCTCCTCCTCCTATCCTCCTCTAGGGATTGAACCCAGGAGAACATTGGGCTCCATCCTCATCCTTACCTTTTTCCTTCTTACTGTTTATTTTTGAAACAGGGTCTCCCTAAGTTGCTGAGGCTCTCCTCCAACTTGCAATCCTCCAGCTTTGCCTCCCTCCTGGGAGTAGCTGGAATTATAGGCCAGCACCACCATACCCAGCCCACTGTTCCCTTTCCTCTTTCTGCTGCCTAGATCTCAACATTGACTCATATGTGCCAAGTCCCAGGATACAGTCTTCCAGGATGGAGTTCATGATCCAGGAGGCTGGGGTCTTCAATTCTAGCTGTTCATGAGATTCACCTGTGAAGACCAAAGCACTATCACTTCCAGGTCCAATCCAAGAGATTGTGATTCAAATAGGCCTTGGTAGGGCCCAGGAAGTGTTTTTTTTGTTTTTGTTTTTGTTTTTGTTTTTTTTTAGTTGTCAAAGGGTCTTTATTTATATGCGGTACTGAGAATCTAACCCTGTGCTTCACACATGCTAGACAAGCATTCTACCACTGAGCTAGAACTCCAGCTCAGGAAGTGGTATTTTTTGTTGTTGTTGTTGTTGTTGTTTATTTATATTTTTGTGTGGTGCTGAGGATCGAACTCAGTGCCTCACATGTTTGAGGCAACTGCTCTGCCACTGAGCCACAACTCCAGCCCAAGAAAGTGGTATTTTTTTAAAAGCTCTCTGAGTGTTCCAATGTTATGTCCAGGGCTGAAACCTGCTGCAGGGGCAAAAGCAAACAATACCCAAGTAAACAAAACCTGAGGATTGAACCCAGGGGTACTCTACTGAGCTACATCCCCAGA
>NW_025999891.1:648173-736086 GCF_001458135.2 Marmota marmota marmota
CTTCACGGCCCGGCTAGGGACGCAGCCCAGTCCCGCTGGCAGGTCCCGAGGGCCAAGGGCAGTCGCCCCGGCTCCAGGGAGCAGGGGAAGGCGGCCCCAGCTTCCCCACCCCCTCAAACCGCCCCGCCTTTTGTATTTCCCAGCGTTTCTGAAGCTTCGAGCTCTCCCCTCTCGCGAGGGAGTTCCTCTGCGGGGCTGAGCGATTGCACCTTTTTTTGTGGAGAAGGACTCGTACCAATCCAGATCTGGTCCCCACCCTGCCACTGGGAGGGGAAGGGCGGGGGACACTCCCGGGAAAGCTGACAATCTTTGTGGGGAGTGGAAAGGCTGGGTTGGCCTACAGAAGGAAATGCAGAGTGCACTTGGCACCCCTAGACCTTCCAGCTTCCCTGCCCTGCCTCCCCCAGCCCTGCGAAACCTTGCTCCCGAGGAGAGGCCCGGGCTAAGAACCGGCCTCTTCACTCGGAAACCTCCCGTTACCCCTCCCCCATTGATACGTCCTTGCAGGTGAGAGCACCGAACACTTTAGAATTTGCATCCTCCCAGAAACCCTGGTGGGGAAAGTGCTGCCTGATGGAAGTTGAAATTCCGGAGAGCAGCATGCCATAGAACCTTAGAAGAGTTATGGAATGGTGGCAGGAACGGGGCTGGAGCTATTCCAGCTCAGTTCTTCTCGGTTCTGCCAGGCAGGTATGTAGGGATTGGAGCTGTGCTGGGGAAGCGCCCTGGGACAGGGCAAAGACTGCCGCTCCCGTCAGGAGCCTGTTCTGGGAGTTTCCCTAGTCCTGTTTGTTATTGGTGCTAACCTTGCCCAGCTTCTAAGCAGCTGGCTGCACCCAAACGCAGGAAAGAGGACCTGGCTTCTTGGAAGTAGAAGCTATTGATAGAAGTTTGGGTTTACAAGGGGGAATGTCCCCCTCCAGGGATGCCTCTAAGCTTATCTGAGAGTGGTGGGATGCCCTATGACCCTCTGTCTTGGTGGGGAAATGGTAAATGGAAAGCAGGATTCCTCCCCTCTCCCACTCTCCCAGCTACCCAACCCCCACTACCAAAGGCAGGAAATACAGTTTCAGTCCAGCTCATTGCCCCCAGCCCAGCCCAGCCTAGAAACACAAACCCCCAAAGCTCCGTCACCATCCCTCTTGGGTTGGTCCTACATCGAGTCCTAAGTGCCTGTGAGTTCTTCCAGGGGCTGCCAAGGGAGGACGCCTTTCCCTCACTCAGACACTGGTCCCTGGCAGGTTCTGACCCTGGCTTGAAGACACACTTTCTGCATGTCACCCAGGGGTTGGGAGGAGAGCAGAATCAATCTCTATAGGTGAAAAACTCTTCTCCCATTAAGGCCCCCAGGGAGAAGTAGGGAATCCCCAGTCATATCCTCTTTTGTCCTGTTAGAGGGAGGGAGAATTTGGTAAGAAGCAGAACCCAGTGAGTACACTTCAGGCCTGGTCAAACATGCTGCCCCCTCCCAGCTGACCCTATCCAGGATTGATGAATCCACCAAGCAATAACCAGGCCTAGTCTGGGCTGTCCAGCTCCTGGGAGTAAGGCAGCAGAGGTGGCAGTCTGGGAACCTTTCTCTCTCATTGCCTTACCTCTAGCCCCTGTGGCTGTGCCCAGGCACTGCCTCTCCTCAAGAGTGTATGACTCACTGTGCCCCATTCTGCTGCCCTCCCTAGCAGAACCTGTGGGGGAGGGGGCCTGGAGGATTATGGGAAGAGGAAAGTTCTCTTCCAGAGGAACCCACATTGACCTTCATCTCCCACAACCACACCTTTGGGGTGAACAGGGTGACTTTGTTATGTTGATTCTTCTGCAGAGATGGCAAAGTCCTTTATCCACCGCCCACCCATCCACTAAAAGCCATAGCTGTGCCACCTAGCCTCCCTCAAAGCTCTGTAGCAATAGCTCTCTTCCTTTTTCTTCCTCAGTACCTGGAGTGTCTGGCTAGGGCACCCACCATACCCAGCCCCAGGAATCCTCAGTGGTCTGCCTGCCTCTCCCCAAGAGACCCTATCAGCACTGTCCAAACCCTGTTCCTCCTCCAGCAACCAGATAATGATACTTAATTGTTTGGGTAGTGCTTGGAGAGTCCCCAGATGAAAGAGAGTGCTGGGATGGCTGACCTGCAGCTGACGTGTTTGGGGGTGGCTGGGAAAGAAAATAAGGCAACCCTTAGCGAGAAAGAGTAGCAGGAGGCCTAAGCAGACACAGGATTCCAGTTTTAACAGAAATACCCCTTCCCATACTCTCATCTGGAAATAAAGGAATAGAGACTTCCTTCCACCTACCTGCAGCCTCAGGGCCTGATTGGGGCCCTGCCCTCAGCTTTCACTTCCTCCCCTTCCTGGTCCTGGTTTGAGGGACCTACCAGGCCTAGCTCTTGGAATATTTGGGTGACTGAGAAGGGAAAGGAATGTTTTTTGTCTCTCTTTATTACATGCACCCCACTGGTGGAAGGAGGGGAGTGTTGACACGGACACTCAGAGTCCCTAGGCAGGGATCCCACCACATTCCAAGTATAGAAAGTCCCAGAAGGGAGAGCTGCAGGTAGATGGAAGCCCCCTAGTGTTCAGGAAGCTAGCCAGGGCACAGTGGGCAATGTTGTATGAGGCTCTGTACCCATGACCCTGTAACCCTTCCACCATGACCTGCACTTTGTGGGACCAGTTCAGGGCAGCACAGAGCCCTACCTAGTGGAGAAGGAAGCCAGAGGGTGTGGAGCAGTATCTCCTCACTTGCAGAGCCCGGGGGACCCCTAAATGCCCTCTCACTGATATGTCAGCCTTGAAAGGAGGACATGCAGGGCAGAGGGATCCTGCTCCAAATTCTCTATTGGCTGCGCTTTTTAACCCAATGCTTTTCAGAGTGTATTCACTCACCCACAGAAATAGAGCCCTGTGCTTTAAGGGGTGACTGTCATATGCCTTATTCTTAATAAAATATTTGAAAAACAAGCAAGTCAGCTCTTTTCCTAGGGCACTGCCTGCTACCCCATCTCTGTTCCTGCAAGTTTGGGGAAAAGAGGTAGAAAGTGGCTTGGGAGTCAGCAGGTAGAGTGAGCAAGCTGAGTCTCAAGGGTTCCCTCAGCAGATATGCCTCAGATAAAGCATAAGGTGTTCTCTGAGATGTGCTGGCCCCAAGCCTATTGCTGCCATGTAACCCATGCCAATGAATAATGAACGAAAGCAGTCTTAGATCAGAGGCTCCTGTCTAGGCTGGGGAGGGATACATTGGTAGGATCCCATGCGTGGAATTATCCATTGTTATGCCTAAAAGGAATCATGAGTTTTGGGCATCTTTGGCTGTGAGGGTTCCCTGCCTCTATCTGTGCATTTATTTATTTATTCACTTATTTACTTTTCCCCAGTACTAAGGATTAAACCCAAGGGCAGTCTACCACTGACTTACCTCCCCTGCCCTTTTCATTTTCATTTTATTTTATTTTATTTTTTGGTATTGGGGATTATACCCAGGGGCACTTAACCACTGAGCTGCATCCCCAGTCCTTTTTATTTTGTGACAGGGTCTTGCTAAATTGCTCAGAGCCTAAATTGCTGAGGTTTGCTTTGAACTTGCAATCCTCCTGCCTCAGCCTCCCAAGTAGTGGGGATTACAAGCATGTGCCACAGCTTCCCTGCTCCCATCTGATGCAACTGTAAAAAAAAACCCAACATCACAGAAGTGAGTCCTTTCTTATTCTCTGTTAATGAGAGCTATCTTAAGACTGCAGGCTTAGGAACTCAGCTTACCCAGCACCCACAAGAATTCAAACCAGAACACTTTCAGTCTAGGTCTATGTTGTGGATGAGTCTAGGAGAAAAAAGCAGTAGCTTCACATCCCAAGGATACAAGGGATCCTGATAATAGGACCCATCTTTTCCTTTTGAGGAACAGCATTCTGCCCATCTCCATGTTTTTTGGGGGGATGACCCCCAGCCCCATGCATGTGACCCAGGCAAGGTAGGTCATGTTGTTTGGTTTAAAGATGGGTACATAATTCAATCTGAGCCAATGAGAATCAATAATAGGACTTTTATTAAAGCTACTCATTGAACACTCCATGTTAGGTGCTAAGGTTATAGCAGTGAACAAAATAGGACTGTTGACAAGGACAGCCCATCGGGTGGCTTAAATGGCAGAAGATCTGTTTGGCGGTCTGGCAGTTCATTTGCTACTATAAGAAATAAGGCTGCCAGAGTATGAAACTATCAGAAAAGAAGCAGAACCAGGAGAGATGGAGAGTCTCCCAGATCCAGTTATGCCTGAAGCTCATACATCCCTGCATCTTTCCTTTATATTAACCAATAAGTCCCCTCCCCCTTCCACACTTTTGCTTTTTTTAAGTGGTCAGCATTGATTTGTTTTTTTTTTTTTTCCTGTTTATTATTTTAAGAGGCAGGGTCTTGCTATGTTGCCCAGGTTAGCCCCAAACTCTTAGGCTCAAATAATCCTCTTACCTCAACTTCCTGAGTGGTGAGAACCACAGGTATGGCCAGGTTCTATGTGTGTATGTATGTATGTGTGTTTGTACCAAAGATTGAACCTAATGGCACTATACCACTGAGTTACATTCCCAGTTCTTTTTATGTATTTTTAAATTTTGAGACAGGGTCTTGCTAAATTGCTGAGGCTGACCTTGAATTTGCAATCGTCCTGCCTTAACCTCTTGAGTCACTGGGATTACAGGTGTACACCAATACACCTGGCCTTTCTACTTACTATTTTGAATTTAGTTCCTTGTCCCAGCCTCTAGGATTAAGTTTTGGCTCAGGCTGGACTAGGCCAAGGACTTGTAGCAAACCCAGAGAGTATGGCCCGGGGCTCTGCTTGTTCATATCCTTTTATCTCCTGTGGATCCTAGGGGAGGGAACGTTTAGTACTAGGTAAACATTAGCCAAAGACTCTTGCCTCTCATATACAATTTTTTTTAAATATTTTTTTTTAGTTGTAGATGGACACAATACCTTTATTTTGCTTATTTTTATGTGGTGCTGGGATGGAACCCAGTGCCTCATGCTTGCTCAGCAAGCACTCTACCACTGAGCCACAACCCTGGCCCCATCATATACAATTTTAGAAAAAGGAAAAAAGAAGGGGAAGGAAGAGAAGAGGTTGAACTAAAGCACTCCCTCAACAATAAGAGACCCTTGGGGATGCTTGGCTGAACCCAGCCCAGAACCCAGATGAAAACAGAGATGTAAAATGTCAGCACCAGATAACTCTCAGAGATCACCCATGCAACTCCCTCATTGCACAGATGGGGAAACTGAGGCCAAGGACATCTCACTACTGTCAATCCCTTCTTCCTGGAAGTTCTGCCCACACAGGTTTGGGGTTGAGGAAGTTGTAACATTTCCTCCTCTAGGTTCCCACAGTCAAGGCAGGGAGATAGGGGATTCCCTTCTGAAGTCCAGGAGGTTTGGGTCCTAGCTCCACTTCACCACCTGCCTGGGGAACACCAAAAGAAGTGGGGAACTATGTATGGCTAGCTGAGTAGGTGGATTCGTCATAACAACAATTAGGGAGGTGGAAGGCTTTCAGCGGGCTAATTATGTGGGCTAGGTCTCAGCCTAGTAAACTTCCTTAGGTGTTTGGCATCTTTATGTGAGAACTCCAAAGATAAGAGAAACTAGGTACAAAGAAGTGCCATCCTGGCAACCCTGAGGATGGGATGTGCAAGGAGAGCCCGTAAAGGACAGGGGAAGAGAGCCACTGAAGACAAGTGGTAGATTCCAAAGCTGCTGGGACCACCTAGTCACCAGGCCCATGGACAGATCAGTCATCAGCCCTCCTGCTAATCAATAGACACTCCCAAACATTGACCAGAGGTGGACAGGGAAGGTCACCTCTGCTGGGCACTCTGCATGGGCACAGGCTGGTGGGTCTAATTGTGCATTATTAAAATGATCTGAAGCTCTGGATACAAAGGTCAAAGCTACAGTACACAAAGGGAATATCTGCAAGTTAAGCCCAGATATTATAAACAAAACGGTGGGGATCAAAGGTGGCACTCTGGGCTGCCAGCAAAGCTCCCCCTCTGCACCCTGTGAAGCCCTCAAAAGGACTGTTTGGTATTCTGTATGCCTGGATCCTCCACTCAGCTAACAAGTATATATTAAGCACCTACCCGTAGCAGGCTCTGGGAAGATTCCCAGATTAAAAAGATACTGTCCTGTTTGGCCCAGTGGCACACACCTGTAATCCCAGCTACTCAGGAGGCTGAAGCAAAGGATCACAAGTTCAAGGCCAGCCTGGGCAATTTAGTGAGACTTAGTCTCAAAATCGAAAAAAAAAAAGGGGGGGGGCCCTAGGGACTGTAGCTTAGTGGTAGAGCCCTTCTGGGTTCAATCCCCAGGGCCAAATAAATAAAAAATACAGTCCTTGCTTTCAAGAAGACCCTTGATCTAGCAGCTAGATGCCACATCTGAGAACCAGACATCCCATTTTGATCAAGACAGTCTCAGTTTCCCAGGAACACCACTTCCTATTTCTCAGTGTCATTATTAATAGTGCCTACTTTAATTCTCAAAACTGTCCTGGTTTGAATGGCAAAGTATTTGGTAACCTGAACCACAGCACAATGTTATGGGTAATGCTGGATAAAGTTGGGAAAGTAGGTGTAGCTCCTATTGAAACCACAATGGAGATTGGGATGTAGCTCAACAGCAGAGAGCTAGCAATGGAAAAACATTGGTAAGCCAGGTGCTTGGGTGTATACCTGTCATCCCAGATAGGATAAGGGTCTCAAGTTCAAGGCCAGTCTGGGCAACTTTGAGACAAAAACCCTGTCTCAAAATAAAAAATAAAGAGTGTAGCTCAGTGGTAGAGCACTTGCTTAGCATGTGCAAATTCTATATACTATATGGTAAAAACATCTCTCTAGAAAGGTACAAAAGAATTGGTAACCTTGGTAGGTTGGCTGGAGACCAGTGAGACTTCAATGTATATCCTTTTTACTTTTTGGAGTTTGAACTGTATGAATGTATTGTGTATTTAAAATTCTTTTAAAATTAGGTATTTAATTAAATAAATGAGTGAATTAATTCTCAAGAGCACCTTGATTCTTCTGCCTCAGCTTCCTGAGTGACTTGAGATTACTGGTATGCACCACAGCAGCACCTAGCTTCAGAGTCCCTCCTGAGTCTGCCCATATGATTCTCTAACCTCCTCATTTAAATCCTTTGTAATCTTTAAAATCAATTTAGACCAGACTGCCCAGAAGAACTTCCTGAATGCTTTCCCTAACACTAAGCTTTGTGTAAGGACATTATTCTGCAGAGTTGGACATTGCTGTGTGTATCTCACTTTACCTACCAGATTGAAATTTCTTCTCAGTAGGGAGTGGGCCTGGTTCACCTCTGGTCTTCCTTTAGCACTGAACTCTTGAAATCTGTTTGAAAGAATCAGTGAATCAGGAGCCCCATTAATGTTTTATGCTTTGTGAAGGGCTTTGATGACCGCCATTTCCTCTCAACAGCTAGGTAAGGCTATACAGATGGGTGTTTTTATCTGATAAAGAAAGGGGGTCTAGCTCAGAGCATGCCTTAAAGCCCTAGGCTTGATCCCCAGCACCTTAAAAAGGAAAGGAAGAAGGAAGGAAGCAAGCACCAAAGATTCAGTAATCATAATCAAGTGATTTGCTCAAGTTCACAAAACTCTGAGTAGAGGGTGTCAGGTACAGATTTCTAACCCAATTCAGTGGTAGGTTCACACATTATCCTGTCTGCCTGCCCTCTATGTACATCTAATAGTAAGATCTTGTTCTCCTTTCCAGCCTGCTTATACAATAGTTCTAACTCCCTCTAGTTCAGCTCAGTCCCTCTCCCCCCTTACATGGTAGCCAGAGGGATCATTCTGAAATCTTATCACTTCTCACCTCCCTTTCTCCTGCATAAAGGCTTCCTCCTTTCACCACTCCTCTTCTCTCCACCTGCACTCCAGGGCAAAGTCTACTTTCCTTTGCAATATTCCAAGGGCCTAGGCAGCCTCCCACTCCCAGCCTATCTCTGCAGCTTTGGTCCCCAATCTCTCCCAATTTCCATTAGATCCTGGCAAATGTAAAAAATATGCTTCCAGGGGCTGGGGATGTGGCTCAAGTGGTGGCGCACTCGCCTGGCATGCGTGCGGCCCGGGTTCCATCCTCAGCACCACATACAAACAATGTCTGCTGAAAACTAAAAAATAAATATTGAAAAATTCTCTCTTTTTATAATATATATATATATATATATATATGCTTCCAGCAGAGTGTAGTGCAAATGCCTGTAATCTCAGTGACTCAGGAGGCTGAGGAAGAAGGATCACAAGTTCAAGGCCAGCCTGGGCAACTTAGACAGACCCTGTATCAAAATTAAGAAAATAAAAAGTGTTGTGGGGCTGGGGTTGTGGCTCAGTGTTAGTGTGCTTGTGTAGCCTGTGTGAGGCCCTGGGTTCAAGCCTCAGCACCACATAAAAATTAAATGAATAAAATAAAGCTATAAAAAAAAAGGGTTTGGAATGTAGTTCAATGAGAGTACCCCTGAATTCAATTCAGTAGTGCAAATTAAGAAAAAGAAAATCTTTTAAGTGCTTCATAAGGGCTTCCTGGGCCTATGCAGGGAAGACTCTCCCCACTCTCTGCCTGGACAACTTCAACTCACAGGTAAGGCCTGGTTGAAATGTTACCCCTGGGGCTGGGTGGTAGCTCAGTGGTAGAGATGTGCTTAGCAAGCATGTGGTTCTGGGTTCCATCCTTAGCGTCCCACACCGGTAGCAATCTCTGATCTCACTCACTCTCCAGTCCCACCAAGCCAACAACAACAACAAAATACAAACTACTGTAAATTGCCTAGGCTATGGATTTAGGCTGCTCTCTGTGTGACCTTGGCCTCAGCTTCCTCTGCTGTAAAATGAGGATGGCAGCCTGGAAAAGGGCACCTATCTTGTGAGGTTGTAAGGACGTTGATACCGAGGTGCCCAAGGTGGCTCAAGACAAAATGTGGTGAATTCATTTCTTATACTTCATTCCCATTAGTCACCCTCACCCTTGCCTCTGGTGACCGTGCTCTGGACTGCTTTGCATTCCCTCCTCAATAATCCAGACGCAACGAGTCTCATTCCTTCATTAGGAAAGGGCATGCTCGGAGAGAAGGGTGCTGAGGGTCACGCTAATACCGCAAATTAGAAACCCGCGGTACTTTTGGAAGATTTGCAAAATGAAGCAGAGGCTCATTGGGGGAGGGGGGCGTTAGCTATAGTAGGCCTGGACTAGTTTCCACCCAAGGTCACGGCGCCCGCCCAACGGGCAGCCAGCTGCAGGGACGTCTCCCCGAAGCCCCGCCCCTCGAGAGGGCCGAAGTCTCCCTCCTTTGAGTAAGGATTCGTTGCCTTTAAGGCTTTCCGGAAAGTCACCGCACCCGTGGACCGGCAACAAGGCGCGGCGCTTTTTGTCCCTCGCCGGCCTCCGTGGGCCGGGCCGGGCGCGAGGGCGGGGCAGGGGAGCGGCGGTGAGGTCAAAGGCTACAGCGCGCACCACGTGGGCCGGTGACTCCGTCCTTCCCGCAGCGGCGGCCGCGCGCAGGGCACTTGGGTTAGTGGCGCGGCGGGCGGCGCGGACAGCCTAGCCGGACGCCGCTCCCGCCACCATGGTCATCGAAGACGGCGAGCTTGCCGGCGGCCGCCCCGGCCGACAGCGCCCGGGAGCATGGCTCGCAGACCGGTGGCAAGGGGAGGCCGGGCGCGGCCGGTGAGCGGGGCCGGGGACCAGCGGGGCAGCCGGGCGGGGGGGAACCGACCTGGACGGACGGGTTCGGGACTCCGCGGGGACCGCCGTCTTCCTTCTGCGCCTTGCTCCGTTGCATCTCACTGGCCCTCCGCCGGCCGCCCCCGCCCTGAAGGTCACCTTCACTCTCGCCCCCCGGCTGCGGCCCGGGCTTCGCACGTGGGGTCCCGGGGAGGGCAACCGCGGCGGGCACACGCGCGTCAGATCGTGGGGACACGTGCGCGCACACGCGGTTTCAGGGTGCGCCGCCGCCGCAGAAAAACGGAATCGGCGGCCCCACCCCCTCCGCCCTGGAGCATGGGTCCCCTCTGGGTTGGGGCTTTCCGACACTTTCGGCCTAAGCTCTATAGGTTCTCTTTCGCATCAGTCTCCCAGATATTCCGTGTGCAGCAGCACTGCAGCCCTGCCAGTGAAACTCGGCTTGACACTTCCCAAGCTGGTCTGTGGGAAGAACACACGAGTAGGGGGTGTGTGTGTTGTGAGGGGCCTTCTCTGGTTCATTCCTAGAGACAAGGGCTTAACCCTAGATCTTGGGGCTGTGATCTTTGCCCACTTAGGTGTTGGCCTGGTCTTCTGATCTGAAGGGTCTGTGTGTGGGGGCAAAGCTATGCTCTCTGGCAGGGGGAGGTGTTTATGCTAGAACTTGATCATTAACCTGCCTTATTGCGAAAAGTGGGTCAGACCAGAGTTGCTTTTTTTAAGGCAAAGGTCATTAGCGTGGAGTGGAGCTCCCAGCTCTTCCCCAAGGGGGCTGTGTAGCGGTGGCTTTGGGAATGGCTGTAGCTAGCCTGGGGTGGGGCCTGCTTCTCTCCATTTCATCTGGTCCCCTTCTGTTTTTTTTTCATCATGCCCCAGACTGCAGTCCTTAGGCTGGAAGCCCCTTCACAGTCTTTCACTTGTCATTTCCTCAAATCTTCCTGGTGGCCCAGGGCTGAACCTCTCTACCCTGAGTGGCAGTGGAAGTGTAGAGTTACCCTTATTTCCTGCTCCCTCCAACCCTCATCATCATGTCCCTTCCCAGCTTCAGTGAGCAGGCTGGGGCTGACTTGGGAGTCCAGATGGGGGTAACACTGGGTAGGTTCTCATCCTGACTTGGGAGTCAGGATGGGACAACACTGGGTGGGACACTGTGATGTCCCTATCATGGTGGATTTACCTTGATGGGAGAGCAGGTACTATGGCAGCTTTGCCGATTGCTTAGACAAGGCCAGGGTTTGGGCAGAACAAGAAATGCTGATAACTCCAGCCTACCAGGCTTGGCCCTGATGCAGTTCTGAATCAGTGGGCGGGCTAGATAAGAGAAGGTTGGGGCTGGCTGGTTTCCCCTCCAGAAAGAGACCTGAAGTGAGTTTCCCAAGGTCACATAGTAATTTAGTTATTGAGGGAAGCATTTGGATTTCCAGGTCATGGCCAGCATTCCAAGGCTGCCCAAGCCTGGCCCACAGGAAGCTAGGACAGACATGGGGCTTTGAATTATGTGCTGAGAACTGAGGAGTTAAAGAGAATTTCTGTGAAAGCCAGAGTGAAGCTTCCTTCTCAGGTGTGCTGAGGGACTGTTTCTGGGGGAAGCCTGGGTCAGCGGAGGGGCACAGCTGTCCATCTTGGAGAAACTGGGGGCATTCTAGTGGGAGGACCTTGGCCCCCGCATCCCAGGGAGGTTAGTCTAGAAAGCCAGGACTTGCATTACAGCCAGTCTGGATCTGTTAAAAGAAGGAGAGAGCTTTATTGGAAGTCCTTCTCCCCTAGACTACCTCCCAGCCCTTAACCTCAGTTCCCAGCTCTAGAAGATTCTCCAGTCCCCTTAAGGAGGAGACGATCAAGGTCTTGGGAGCAGGTAAGGGTCTGTTACCTTCTTAGGAATAAAGCAGCTTTTAGGGGTTAAGAGAACAGGCAGGTTTTTCAAGTTCACAGTGGTGTGTCGAGTTCCTTCTGCCTAGGGGAGAAGGAACTAGGGCTCTCTAGAGTTGGGGCCAAGAGGGGGAAGAGAAGAGAGCTGGCAGACGAGGGAGGAGTTCAGGGGCTTATAAGCTCCCTCAAAAGGATTCTAAAACTCTTCTCATGAATAGGGTCTGGGCAGACAGCTTAAGGAACTATGGACTAGCCTCAGACCTTGAAGACCTTCTGGCCTGGGTGGGACATGAAGAGGCAAAGGTACTGGCTTCCCCAGGGTCTTCACAGGCTGCCTGGCTGCCCCTGCAGCCTGAAATTCTGGATCCAGTGTCTTTTGGGACCTTGCTTCCTGCTGCAGCCTCACCTGCTGAGGTGTGGCCTGGCCCTGGCACGTCTCCTGAAGGAGACCATTCCAGGCTGAAGAGGCACACAGACACTAGCCACTCATTCTTTTCTAACTCTTGTCTGCAGCTAATGGGACTTCTGTGTTCCCAGGCCAAGGCAGGATAGGCTTTGTCTCTTCACTTTAATCTGCCTAGTTAAGACATAGGATGTGCACAGAAGACATAGGATGTGCACAGAATGCTGTTTGTGGACAACCTTATCCCATTCTGCAGAAGGCTAAATCCCAGACTCTCAGAGGAGGCCCCTGGGATATGAGAGGGGGAGCTGGCCCAGGGCTCTGGAGGCCTGGGGAAATTCTATAGCTACAGATATATCTGCCTTCTGGGCTGAGTCCTGAGGTGTTAAAGAGGAAGAGGGTGAGAAGGTGCTGCAGTCTGATGTCTAGGGAGTAGGACAGCAGATTGTGCTCAGTGGGAGTGGCACTCAGAGGCAAGGGCCTGGGCATCTGACACACCTGGCTTTTTCTTGACCTGGCTTTGCTGCTGCTTGCTTCTGTGACCTTGGACAGCTTGACTGCCTTGTGGAGTCTCAGTTTCCTCAAGTTGAATGGGGTGGTGGATTTGATTTAGGGACCTGCTATGGGCTGGGCCTAGAGTGAGCACTGACTCTATGGTAACTAGAATCTAGGTGATATCAACCTCTGGGTTCATTGCCAGGCTGCCCTACCTCATCCCCTCCTCTAGAGCATTAGGGTATGTTGGGAGAGTGGGTGGGAGGAAAGGGGCTCTGTCAGGGCTTGATGTTTCTTATCTTCTGGTCCTTGTGAGGAGCAGAACCCTTTATGGAACTGTGGAGGGGCTGCTCAGTGGGTCCCTGGGACTGGAGGAGATCCTGGCTCCCTGCCCCCACACTGGTTAGTATGGATGCCGGAGCAGTTCTGACTGGGCCCTGGCAACAAGTCAGAGGCCCTGGGAAGGCGCCCTGGCGAGGCTGGGCATGCTTCTTTTCCACAGCCCAGCGGCCTTCGGCCTCTTGCTGCCAGCTCTGTTTTCCCCAGGGGAGACATTTGATTTTCTCCTGGCAGCGCACAGGCTGCTGGGAAGGAAAGAGAGAGCCTGCCAGCTTCTTGGTGGAGCCCGGAGGCCTGGGGCATGGGTGCAGTTGTCCTCTGGGAGACTGGGGGACCATCCTCCTCTCACCAGGACTAGTGACTCTCAGGAAGGGGCTAGCTGCCAGGTCACCTGCAAGGGACAGCAGGAGCCAGAGGCCCCATCCAGTCCCTTGACCCAGAAAGCAGGCAGGCACTCAGTGTCTGCGACTGGTGGACGGGGGCAGCCACCTCATGGCCTGGGCCCAGGTCTGTGCCAGCTGTTGCTGGCAGCTGGCAAAAGCAGTCTTGCCCACCCCAACTGGGGTTGGAGCTGAGGAGAGGACCCCCTTGCTGAGCTCTTCCTCTGCCAACCAGTACCCCCGGCCCTTGATCCTGAGAAGTCCAGGTACCCCAAATGCTGGGTTTTCTTGCTCCCCAAATGGCTTCACCAGCAATGACCCCCTTTCTGGGGGGCATAAAGAAGTGGGCCTGAGTGCTGATAGCAGCTCCTTCTGGGGTCCTGGAGCCACTGGGGCCTCCTGGCCCACAGCCGTCCTTCTGGCCGACCTTGAGCAGGATTCGAGGCAGGGGGAGTGTGCCCTTTCCGGGGCCGCCCTAGCAGGCCTGGCCCCACTGAAACCCGAAGCCAGCCAGAGCTCCAGCTCTGGGCCGACCAGCTGCATTAGGGCAAGGGTAGAGGCAGAGGCTGGAACAAGGGACACAGGCAGTACTGGGCCTGGGCCGGAGGGCTGGCTGCCTTGCTGCCATGGCAGTCCTGAGACTTCAGAACCGAGGAGAGGGCAGCTGCTGACTGTACCAGGTGGGCTGTGGGGGTTGCATGGGGGAGATCATTTGGCCCTAATCTAGTGGTGGGGAGACCTTCAGAGTCTCTTGGAGGAAAGAAGAGAGGTCAGAGCTGGCTGTCCTAGGGGAGAGGAAGACCCTGGGGAACATTCCCTTGATCAGACCAGAAATTAGGTATTCTCCCACCCCTCACCCCATACAGCCCCTTGGCTGGGAAAGGGAGGGGGACCTTGGGCCTACTTTACATCTTCTTTCCCTATTCCATGTCCTCCCTATTCTATACACCCTGCCTGTCTGGGTCCAGGTCTGATTCCCTAGTTCTGGGGCCTCACTCTGTATTGGGTGAGGGGTCCTTCCTGTTTCTCCCCTCATTCCCTGGAGTTTGCCAGCCAAAGAAACCTTTCTCAGGGACCCAGTAGAGGGGAAGCTCCTCCTATCTACCATCTCTCTTGCTGCTCTTAGAAAGCTGACCAGCCACCACCCTCTTATCTGTCTACTCTGTCATTAGATGGGCAGGGCTACCCTGCCTGGGGCTGGTGGGTCACTGGAAGGAAAAGATCCTTGTGCATCCTGTGCATTTCAGGAGTTATACTCCAGATTTGGAGAGGGTATGATGGGGAGACAAGGTCAGGACAGATACTGTTAGAGGCCCACAGTGGCCAGAATTGAGGATAGTGAATCAACATGGATTTGCAGCCTTTAGGAATCTGGGGTCCATTCTGGTTTGATGACCTCGGGCCAGGTTTAAACCTTAGATCCCTTATATGGGGTAAGGAGATGGGGACTTACCACTAAGTTGAGGGGTTCATAGAACGGAGGATGGCTTTTCCTTAAGTCCCCTAGTGTCCCTCTGTGGTCTGGGCCAGTCTCCTTTTGTGAGGTCCCTGTTTCACGTATCTGGTGTCTCTGGACAGAGGACAGAGGCCACAGAGCTCTGGGGAAATTCACTCAATCTGCTTTCCTGATGGCTGAGTAGGGAAGGGGAAGTGGGTTTGGATAGGATGGGCTGGCATCTGGAACAGAATTCAGTAAGCTGTCCTGTCTGGAAGGGGAACTACCTCTTGACTGTGGGGCCAATCTGAATCTGAGAGATGGGCAAACTCTGGGGCCAAGGTCCCCATTTGCCCAATGGGCATCCAGATTGGCATTTGTTTAACTGGAGTGTTTTTGAGAGAAGGTCCTTGACTCCCTAGGGCAGGAAGGCCTCACCTTTGTTTCTTTTAGTTCCTGGGGAGAAATGGGAATTTTTATTCTCTGCTCCTCTCTCCCCATAACATGTGAGTTCAGTACTCTTCACAAATATTGGACTTGGCTATGGGTTTGTAGTAAGTTATTCGTTAATTTGATGTCTTCTCCTTTAGCCTGGGCAAGACAGAAAGTGGTAGATAGAGCTGCTGGCATGAACAACCACCCAGAATGTAGCAAGATGGTGCCCTGGAGTGGTGTGGGTTGAAAGTCTTCCACAGGTGATGGATTCTGCCAGCTAGGGTCCATTGGGCAGGCTTTTGAGAAGGGGCTTCATTCACCTAGCCCTTGAATTTGCCTGGTGGAATGATACATCAAGGGTGGCTTAAGCACTGAGGTTGGAAGAAGGGAGCTGAGAGCTGAGACTGACTTTAAGTAGTACCTAAGAGCGCTAGTCTAAGCTCTTGTCTTGTCAACAGTGGGATTATTAGAAGGGTTCCAGGTGGTGCTCTTAAAATTGAAGAAATGCCTGTACCAGGGCCCTGACTGAAGAAACAGGATCCCATGGGTCAGGTTGGAGAAGTAGGTTGGGTGACTAGATAGATGGTGGGGGCCTTTACAGAGCAGGAATTAGTTTGTGGATGAAGATGAATTCCATCTCCACAAGATGAGCTTTTAGTGATGTGTAAGGGACAGCAACATGTGATACCTGGGTATCAATTGAAAAACTTGAGCAAAGCCAGGAATGGCCATGTGAGTTCTGGGCAGAAGGCTATGCGAAGCCAGGTGAGAGGGTGAGGGGAAGTTGAAGAAAGGCTGGGGGTAACCCCACCTCTCAGGATCACCAAAGAGGATGGAGAGGTAGAAACAAGAGTGTCACCTTGGTCAGGGAAGAGGAAGAAGTTCACGGTGATGTTAGTTGTTGTTGAAAAGCCAGACAGGGCTGGAAAAGACCCATGGGCTTGGCCTTAAGGGTGGCATTGTTGAACTTGGGAAGAGTGGTTGCGCAGTGTGCCTAGGAGGAAGCCAGTATATAGTGGACTGGGGAGGGAAGGGAGGGCACAGCATGTGGAAGAGGGAAAGTGGTTGTTTGTAGGTATGTTGGGATGAGGTGGTGTGTCTGGTTAAGGAAGACATGCAGATTCCATGCTATAGGGCACATGCCCAACTCGGTGTCACCTGACCAACGAGACCCATCTGACTCAGCTCTTTTCCTGTCTTCCCCAGAGCCACCATCAGTTATGCTGTTGAATGGGGACTGTCCAGAGAGCCTGAAGAAGGAGGAGGGGGCAGCTGAGCTACCTAGGGAGAATGGGCTAGATGAAGGTGAGCCAGGAGATGAGACTACTGGACAGGAAGTCATTGTCATTCAGGACACAGGCTTTTCTGTGAAGATCCTGGCCCCTGGGATTGAGCCCTTCTCCCTTCAGGTAAGATGGAGAAAGAGGTCTTGGGAACAGGGCCTGAGCTTGCAGAGGACCACCAGCCCAGGAAGCCAAGCCCTGCTCTTACTTGTCCTGACCTCATGTTATAGTCAGGAAGCAGGAGTCCTAGGATCCAGGGGTCCTTGCTTAGGGTCTCAGCTATTGTGGTAGGTGAGGGAATCAAGTCTACGTTCAGGTCATTTATCCGTTGCTAAAGGACATCAACCAGTGGAATTGCCAGCCCTGTTTGGAGAGAGGAGCAGTGTAGCTAGGTGAGATTGGCATGCTCCATGCCCCAGCCTCTTGCTGTGTACCCTCAGTAAGTTACCTCTCTTTGGGCCATAGTTTTGCCATCTGCCAGAGGGGCAGGTGGTATTGGATGGTCTCCAAGGGCAGAGCCAATCCAGAGGTCTTTCAAGCTGGTGACTTGTTATGGGATCATGCAAGGCCCTCTTCAGTCATCTATATCCAGGACCTGGGCCCTAGAGTACCCCTTCCAGAGAATGAAGACCATTTGCCCTGGGGAACCTTAGCATTGGGAGGAGGCAAGACTGCATTTGCTCTCCCCGCTTTTCCATCTTAGGCCCTGCTCAGGGATTGCTCTTGGGTGTAGGAATTGTGTGGGGCTGGGCTCTGTTCTACATATATAAACACTGAGGTGTAGATAGATATGGTATATATGGACAGGACTTGGAATGTAAAAGCCCAACAGTGAGAAACTGAGTATTTGGGGTATTTACTCTAGGGACCAGGTACTTTAGCCTGAGGGCAGGAGATATGTATATCCTTGTTCCCCATTATGTGACCTTTCACCAGGGTAGTCTTGTCTTTCTCCCTGGCAGGTATCTCCCCAGGAGATGGTGCAGGAGATCCACCAGGTGCTCATGGACCGTGAAGACACGTGTCACCGTACCTGCTTCTCGCTGCACCTAGATGGCAATATGCTGGACCACTTTTCAGAGTTGCGCAGTGTTGAGGGGCTGCAGGAAGGCTCGGTCCTCCGTGTGGTGGAAGGTTGGTCAAGAAGTTGGTGGCCTACTAGAGTAGAGCCCCAAGAGGCAGGCCAGACAGCATTCCACCTATCACAACCTAGTCACTGCTGAGCATGTGGAGGTGGGACTAATTGGCACACAGGTCTGCCACTTAGGCCATTTCGCTGTCACTGTCCAGCTGAATGGTCTGCAGGTTAAAGACCAGAGTCCCGGGGCTGGGGTTGTGGCTCAGAGGTAGAGTGCTCACCTAGCATGTGTGGGGCACTGGGTTCGATCCTCAGCACCACATAAAAAAATAAAGTAAGGATATTGTGTCCACCTACAACTAAAAAAAAATAAATATTAAAAAAAAAAAAAAAGACCAGAGTCTCCATATGAAAAAATCAGCCAGTCCCAAGCCAGGCTTATAATCAGCCCTATCAAATTCTGCAAAGATAAATGTTAACTCTCGTAAGGAAATTTAAAAGTTTTATAGCTTTCAAATGAGAAATTTGAGCCCAATACAGATCTGTCAGCTCTGGTATGAGATGTTTGGTTGTAAAAGAAAAGTTCCACGGGCTGGGGTTGTGGCTCAGTGGTAGCGCTCTTGCTAGCATGCGTGAGGTACTGGGTTCGATTCTCAGCACCACATACAAATATATAAAATAAAGGTTCATCAACAACTAAAAAAAATTTATATATATATATATATATATATTTTTTTTTTTAAAGAAAAGGGGCTTGAATAAAAAGGGGGGGGCGGGGAGAAAAAAAAAAAAGAAAAGGGGCTGGGATTGTGGCTCAGGGATAGAGTGCTCGCCTAGCATGCATAAGGCACTGAGTTCGATTCTCAGCACCACATACAAATAAATAAATAAATAAATTTTAAAAAAGAAAAGAAGAAAAGTTCCAGCTGGGGGACTGTAGGACGCACCTGTAATCTCAGAGGCTCAGGAGGCTAAGGCAGGAGGATTACAAGTTCAAAGCCAGCCTCAGCAAAAATGAGGCACTAAGTAACTCAATGAGACCCTATCTCTAAATAAAATACAAAATAGGGCTGGTGATGTGGCTCAGTGGTTTCAGTCCCTGGCAAACCCGCCCCCACAAAAAAAAAAAAAAAAAGTTTCTGTGGCCTTTTAGGCTTTTAGGTTCCTAGGGCCTGTCAGCTTTTTAAGAGCAAATATGGAAAGTATCTGTTATTCAGCTGTGTGCATGATTGATCACAGAATGTCTTCCTTACCCCTGTCAAAGAACCACACCATTAAAATCCCATAAAACATATTAAGGGGCACTGTTGAAGTTGGGTGTCCTGTGATGTCAATCCCTAAGAGAAACAGAACCAAGGCTCTGGAAGCCCAGGAGCTATAAAGTCCTTGCCTACTGAGGCATCAGGGAGCAGAAAGCAGGCACTTTGTAGGTTTTCTAAGGTCTTTGTGGTTTTGAGAGGAATTTGGTGGACAGGTTTTTGTGAGAAGGATCCTCGCTCACTTTTCAAGGCAGCTGGGATCGGGTATGGTGTGTGTTTTGAAACCAGAAATATGTGTTCATAGTGGAATTTTTTTTAATACTTTTTAGTTGTCAATGGACCTTTTTAAAATTTATTTATATATCGAACCCAGTGCGTCACACATGCTAGGCAAGTGCTCTACCACTGAGCCACCACCCCAGCCCCTTCATAGTGGAATTTGAAAATGGGAACCTAAAATTGAAAATTTAAACATCCATGAGGCTGGGGATATGGCTCAGTGGTGGAGCATTTGCTTAGCATGCACAAGACCCTGAGTTCCATCCCCAGCACTGCCAAAACAAAAACCTCACTCTCATAGGACCTCTACAAACTCTTTGCTGAGCTAGGTGGGTTGGTCCTGGTCAGGGCTGTGGTAAACCACCTGCCTCTTCCCTCCTGCCAGAACCCTACACAGTGCGGGAGGCTCGAATTCACGTGCGCCATGTCCGAGACCTGCTCAAGAGCCTGGACCCATCTGATGCCTTTAATGGGGTTGACTGCAACTCCTTGTCCTTTCTGAGTGTCTTCACTGATGGCGATCTGGGAGGTGCCGGAAGCATTGGGGCCGGGGAATTGGGCAGAGGGGCAGGGAGCAAGGGGGCCAGGGACTGGTGAAGAGGCTAGGGGCCATGCCTTCCTATCAGGGAGGTTGGGTCCCAGGAATGCACACCAGGGCCATACTGAGGCAGGGAGACAGCTGGTTCCCGGCTGACCACCAGCCTTGGGTCCCTCAGACAGTGGGAAGCGGAAGAAGGGATTGGAGATGGACCCCATCGACTGCACGCCACCTGAGTACATCCTGCCAGGGAGCCGGGAGCGGCCGTTGTGTCCCCTACAGCCCCAGAACCGTGACTGGAAGGTGGGACTGCTAGGGGAATAAGGTCGAGGGTCCCTGTCGGGGGTGCCCAGGAAGATCAGCTACCTCATGCTTGACTGTTCCTGTAGCCCCTTCAATGTCTGAAAGTGCTCACCATGAGCGGCTGGAATCCACCCCCTGGGAACCGCAAGATGCATGGGGACCTCATGTACTTGTTTGTGATCACGGCCGAGGACCGGCAAGTCAGCATCACGGCGTCCACGCGGGGCTTCTACTTGAACCAGTGAGCCCCTGCTGAACCCCCATTTGCCCCCTGTGTGACCCCTGCCCCAGGTCTGAGACAGATGCTCAGAGCACCTGCTCAGTGACCCCTGTCTTTCTGCAGATCCACAGCCTACCACTTCAACCCCAAACCCGCCAGCCCACGCTTCCTCAGCCATTCCCTAGTGGAGCTGCTCAACCAGATCAGCCCGACCTTCAAAAAAAACTTTGCTGTGCTACAGAAAAAAAGGTAGTTCCTTTGTACCTTCTCTGTACCACCCTGTCTCCCATCATGCGTATGAACTGAACAGTAGCATCTTTGCTTGAAGAAGTGGTGCCCATGACCCTCAGTACCTAAGAGTCCCCACTTAAGGGAGATGGCAGTCCTGGGAGAGTTGCCCGCTAGTTTCTGATGCTTCAGGGTGGCATCTCAGGCCCAGAGATGCTGGAACACTGGGGTCCTCAGAAAAAGGACCCTATAACTAGGCTCAGAGCTTGGTAGGCTGCCCATCTCCCCTGCCTGCCACAGGGTCCAGCGCCACCCGTTCGAGAGGATCGCCACCCCGTTCCAGGTGTACAGCTGGACAGCTCCTCAGGCAGAGCATGCCATGGACTGTGTACGTGCAGAGGATGCCTACACCTCAAGACTGGGCTACGAGGAACACATTCCTGGACAGGTGCAGCAGTACCCTCCTGGGCTTCCCTCCCCTCCTGGTGCCCTGCTGGTTCCATGCATTTCCAAAGAGGCTTCATTTGCTTCTCCATTCACTTGGGAGTCTGGGGGGCTGTCTGCGGGAGGTGGATAAAGACTGTTCAGAGTAGGTCATGGGGCACCAGGCTGAGCCTGCATCTGTCTCTTTCCCTTTTTCAGACTCGGGACTGGAACGAGGAGCTACAGACAACTAGGGAGCTGCCCCGCAAGAACCTGCCTGAGCGGCTTCTTCGAGAAAGAGCCATATTCAAGGTGTCCCTACCCCCTCATGACTGTCAGGCCCACCTGCCACTTGCCAGCTTTTCTTATGGTCAGAAGTAAAGCTGTGGAAGCTGGGACACCCATCCCTGTCGGCTGCCTGAAGGCTGGTCTGGGTACCTACCTGCAGGATGTCCCAGCTCCCCGCCTCCCAGCAGACTACCCAACTCCTTTTTCTGGTTCCTTTGAGGCTTTGAGTCCATGGGAAGGAGAGGGACCCACCTCCTATATAACTGAGTGCAAAGTTCATCCAACTTCCCACCTTTCACTGGTCACATGGGGCCCTCATCTGGGCACCGTGACCGTTTCTTGGGTGGTAGCACATTTGCACTGCACTTTCAAGTTGCTTGGGTTTAAAAATTGTTAGTACTATTACTGTGATAGAAATGAGGAAAAATATTAAACAAAACAACAGCTAGGTGTGGTGGCACCTACCTGTAATTCCAGCGGTTTGGGAGGCTAAGGCAGGAAGAACACAAGTTCAGAGCGAGCCTCAGCAATTTGGTGAGGCCCTAAGTAATTTAGTGAGACCCTGTCTCAAAACAAAACAAAAAGAGCTGGGATGTGGCTTGGTGGTTAAGCACCCCTGGGTTAAATCCCTGATAACAAAACAAAAACCACCTGTCATCATACCATGAGAGACCATAATGGTAAAAAGTAGGAGCTCTGATTCTTGATATTAACTTGGCCAGGGGCTATGCCAAGTGCTCTATCAGCATCATCCCTTATAATCTGGAACACCTCTTAAAGGTCCATGTAGTACTCTTATCAGTGTTTTGTAGATGAGGGGATCTGAGAGGTTACCCGTTCTAGTTTCCCTGGCATATATCTGTTGGGTCCCAAACCTGCTCTAGCCCCCGTACTTCCTGTTAATCAGTAAGCACTACTGTCTTTCAGTGTTTAGTCTGGGGTTTTTGTTTGTTTGTATTTTTGTTTTTTTAAAGATTTTCTTTCCCTTTTCTAATTGAGGAACGTTTGAGGCTAGAGTCTCAGCTCCCAGTAGGTCTGGTTGCCTCTACCATCTTGAGAGATTGGTTAGGGTAGGATGCAGTGTGAGATTCTTGTGGGTGGGGCTTTTCTCACCCTCCCAACCTTGGCCCCTCCCAGGTACACAGTGACTTTACAGCGGCAGCCACACGGGGTGCCATGGCAGTCATTGACGGCAATGTGATGGCCATCAATCCCAGTGAGGAGACCAAGATGCAGATGTTCATCTGGAACAACATTTTCTTCAGCCTGGGCTTTGATGTCCGTGACCATTACAAGGACTTTGGTGGGGATGTGGCAGCCTACGTGGCACCCACCAATGATCTGAATGGTGTGCGCACATACAACGCAGTGGACGTGGAGGGGCTGTACACACTGGGCACTGTAGTGGTGGACTATCGAGGCTATCGGGTCACGGCTCAATCCATCATCCCTGGCATCTTGGAGCGGGACCAGGAGCAGAGTGTCATCTACGGCTCCATTGACTTTGGTAAGACAGTGGTGTCGCATCCACGGTACCTGGAGTTGCTGGAACGGACCAGCCGACCCCTCAAGATTCTGCGTCACCGTGTACTCAATGACCGTGATGAGGAGGTAGAGCTCTGTTCCTCAGTTGAGTGCAAGGGCATCATTGGCAATGATGGCCGCCACTACATCCTTGACCTGCTGCGTACCTTTCCACCTGACCTCAATTTCCTGCCTGTTCCCGGTGAGGAACTGCCTGAGGAGTGTACCCGAGCTGGCTTTCCCCGTGCCCACCGCCATAAGCTATGTTGCCTACGCCAGGAGCTGGTGGATGCCTTTGTGGAGCATAGGTAAGGAGCACACAGCTGGAGGCCGGGGTTGCAGCTCACAGTGCCCAGCCAGGATGTGGCCTCAGAACCTGTTTGATTCTGAGGAAAAAGAAGGTTTGGATGGTAAAGAAGGGCAAGCTGTGGCCACACTGTCTGGGGCTCCATTCCCCACCTCCCACCCTGGTCTGACCTCAAGCTCTCTCAGGTGAGAAATCCGGGGGCTTCCTGTCTCTTGTCTACAAGTGATCAGAGCAGAGACTCAGCCGAAACTATTTTCTTAAGGAACATTAGAAATCTGCTATGGTGGTTTTGAATATCACAATTCCAGGGCTAGGAGATGGCACATGGGATATTGACACTATTGGCATTTAGTGCTTAGGAGTCAACCATGTCAAATGTTCCACACTATAACTAACCCTCTGAAAATGACAGTGGCAGTCCTGTTACTACTAACATTCTTGGCTGGGAGCCCTTCCCCAGCCTCCCACCCCCAGTTGCCTTCTTCCTGTTTGGGGAGTTCTTGCTTTCTGCGTGACCTGCCGCTGCCTGGTAGTTTTGCCGGGCTGCCATAGGTATGTGTACATTGGGCAGGATATGGCCTCATGCCTGCAGGGTGTCCAGTCTGGACATTCCTTAACCCCTGCAGGAAGCTGCCAGGCCAGCAAAGCTTCTAGATTCCCCTTTCCCACCTCCTGCTTTATCCTGTCTGCTCTGCTGTAGGTACCTCCTCTTCATGAAGCTGGCCGCCCTACAGCTGATGCAGCAGAAGGCCAGCAAGGTGGAGAACCCCACCTCACTGGAAAATGGTGGTCTCTCCCCCTCGGAGTCCAAGCCTGAAGACCCTCTGGGATCCGAGGTGGAAAGCCAGGAGGAGGGCGGCAGTGCCAGTGGCCTGGCCAAGGTGAAGGAGCTGGCGGAGACCATCGCCTCAGATGATGGCACAGGTGGGGCTGCTATGGATGCCAGTGGGGAGAGCCCTGAGTCTGCCCTGGCAGCTCATCTTTGCCAGGGATGGCTCATGACCCGGCCCTGGAGAGAAGCAGGCAGCCATCTCTGCAGGGAGCTGGGAGCAAGAGGCTCAGGGTAGCCTAGCCCCCCAGAGGTGGAGTGGGACCACCTGCCATTGTGCCATGTCCCCACAGCAGACCCCCGGAGCCGGGAGGTGATCCGCAATGCATGCAAGGCTGTTGGCTCCATCAGCAGCACGGCCTTCGACATTCGCTTCAACCCTGACATCTTCTCACCAGGCAAGCAATGGGGCTTCAGTGTAGGAGTGCTGGCGGGTGGGGCAGAACATCCTGGGGTGGACTTGGGGCCTCGGTGCCTATCTGAGCACTGCCATGCCTGCTCCAGTGATATCTTTCTTACCTCTGTACTTCCCCTGCTTAGTTCAGGCTTCTCTCCTATCTCTCCTGCAGGGGTTCGCTTCCCTGAGTCCTGCCAGGATGAAGTTCGGGACCAGAAGCAACTGCTGAAAGATGCAGCTGCCTTCTTGCTTTCCTGCCAGATTCCTGGCTTGGTGAGGGAGGGGCTGCAAGGGTGGGCAAGGGTTACCCAGAAGGGCTATTGCAGGACCTGGTATCTTGTGGGTGTCTGATTCCAGACACTGGAATTTTTGCAGGGGTGGCTTCTTCATGCCCCCTGGCCTGGGGGCATATAGGTCAGGCAGAGCCAAGTGATTGTCTCCATTTTATACATGGGGAACTTGATCCCAAGAGATCAAGGGAGGCTCAGGCACCCACTCTGCCCTGCTGAGGCTGGGGTCTGGTCCTCAGAGCCCCAAGTAGTGAGAGGCCTTATCCTCACAGGCTTTGTACCCTTGTGTGACACGTTTACTCCCATTTTAGTAGGAGCCCTAGGGTCAGATGGCCTGCTTGTCTCAATGTTGTCTCAGGAAATAGGGATAAAGGTGTGGCCCCCACATAGTCACCTACTCTTTCCCACATGGTCAGTTGGCCCTCAGTTCTTCACACATGGTCCGTAGCCCTACTTCCCTCTTGGGAGGGTGTCCGCTTCTGTTTGCTGTGCTGTGGAGAAAGTTGGAGACAGGTTCTCATGGCCTCACTGCTGCTTTGTCTTCCCACCTGGGAGCTGGGGTCTTATCCCCTCCTTCCCTCAGGGCCCAAGGACAGCAAAGCTCCCCAGGAGGACCCAGGGGGGTGGAGGCAAAGGGCCCAGGTTGGGGCCCTGACCTGCTGCAGCCTGCAGGTAAAGGACTGCACAGATCATGCGGTGCTGCCCATGGACGGAGCCACACTGGCTGAGGTGATGCGCCAGCGTGGCATCAACATGCGTTACCTGGGCAAGGTGTTGGACCTGGTGCTGCGGAGCCCAGCCCGTGACCAGCTGGACCACATCTACGTGAGTGGGGCTGAGGGTGGACTGTGAGATAGGCAGAGAGGTAGAGACCCAGAACCTGATCCAGTTTTCCCTCTCTAAATCCCTTTAGAAAATTGGCATTGGTGAACTCATCACCCGCTCTGCCAAGCACATCTTCAAGACATACTTACAGGTGCCGCCCTCCCCAGCCTGGCCAGCCTCCCTGGGTGGTGTAGGGCTTTGGAGAAGAGCCATGGGTTGTAATTGAGGGCCTTCATGACTTTGGTCATAACCTTCCTTGCAGGGAGTCGAGCTCTCAGGCCTCTCGGCCGCTATCAGTCACTTCTTGAACTGCTTCCTGAGCTCCTACCCCAACCCTGTGGCCCACCTTCCTGCGGATGAGCTTCTTTCCAAGAAAAGGAACAAGAGGAGGAAAAACCGTCCGCCAGGGGCTGCGGATAACACAGCCTGGGCTGTTATGACCCCCCAGGAGCTCTGGAAGAACATCTGTCAGGAGGCCAAGAACTACTTCGACTTCAGCCTCGAGTGGTGCGGGCATGGGGTGCTGGGGGTGCTGGGGGTTGTGGGTCAGGTTGAGGAGGTGGTGCTGCTGGTCTCCCAGACAGCATCAAAGGTCCTTGGTCAGGGTAGTGGAGTGAAGAGAGGAGGGAAGAGCCCGTAGCTGTGGAGGATCTGTGGCATGGGAAGCAAGGATGGGAGCATTAGCTCTTGGGCACTGGATGTTGAGCAGTGGGGGGACTCCTGGAATCAGGTGGAGAAGCAGCTGTCCTTAGAGGCAGAGACAGTACTGGGCTGCTCAGGACCCAAACTTCTCCCCCAGTGATTCTGTGGACCAGGCTGTGGAGACCTACGGCCTGCAGAAGATAACACTGCTGCGGGAGATCTCCCTAAAAACCGGAATCCAGGTGGGCACAGGTTATAGTGCCCTGGCTCTGTGGATCCCCCTCCTATGCAGGGCCACAGGGTCATTGGGGGAGGTGGCTTTCTCAGATTGGCAGTCTCTGTACACATGCTGGTGGGCTGGGAGTTGCTAGCCCTTTGAGCCTAATGCTGAGGCTGCTTGTCCCCCAGATTCTGCTGAAGGAGTACAGTTTTGACAGCCGCCACAAGCCTGCATTCACTGAGGAGGACGTGCTCAACATCTTCCCCGTGGTCAAGCATGTCAACCCTAAGGCCTCGGATGCCTTCCACTTCTTCCAGAGTGGGCAGGCCAAAGTACAGCAGGGTGCGTGGCCAGGCATGCCAGGGGAGGTGGGGACATCCCTTAGCCTGCTCTGACCTTGTGGTGGGCTGCCCTGCAGGCTTCCTGAAGGAGGGCTGCGAGCTCATCAACGAGGCCCTGAACCTGTTCAACAATGTGTATGGAGCTATGCATGTGGAGATCTGTGCCTGCCTGCGCCTCCTGGCCCGTCTCCACTATATTATGGGTGACTACGCTGAGGTGGGTGGCTCTAGAGTACTCCTGGGGTGCATTATAGAGGCCTTGGATGAGGAGGAGTGAGGAGCCTGGGTCTACATTGTCAACCCCTACAGTACTAGGAGGTGGTGTCCAAGCTGTTCAAGGGATGCTGCTCCCTTTGGTGGTCTTATGGGGAAGCAGGTAGGATCCAGGGACCACGGGAGTCAGTCACCTGTTCTGTGAGCTTCCCTTCAGTTCCACCTCTCACACACTGCCATTGGGAGAGCTCAGGGGCCACTTTTGTTCCAGTAAAGCGAATAATTTGGAAGGACTCAAGGCCTGCCCTTTCAGGGACACTGGCAAGGGTAAATTCTGAGACCCTGTGAGGAGTGTGGCACAGTTCCTGTCACCTCACAGGTGCCACGTGGAAGCTACACAATGTGGTGTTTTTGTTGTCAATGTTCTGTGGCCTGGTTTGCGGATTGCCTTTCTGACCCTGGAGCTTTGAGGGGCTTTTTCAGGGAGCGGTACGCTTTAAGTCATCCCCCACTGCCCTTCAGTCAGAGGGGCTATTTAATCTTTTTGGGTAGGCATGTTTTTATTTAAAAAGTTTTATTTCTAGTGCAGTTTTGGGTTTGTATGTGTGTTTTTACATAGGTTTTGTTAGAGGAAGATGACATGACAGTAATTTGTAGTCTGGTGTGATGGCCCATGGCTATGATCCATGGAATCTGTGATTCAGGGCTAAGGCAGGAGAGTTACAAATTGAGGCCAGCCTCAGCAACCTAGCAAGACCCTATCTCAAAATTTTAAAAATGTTAGCTGAGCGCACGCCTGTAATCCCCAGTAGCTCAGGAGGTGAAGGCAGGAGGATCGTGAGTTCAAAGCCAGCCTCAGCAATTTAGTGAGGCATTAAGCAACTCAGTGAGACCCTGTCTCTACAGTACAAAATAGGGCTAGGGATATGGCTCAGAGGTCGCGTGCCCCTCAGTTCAATCCCTGGTCCCCTCCACCCCTCAAAAAAAATTTTTTTTAAAGGGCTAAAAATGTAGCTCCATCATGAAGTGCCTTGGGTTCAATCCCTAGTACCAAAAACATAAAATAGGAGGCTTGGTAGGGTATATACATCCACAGTGACAAAAGCTGGTTATGTATGAGCCACTCTGTATTGCTTTTGTGCAAAGAAAGAATAGAAAGCACAACCAGAGCCGACAGGCTGAGCAGCAAGGTGTGGACTCTGGTGTGGGGTGGTGTCCACCCTGAAACTGACCACCCCGCCTCCCCAGGCCCTCAGTAACCAACAGAAGGCAGTGTTGATGAGCGAGCGAGTGATGGGCATCGAGCACCCCAACACCATCCAGGAATACGTGAGTAGCTGCCCCGGGTGGCCTTTGTGGAGGTGAGGCCTGCACCACCCTGACCATCATGGCCTCACCCACAGATGCACCTGGCTCTGTACTGCTTCGCCAGCAGCCAGCTGTCCACGGCGCTGAGCCTGCTGTACCGTGCCCGCTACCTCATGCTGCTCGTGTTTGGGGAGGACCACCCTGAGATGGCTCTGCTGGATGTGAGTGCCAAGGAACGGGGCTACAGCCACCAACCTCAGTCTATGGGAGCAGGAACTGACCATGTTCTCACGTGTCCCCCAGAACAACATCGGTTTGGTGCTGCATGGTGTGATGGAGTACGACCTGTCACTGCGATTCCTGGAGAATGCGCTGGCCGTCAGCACCAAGTACCACGGGCCCAAAGCCCTTAAGGTGGCCCTCAGGTGAGACTACAGTAACCCAGACCCACAGGGGCCCAATGGGCTTTTGGTGGGGCAGGGGCGGAACCCAGTGCTATCTGACTCCTATGAAAATTTTTCTCAATTTCCACCTCCTCTCTGTACCCTGGAGTTATGTGGCCCCCCCCACCCCCACCCCGGGAGGATCCAAGGGATGGATCTAGAGCAGAGCCCCAGGTTCCAGAAGGTCCTCACTGCCCTGCCCACTTTCATCCTTCTTTCGCCCTGTGTACTGTGCCTCTATAGCCACCACCTAGTTGCCCGGGTCTATGAGAGCAAAGCTGAGTTCCGGTCAGCCCTGCAGCATGAGAAGGAGGGCTACACCATCTACAAGACCCAGGTGGACCATGGCAGGGGCTGCAGGGGGGCTGGGCCTAAGCACTGTGGGCAGCCCTGATTCCCTCCTGCCTCGGCCCCTGTTCCTCATAGCTGGGTGAGGACCACGAGAAGACCAAGGAGAGCTCCGAGTACCTCAAGTGCCTGACCCAGCAGGCCGTTGCCCTGCAGCGCACCATGAATGAGATCTACCGCAATGGCTCCAGCGCCAACATCCCGCCCCTCAAGGTATGATGACCCTGGGCAGCATGGCTGGCTCCTGGCCTGTGGGTCCCTGGCTTCGCTCACTGGCTTGTCCTCCCCACTGCCCTTCAGTTCACAGCTCCCAGCATGGCTAGTGTCTTGGAGCAGCTGAACGTCATCAACGGCATCCTCTTCATTCCTCTCAGGTGAGGCTCCCCAGAGCATGCACCCCCCCTCAGAACCTGGCCTTTAGTTTTCATTTTTAATGTCATACATTGACATGGCTGCAAATTGAGAAGTGTCACCAGTGATGAGAGGTTCCTTGTTACTCCTCCCTAAGATTACACAATTGAGCAAATACTATGTGCATGGTATGCTACAATTTCATGAACAAAAATTAAAGGGAAAAAGATGGAATTTGGGGTATTTACATCACTTAACAATGTATCTTAGTGATCTTTTACATCCAGCTCCTTTTCTATTCCAGAGCAGGGATGTCCCTCATAAACAGACCAATCCTGAGGGTTCTCTGAGGATTCCCTCCGGCACTTATTAACAGTGCTACCTTTAGGAGCTCCTCCTTCTCCCTCTTCCCTCCCACCATTGTGGGAAGTGGCTTTGGTCAGCCATGGTGCTGCATCTGGCTCCCATTCTCTGCCTGTGGCCTGCTACAGGAGAGGACAAGTTGCAGCTAATTTGAACTTGGCATGACGGGGAGTGGGATCCAGGCCTTGCCTAAGGCTCTCTCCAGAGAAATTTGGGACTTTTAGCACTTAGGGACCTTTTGCTTTAGGAAGGAAAGTGCTTGTTATACACATTTCTCATAAAATAAAATAGAGCTTAACCATGTCCTGAGTGTAAATGTAACCAAATCCAGCAAGGTGGCAGAGGGCCCAGGCTACTCTGACCCCACCTTCACCCCACCCTCCCATCCTTCCACTCAGCCAAAAAGACTTGGAGAATCTGAAGGCCGAGGTGGCACGGCGGCACCAGCTCCAGGAGGCCAGCAAAAACAGGGATAAGGCCGAGGAGCCCATGGCCACTGAGCCTGAGCCAGCAGGGGCTTCAGAGGACGTGGGCTCCCAACCCCAGGCTGCCAAGGACCCTTCCTCCCCAAGCTTGCAGGGATAGAAAGGGAAAGACAGATGGACTGTTAGTCAGCCGCCCGTTACCCAGTGATCCAGACTCCAGGAGAAGGGGGCGTGCCCTGCAGATCGGAAGAGGAAGCCAGTCCCTTTTCTTCCATGTTCCACCCCACCCCACCCCAGCATCCTCCTGGGACCCCGGCCTGGCCTGCCCCCCAACAGATGTTTTTGCACTGGTTCAATGAATATACGATGCAGAGGCCTGATTGAAGACACATGAATGGAGTGTGTGGGCATTGGTTCCAGCTGGGGGGCAGGTGCCCCTCAGGCCCCATCCTCAAGCAGGTGTGTGTGAGTGTGTCCATGCCCGTGAATGTCTTGATCCGTCCCACCTAACTTGTACATAGCCCCCAGTCAGTTCTGAGTGGATGACGTGCAGATGCGATTTCTCAGGTCATTTGTATGTTTGACATTATGGCTGCTGCTTTTGCTGCCACTACCCCTGGGCCCAACCTGGCTTAAGTCCAGGTCTTAAGCCAAAAAAGGGGGGCTTTCCTTTATCCTGGGAGAGGGAGCCAGAGCTTTGTGGCAGGCCAGAGGGTTGGGGTGCACTTTAGTTTTGTGACAAGATGAGATCTGTACTGGCTTTACCAATTATGATGGGGCTTGACCTGGCTATAGCTTCAGGGCAAGGGAGAAGGGGGACCAGTGGTGGTGGACCCTCAGACACCAGTTGCCCAACCCAGCCTGTCTGCCTTTGGCCCAGCAGGAGGCACTGCCACAGGCTCTGACTTGCCTCCCTGCACCCTAGGTGGGATAACCTTGGGGGCCACAGCTGAATGTATCCTTCTCCCATTTTAACCTGAGCTGCCTAATGCACAGTGGGGGTGGGGTGGCAAGGGCCTGGGGAACCAGGACTGAATCATGGATCCTGGGGAGAAACTACCAGGTATAGGAGTGATTGTCACCTCTCTGGAGTCCCGCTCCCTACCTGATCCTTGTCACACAGGCACCTTCAGAGAGTAGTTCTGGGGGTAATGGGGGCTTTCACCAGCCCAGCTGCTCTCGCTCCCTGCCTACCTGTGTTGCTTCTCTGTGCCTGCTGTCAAAGCCCTACCCAGGAGGAGACTGTTGCCCTGTGAACCCAAGGGAGCTGTTCTGGGCCACAGCCTCTGCCTGGGGCTTTGCAGAGAGCTACTTATGGGTAGGGTCTGTCCAGGCACCTTGTTTCAAAGGGAGTGGGCATGAGTTAGCAAGCGAGGCATCCCACAGCTGATCAAGAACTTTTTCTTGTTTTTAAACCATCACGTCTTCATTTCACATTGGAATAAAGTGAGTTTTTGAAACCTGCTGCCCTAGCCTCCCCAGTGTGTTCTGTAACCCAGCCCCTTGTGTTTGATTGTAAGGATCGTTGTCAGAAATGTTACTGGAAGTTGACTGCAAATTAGGTCAAATCCAAGGTTATGCTTATAATGTCACTGAAATGGGAAGAAAGGAGGTGGAGACTCAGGCACTTAGCTGGGGCTTACCCATGAGTTTGTTGCTCAGGTGACAAGAAAAAAGATTGGAACGAAACCTGAGTGGGGGATGGCTGCTAAGAGAGGCCTAGGACCTGGACAGGTTGAACTTATTAGGTCATAAAAAATCTTACTGGCTGGGCACCTGCCCTTATCCCTTCACTTGCAGCAGGAAGATTGGGCAGTACTCCCTAGTCTATAGTGCTAGAAGAATGGAGGAGTGTCCACAGTTAGTCAACTTCTAGGCCTTCTGTTGTTTAGGGGGGCACTCAATTGAACCTACGGGCACTCACCCCCTGCTACATCCTTTGCCCTTTTTGGTTTTTATTTTGAGACTGAGTTGCTAAGGCTGGCCTCAAACTTGCAATCCTCCTGCCTCAGCTTCCCAAGTCTCTGGGATTACAGGTGTGACCAACAAAAGGAAGCAACCTTTGTTTTTGCAGTTCTGAGGATTGAACCCAGGGCCTTGCTAGGCAAGTGCAATACCACTGAGCTCCACCCCTGTCCCTCAGTGTAGGTTTTAGAGCAAGCTCGTGGAGTGCAACATGAAATGGGAAGAGGAGCCCAACTAGGGGGACTTGTGGGACTGAATGTATTTTTGGTTGGTTGTGGTACTGCGGCTCAACACAGGGCTTAAATTAGGCAAGTGCCCTACCATTGAGCTACACCACCGCCCTTGAATGCCTTTTTGAGTGCTTGGAGAGTCCTTAGTGTATTGGACAGCCTGAGAAGAAAGTTGTTTCCAAACCTGATGTCTTAGTTTTCCTGAGCAAACTTGGGGAGACAGCCCTGACCTGAGGCTTAAAGTGGCATCTAAGGCTAGCCATCATAAGCCTGTTACATGTTCCCCACCAATGGTTTCTTCATGGTTGTGTTCCAAACATACTTCCTTCTGCCCCTCTGCCAGTGAACAAAGGTCACGTTTCACAGTGCTTGTGGAAATGGGGCATCATGAAAAGCAGAGACTGGCTTGGATTTAATTACCATTGTGGCTGCTAGTCACCTGAGAGGCCCATTTTTCCAGGTTGGTCCCTTAAGCGTCTTAGTGTTAACCCAGATAACAAGAGGCTGTTCTATAAGAAACAGACTGGAGGTGCACAATCACCCTTTCTTTTCCCTTCTTTTAATTGGCAGGTTTCTTTTCTTTTTTCTTCCCTAGTACTGGGAATCGAACCCAAGGACAGTCTACCCAGAACCACATCCCCAGCACTTTTTTTCTTTTGGTTGTAGTTGGACACAATACCTTTATTTTATGTATTTATTTTTACATGGTGCTGGGGATCGAACCCCAGCGCCTCACATGTGCAAGCTGAGTGCTCTACCGCTCAGCCCCAGCTTTCCTCCCCAGCACTTTTTAGTTTTTATTTTGAGACCCTATCTCAAAAGGCTGGGGATGTGGCTCAGCGATAAAGTACCGGAGTTCAGTCCCCAGTACTGTGGGGGGCGGGGGGTTTAAAGTCTCAGAGAGTCCTCCTCACATTTACTAGTTCATAAGGTGCATTACACAGCACAACTAGGTTAAGGGGAAAAGCTAGTGCAATTCAAGTTCCAGCTCACACCTTAATTCCCTGTAATACTTTTGGTGCGTGAGTCCTTTATGCAAGCCTTGGTTTTCCTGTCACTAAAACTTATCAGTAGGGGGCGTGTGTATGAAGTGTTTGTCCCTAGTAGGCATTTGTAATGCCATCTGTTGTCCTTCCCGCCTTAGTCCCTCCACCTCCACTTTCAGTGAGAGGGCCAAAGTGATGAACTCCCTGTGTCAAAAGTGAGGATGAGGGCTGCTGTTGTGGCTCAGTGGTAAGACTACTTGCCTGGTATGCGTGAGGCACTGAGTTCAATCCCTGACGCCACATAAAAACAAAAACAAAGGCATTATGTCCATCTACAACTAAATATATACATATGTATATAAAAATAAAAAAGGTGTTGTATCCATCTACAACTAAAAGAAATTTTAAAGGAAGGTGAAAAGGAGAAAAGAAATCTTAGTTAAAACCCCACTAGGGGCTGGGGCTCAGGGACCAGCAACTTTTGCCCAAATTTCTTTGGTGAGAAGTTGAATCATTTAGGTCAATGGTTCTTAAGCATCAGAATTATTTGGAGGCATGCTGAAACGTTCCCAGGCTCTCCTGTCCTTGCTTCCAAAATGACAAAGCAAATAAGGAATATTAGTGTCAAAAAGGGCCATGGCCATGTGCAGCCTATTTGCTGCACAAACTGCGCAGTATGTGTCCAAGGACAAGGCCACCAAGAAATTCATTACTCAGATCACAGAGGCTGCAGCTATCTTCATTGCTTCCCAAGCTGTGTATGAAGTTGATTTACTGCATGAACTGTGCCATCCACAGAATGGCGATCAGGAATAGATACCACTTGAAGCCCAGAAGGACTGGATCCCCCACCCTGATTTAGACTTGTGGTGCTGCTCCACAGCTTCCACCAATGTGGAAGGAGCTGAGTCTTTACTGAAGAAAAACTATTCTCTGGAAAAAAAATAAAATAGAAATCATACTTTCAAAAATGTGCTAGACTCAGTGATGGACACCTGTAATCCCAGTAACTCAGAAGGCTGAGGCAGGAGGATCACAAGTTGGAGGCTAGCCCCAGAAACTTTACAAGTGTCTCAATGAAAAGGGCTGGGATGTAGCTCACTGGTAGTATGCCCTCAATTCCTGGGGGGGGGGGTGCGTGGAAGGTGCCAGTGTGTGTTGGGGCCCTAGAATTTTGCATTTCTAATGAACTCCCAGGAGAGGTTTATACTACTGGCTCCAGAATAGCTGTCCCAGATGATTTTGGTAGATCAGTGGTTGAAAACTATCAGCTACAGTTTCCTCCAAACTAAGCAGGGAGAGCAGCAACACCCAGAATGTAGCACAATTTCTCACCATCTTCCACTTTCCTGTCCCTCACCATCAAGCAACAGAGATGGTCATGAATCCTGGGAGAAGGCACAATGTGTATGATGCACCATAGGCTTTGAATGTTTCCCATTTCAGGACAGTGATTAATAGATATTAAGGCTACAACTCTACACCTTAGCAAAGTAGTCAGGTTCTCATCCTAGGGTGAGAAAAGAGCCCTGCAAAAGGTAGGACACTCCAACTAAGGCAAATTATGTTGTTGCTTAGGATCCAGCTTCCAGTAGGGAAGGCTACTTCCAATAGGAGGCAGGAAAACAGCTGGGTTGTAAGAAGAGCCACCACCTCATTTAAAATCTCTTTGTATGTGAAATAATGCTGTAGACTTCATGGCCACCCTTGGGGATATAGGCACCAGCACAACAGCCTGGGGATAAGGCAGGACACAGCACAGAAAATGGTGGGGCTTCTAGGGGTAAAGATTCTTATTTTGGTACATTTTAAGCAAACTTTCAATATTAAGGATCTTCATGAATCCAGGGTAAGAGAGGGTCTTTGTAGAGGGGGTTGTATAGTCCTCACTGCTTTAGCTCTTGGCTTCAGCTCTCTGGCCAAGCTGTAGTCAGAGAATGTACAGCTAGAGGGGAGGATGGGGCTATAGCTACCCAACACAGTCAGCTCTGTGCACACTCACCAGACCAGACCTCTACTGTGGAGCTGCTTCCTCCAAATAGAGGGAAGGACAGCATCAAAGCCATGGCTGGATGCTATAAAGAAGAGCCTTCTGTCAACTGCTTGCTGCCCGGGACCAACTTAGACTTTGTTCTATGACTGGTCCCACTTCCTATTGACTGAATTCTTGCACCAGAACCCACCCCCAACCAAAAAAAAAAAAAAAATTCAGATCTAGTTTTATAGGCATTTAATAGTTTACCAATTGGTACAATAAGATTTTTAATATGCAGAAAACATGAATAAATTTTGTTTTACACAGTCTGAGAGCAACAAATCTTACTGTAAAACACAAGAGCAATATTATATACATTCCTTTACTGATTTTTTTTTTAATTGTGTCAATATCTTCAGTTAACTCTTACAATCTGGGGAATTGTTTTCTCCAATTACCACCTCTACAATGTTCATATGAAATCGATGCTTGCCTTCATGTCAGTGTCAGGATCAGATTATAACTCGAAGATTTTGTATTTATTTCTAACATCTTCAGAGTGAACTTTAGGGATGCCTGAAGGATGGGCAGGACAGGAAAGCAGCTACTTACATGATATAGTGGAAAGATAAAAAGGCTAGTTCAGTCCAGTTGTGACTTGTAAATCCAGCTCGCCCCACCCCCACCCCACTGGAAACAAAACCAAACCTTTTTCCACCAATTTTGTACATATCGCTTCTCTACCAGGAGATTCTTTGCATCACCTAGATTAATCAACACATTGGATTTATATACAGCTGGACAGAAAAAGTAACCATTTTAAGTGCCTTTTCCTTCAAACACTTTCAACTTCAGTTGCTTAAGGATTATCAAGCCACCACTGTCAACAAACAAAAATGTGTCCTCTATTTTTAAATAGTTTTTCTTTAAATTAAAAGAAAAAAAAGAAATTATTTGATGAGTGATATTACCTGGAAGTTCACACAGAAACAGAAAGAGGCAAACAGGAAAGCAGGGCACTGACAGTAAGGAGACTGGGCTTGGTGAATCTAGAGCCAAAGCTTCCAAAGGATTATAGCACGCTCCACAGCCCAGGACGACTTGCTAACACTAGTGATTTCAGATAGTGCTCTGGGGACACCATTGGTCACACCATACAGACAAAACAGGACGGTCTTAGTCTCCTAAAGTGCAAGATGCCATGTCAAAACAGCAACTATTCTTCAAGTGATGCCTTAACCAGTTTTTGTGGCTTGCCCTTGCAAGAGTGCAGCCAGAATTTCTTGGGCACATTATATTAGGGTGGCACTGGAATGTCTGTTTTCACGCATACACAATCGCACACACACACACACACACAGTCAATAATCATCTGAGGATGCAATTCTACCAGCTTTTTATTTCTTAAATAAGTGGCCAATTTGAGAAAGTGACAAAGCAGCAGTGAACCTCTAAACCAATTAATAGTCCTCTACTTACAATCCAAACCAGTAACCTCATCATTGTCCTTATCCCAGGCAAGGCACAGGGTTAGACAGCAGACGGAGAAAACAGAACACAGAGTAAGAAAGGGCATCGACAGGGCAGTGTCAAACAACAGTGCAGGGAACCTCTGCAAATCTGACTCCAGATTGTGGATGGATTGCCCTCCCCCACCCCCCTTCATGATTTAAACAGGGCTTGTTACATTTGGATCCAGTTGTGGACCATCCCTGAGATTCAATGTTTGCTGCTTCTTAAATGGACGATGTCTGGTAACTCAACTAAGCAGCAGGCTGTGGCAATCTCCCAAGTAAGGATAACTTTGTTTATAGAGTAATTGTTTCTCCTCCTTTGTCAACGACAGTCACTGTATGCTGCAGGGGAAGAAACCCAGCGAACAGCAGCTTTGTTTCCTCTACATCGGTACCATATTTCTTTTATCAATATCTGTGAGTGATTTCTAGATGTTGTGGCTTACCCTTAAACAATTCATGTTGCTACATGCTAAAAATGAATTAATACAGGACATTTATACATGTACAAACAAATGTTAAGATGCACCATTTCTATGTATTTATATTTCTTGAAAAAAGACAGGAAATAGCAGCAAATGAGAACAAAGATAATTTCCATAGCATCTGTAGAAAAATCTAGTCAGAACAGCCAAGGGAAAGAAAAGATTTCTCAATGTAAGCAGGGTTATGAGGCAATATTGTCCTGAAAGTTAACCTACTATATTTAAGGAATTGACTAAAGATGTAATTTTTGTCCTTAAAAATAGCTATTAGTTCTCAAAACACTTTCCCTTCCAGAGACATTTCTCAGGAATTATTAAAAACAAAGAAGTAAACAAACAAGACACACGCTAGACATTAAGCTGCTTCTAGTTAATATATATGGCCTATTCTGTGTGTGTACCTACAGGACATTAACTCTCACCCTTTGTCTTGAAATTTTTAGGAACCAAATTTCCATTAAATACTAAAAGGGACATTTGAAAAACATCCTATATTACACAAATTGAATAAAATGTAATTCAGAAAAAATAAATCTTGGTTAAACTGTCATTATTTCATTGCTTCTATTAACTTTTCAAATGACTCTCATTTAAAAAAAAAGAAAGAAAACTGTTGTTTAGCTAAGCAATGGAATTCTTTATTAATAATTGACAATGGAGTGGTGTTCCAAGTCATGGATAAAAATTCTTAAACCTACTTAGTAATAACTTTGGATCAAAATATACAATATATCAGGGATGTGTAAAATGCTGAATGGCCACATTAAGGGGGGAAATAAAGGAAGTGATTTTCCTTTAGCTGGGAAAAATTCCCACAGAACCAGTTTTCAGAAGCATTGGGATCAAAAAGAATTTGTTGGGCTGGGGATGTGGCTCAGGCGGTAGCGCGCTCGCCTGGCATGTGAGCGGCCCGGGTTCGATCCTCAGTACCACATACAAACAAAGATGTGTCCGCCAAAAACTAAAAAATAAATATTAAAAAAAAAAAAAAAAAGAAAATACTTTAAAAAAAAAAAAGAATTTGTTCTAAAGCATGGTTGTGGTATTCCAAGATTTATTCTAGTTGAAACTTTTAGCACTTCTAAAACATGGAGGTTCTATGTGTTTCATATAGATATACAGACTTACCCACTTGATAGGCCCATATACTTACAAAACATTTATATATAAACAAAAGGTGAAAAAAACAGTACAATTTTATGCACACTCCATTAAACCCTGTCAATTTTTTTTAACTTGCAAGTGAAACAATCCAAATTGTTAATTCGTGTTGAAAAACAAACTGCTGTTATTTCTCTCACTCCTTTAATATGGGCAAACATAACCTTTTCAATATTTCTATCATTATGTAATGCACATTGCACATCCCTAAAAAACATCAAAAACAAAGTGATTTGTATCATGACACTCAATGGGAAGATTAAATTCTACTTGGAAATCACATCACTATACAGTCTAATAGTATGGAGAATACAACTAGAAGTATGTCTAGTGTGGAAAATAGAAGCTTAGAATAGAGTGTTTTTTTAACCTGTTTACAAAGAAGACCCAAATGAAAGAAATGATTTGCTATTAGCTGCTGAGATTTTTCTTACTCAAGATTTACAATCATTTTCTTACATAAATATACCACTAGCCTTTGCTTGATAGGCTGCCAAAACAAACATATCCTATTGATTTGGCAAATGGGTCATGACAAAAATTCCAATGTGTAATCCCCGGTAATTACATAGATGGTTCAGAAGATTCTGTTATCTAACATCCTTAAAGATTTATTAAGCACACTTAAGTGATGTTACATAGATACACATTTCAGAAAAGCCCTAATAACCACCACTTTTCCCCAAATGAGGCCATCAAGTCAGGCACCAACAGATAGCAGAAAGAAAAACAGGAATTAATAATCCAACATAAAACGACACTGTCAACTATTCAGTTTAGTGCCCTAGTTCAATTTATTAAACT
Source organism: Marmota marmota marmota (assembly GCF_001458135.2). Taxonomy (NCBI): domain Eukaryota; kingdom Metazoa; phylum Chordata; class Mammalia; order Rodentia; family Sciuridae; genus Marmota; species Marmota marmota. Next base: position 687,117 of record NW_025999891.1, read on the forward strand.
TCTGCCTTCGTAGGCCTGGTGTGACCAATGCCAGCCCAGGTTTTTAAACCCTATGGTACTTCTAGACAACGTATGTAAATTTACAGTATACAATTTGGATTCACCATGCATGAATACTTTGTGTGTAACATTTAATAAGCTCAATCTACATCCAGAATAATTTACATGAAAGGACAATATTTATTTAAACAGAGCTCAATGGGGTAACCATGGTATCATCAGAGTGCATCCAGAGGAAAAAAGGGAGGAGGGGCCAAGTGAGACTCAATCAACGGCACTCCCACACCTTTACTGTTTGATCTACACTGCCAGTAACCACATAGGGTGCCGTCTTGTGGAAATCTGGAAGAAAAAGAAAAGGCTTGCTTTCAAATCAGATCAGGACACAAATAAGCAAATCCAAGTGCCAAGAATATTCATGTTTCTCTGTACATACAAATCTACACTCCTAAAAGACACCAAGCATACCAACTGAGTTAGGGAGAAGACTCAATGATTAAATTCTTTTTTTTTAAATGTATTTTTAATTGTCAATGTACCTTTATTTTATTTATATGTGGTGCTGAGAATCAAACCCAGTATCTCACACATGCTAGGCAAGTGCTCTACCACTGAACCACAACCCCAGCCCCTCAATGGTTAAATTCTATATTAACACTTCAGTGAAAACGCACTGGCCTAATCCAAAATAGGGTTCAAATCTTATTTATAAAGATAGTTCTACCATATCCATTTATTATTGAATATGATGTTCCAGGCTTAGTACTAATGCTTTATGCTCATGTTTAATCCCTCAAATATTACTGTGAGGTAGTCAATGGCCCTATTTTACAAAGGCTTTATGTTCACCATTAGGTTTACTGCGTTCCAGTGTATAATAACTTACTGTATTCCCTATTTTAAATTCCAGATTTGAGTTCAGATGATAATTCCCTGAGTTCCTAGTACACAGTACCACCTGCCACAGGGAAAGCCTTCTTTTGAGTAGTTTACAAACTAGTAGTAGAGAAAAATTAACCTTTAGGAGTGTTAATTTTCAGTAAGTATTCTTTTCACAATTCTATTTTCAAAAATAAATCCTCTATGATGAAGAAAGTAATTTCTTTATTATAAGGCTAATGATGAAAAGAGGAATTTAAAGCAATGATAGGACTCCACAGTTTTAATCTGTTTATTCTATTCGGCCCTGAAAGCACTGTGGTCATCTTACCTGGAAAAGTCCACAGTTACATAAAACTTTGCTACATCTGGCACTCCAAAATTTAATAGAAACTTCATAACTGTACATACCCAAAGAGGTAACAAAGTGTTCATGCGCATTGAGGGTCTTCATGCATCTTTTGTTCTTGTAATCCCATACACGTAGGGTCTTGTCATCAGCACAACTCAAAATAAATTTCCCCCCAGAATGGAAAAGAACTCCACGTACCCAGTTATCATGACCCACCTTAAAGACAAAAAGGTATTTGACTAGTAAAAGGGTAAATTGTTTTAAGCAGCATCTATGACTAATACATTATTACAGTGAAACTACGTATACCAGTATTCCCGAAAAATGAGACTGACCATTAAATGTTCTCACCATGAAAATGCTTACTATCTCAACAGGGCAAATCAATAAAAATCTTTACACTGGAAATACTGGAGCAAATTAATACAAATCTTTTTAAAAAATGGCTATGTGGGCATCATGAGTGAACCAACATGAACAGCATAAACCTACATTAAGAACATAGAGGTTGCTGGGCACAGTGGCACACACCTGTAATCCCAGTGGCTTCGGAGGCTGAGGAAAGAGGATCACAAGTTCAAAGCCAGCCTCAGCAACTTAGCAAGACCATGTCTCCAAAAACAGTAAAGTCTGGGGATGCGGTTCAGAGGTTAAATGCCCTTCAGACCTCCCCCTATTCCCCCAAAAAGAATGTAGAGGCTGAGGACAGCTCAGTGGTAGATCATGTGTTTATTAGCATGCACAAGGCCCTCTTGTCAATCCCCAGCATGAAAAAAATAAGATGAATTGTATTAAATATTCTTTTTGTTTTGGTTGTGCTAGGGATTGAAAACAGGGCCTCATGCATGCAAGGTAAGCATTCTATTACTGAGCTATTCACCCTTCACTGGAAACTCTATATCCAAAAACAAAAAAATCATAAAACTTTTAAAAAATGTTAAAAGAAAAAACCCACAATATTATATACACCAAAAAATATGAACACCATAAAAGACCAAAAAAGGGGGTGTGGGGGGGAATAAGTTTAGGAATTCTAGATTAAAGGAAACCAAAATTAACAGGACAGGACCAGAAAATGCAATGTGTGATCCTAGACTCGATCTCAGGGATTAAAAAAAGTTATAAGGGACATTGTTGGGATAACTAAAGAAAATCTGACTATGCAGTGTTACCAATGTTAAATTTCTTATATGTGACTAATTTTATTGTGATTGTATACCTTTTTTCTTAGGAAATACAAGTTAAAGTATGATGACATCTATAGGAACTGTCAACTGGTTTACCGAAGTGCACAGACACATACAAATTACTAACTGGTGACTTTAGGTGAAGAATATATAAGGCATTTATTATATATCTATCCATCTGTTTATCTCCTGTCCCAATAGTTCTTTTCTTGCAATTTACCCTAAGAAATAATTAAGGGTATGAGATTTAGTTAATAAACATGTTCATCAAAAGACTGTAAACCAGGTGGCAAGAGTACACACCTATAATCCCAGTGACTTGGGAGACCAAGTTAGGTTCAAGGTCAGCCTTGGGAATTTGGCAAAATCCAGCCTAGATATAAAAACAGCTGTGGATATAGCTCACTGGTAGTGCACCCCTGGGCTCAATCCCTGGTACTGCAGTGGGGGCGGGGGGTGCCTGTAAAACTCTTTGTAAATCAAGTGTCACATACTTTCTAAGTTTGCTACAAAGCAATATATATGGTATACCATTTTTATAAAAACATCACTTATCTATTTATGCATTAATTTAAGAAACAGATTACAGTACCTACCATATTAGACAATGCACATATAGAATTTCACTGTGGAAAGTTACACTGGACAGCAAGTCTAGAAAAATACACTTGGAAGGCATTATCAAGTATGGTAGAACTGATCTGAAGGTGATTTTTATTTTCTTGTTTTAGCTTTTCTGTTTATTTCTACATTTTTCCACAATGGCAATGACTACACTGCTTTTATATAAAATGTAAAAAAGAACTTTTTTTTTTTTAAAGACAGTAAAGTAATAGGTCTTTTGTCTTGATTTACTCTTCCTTACTTGCCCTTGTTTAAAATACTCTATTACCCTGACCTATAAAAAAATTACCAATCACTAGAGTTGTAAAAGCCTCTACAAGGCCAGGCATGGTGGCACACACCTGTAATTCCAGAGACTCAGGAGGCCAAGGCAGGAGGATCGTGAGTGCAAGGACAGCCTCAGCAAATTAGTGAGGCCTCAAGCAACTGAGTGAGACCTTATTTCAAAATAAAAATGAAAAGGGCTGGGGATATAGCTTAGTGATAAAGTGCCCCTGGGTCCAATCCTCAATATCAAAAGAAAAAAAAAAAAACAACAGCCTCTACAAAAAGTCAAATCACATTTCTTGTGGCCATATGAAAATAAAGCAGGAAAAAAGTATCAGGACCTGAAAAGGATCCAGAAGCCTCCTATGGAAATTCATGTTGTCCTGGCTATTACAGATGACAGAGCATTCTTCCTAATTGTAAATGCAGATCTACTTTTCTAACAGCAACATGGTATAAGTGAATACAGCTCACAATACTATGGGTTTAATTTTTTATTTTTTTAATCCCCTCCCTTTTTTTGGTGGTGGTGGTATTGGGGATGGAACTCAGGGGTGGTCAATCAATTTTTAAGGTGGCCCCTTTAAAAAAATTTATTTTGAGACAGGGTCTCACTAAATTGCTAAGGCTGGCCTTGAACTTGTGATCTTCCTGTCTCAGCCTCCTAAACTGCTAGGATTACATGTGTGCACCACCTCACCAATTTTTTTAAATCCACTCTTGTCAATGCTTCCATGTGTCTATCATTCTATAGAGACAGTCACTTTAACGTATGGTCAGCAACTGAAGAATCTAAACAAACATGATGTCAAGTTATAAAAACTGCTAACAAATTATACCCACAGAATCTTTCAGAATTCCCTTATGCAACCCAAAATATTCATAATCCCTTACTACCATTTATATATTCTCATGTGGAAATCCCAGTGTTCCTAAAATGAAGTATTTCCAAATAATAAAGCTAAAATAATTAATTTCAAAATGGTAAAAATAAGCCAAATAAACTAGATCATATCAAGAAAGAGACAATGTTAAAAGAATTCATATAAAGAGTGAAACAGTCATGAACAAACATCAGAACTGATTACGTCTGCAGAACTTTCTTCTCCTCCATGGGAAATAATATACAATTTTTAAAGATACAGTGATCTAGGACTCCTCCCAACACACAGACACCCTGCCAGCACTGAATACTTTTGTAGATTTTTAAATATAACACTCTATAAAAATAACTTTCATGCCACTATAACAATGGAATCTTTATCTAATTACAAATACAGTGACAAGACCAAAGAAGCAATGAGATTATACAAACTTACAAGGGTCATAAGGCACATGCCAGTACTGACGTCCCACATCTTAATAGTTTTGTCTCTGGATCCAGACAGCAAGAATGGCCCAGGCTTGCCACTTTTCTTAGTCTATAGAAAATATGTAAAAATTAATTTTCTCATGAATGAAGCTAAATAAGAACTTTAAATGGCATCCATAATAATTCTTATTTTTTAATTCTATAAAAATGCAATTTTATTTTTAAAGAGAGAGAATTTTTTAATATTTATTTTTTAGTTTTCGGCGGACACAACATCTTTGTTTTGTTTTGTATGTGGTGCTGAGGATCGAACCCAGGCCGCACGCATGCCAGGCGAGCGTGCTACCGCTTGAGCCACATCCCCAGCCCAAAAATGCAATTTTTTTAGTCTTTTCTTTTTTTCTTTTGCAGTACTGGGGATTATACTCTGGGCCTCACACATGCTACGGAAGTGCTTTTTACTACTGAGCTATATTCCCTGTCACTTTTATTTTGACAGAGTAGTGCTAAATTGCCCAGGTGTCATTGAACTTGCAGTCCTCCTATCTCCACCTCCCAGGTAGCCAGGATTACAAGTGTGCGCCACCACAGCTAGCAGCAATTTGTTTTTACCTATTAATATACACAAGTCTTTAGACACTATAGCTAGGCTATATAGAAAGGACCCAGATAACACTAATAGATGACAAATTTACTGCTTTAGACTTCTGTAACTGGGATAAAGGGTATGTACAGGGCCCTGGGGATTCAATCCCCAGTACTGCTATAATTTTTAGACTATTTTTTAAACTATTCATTTTTTAAATATAAAGAACAGCCAAGATAAAAATTCATGACATGTAATAAGTAACACCACCAGAGGGCAGAATAAAGAATTTAAGCAACAGGCAGGGAGCAGTGGCACACTCCTGTAATCCCGGCAGCTGACTGAGAGTTCAAAGCCAGCCTCAGCAAAAGCAAGGCCCTAAGCAACTCAGTGAGACCTTGTCTCTAAATAAAATACAAAATAGGGCTGGGGATGTGGCTCAGTGGTGCCCCTGAGTTCAATCCCCATCAATCAATCATTAAGCAAGCAAGCAAGCAATTGGGTAGCCAAATAGTGATCACAGAAGCTTCATTTAGAAAAACACCTGGGATTTCAGGGGAGATTTCCTCCTTTATTAGGATGTAGTTATAAAAATCCATGAGAGGAGGGCTGAGGCTGTAGAATTCTTGCCTTACACATGTGAGGCACTGGGTTTGATCCTCAGCAACACATAAAAATAAATAAAGATACTGTGTGCATTTACAGCTTAAATTTTTTTTAAATAAAAATTCATTAGAGGAATGCCACTAAAAGAATGTGAGCCAGGCATGGTGGTACACACTTATAATCCCAGCTACTTGGGAGGGTGAGGAAGATGGCAAGTTTGAGATCTGCCTTGGCAACTTAGTAAGACCCACCCGCAATCATTCATAGATAGATAGATAAGGATGAAAATGTAGCACATTACAAGAGTGCCCCTAGGTTCAATCCCTAGTGTCACAAAAAAGCAAGAAGGGAATTTTTAACCCATATAACCTATTCATAGAAATAACATCTGCAACTTTTTTTTTAATTTTTGCAAAAGTTTTGCAATATTTCATGGAAAGAATGCTAAGGATTGAATCAAGTGCCTCACACATGCTAGGCAAGCACTCTGCTGCTGAGCTACAGCCCCAGCCCCTGCAACTTACTTTTAAAGTATTAATCATAAAGACCGAAATCATTTATATATATAACAGAATTCCAGACTCAGCAAGAATTTTTAATCATCAAGAGTAGCAGAGGCTTCCATATGAAGTCTTCATCTAAAACAAATGCATAGGGAGGCTGAGGCTGGGGCTGGGGCTCAGCAGTAGAGCGCTCGCCTAGCACATGCGAGGTGCTGGGTTCAATCCTCAGCACCACATAAAGATAAATATGTCTAACTACAACTAAAAAACTATATTTAAAAAAATTAAATTAATTAAAAAAATACACAGGGCTGGGGAAGTAGCATGGTGGTAGAGTACTTGCTTATTAGCAAATATAGGGCCCTAGATTTGATCCTCAGTACTGAATTTTTTTTCTTTTGTAAAATTGTATATAAAAAAGTACCATTAAAAATTTAAAAATATTTAAATATTGAACTGCCCTTCAACATAAATGTATAGATAATTATGTACTTTTAAAGAAGGTTCTTCTTCTAAACGATAACTCTAAAATAACAAACGTATATTTATACTGGTTTACTCTTATAACAATGACATTTCATATAAACTTAAATGATCACTTTTACTCTTTAGGAGAATCTATTCCCACAACCCATAAAATCAAGGGTCAGTTGACAGCAATAATAACCACTGGCTAAAAATATTAACACAACTATATGTTGGAAAGAGTAAAGTGTTTCATGATTCAGAATTCTAAAGTGCAAGTTTTTTTTTTTCCTCTTTCCACATTTTTTAATTGGCGCACTGCAGTGTACACATTGATGGGATTTATTGTTACACATTCATAAATGCACACAATATAAAAATACAATTTGGCCAATATCACTCCTCAGCACTTCCTGTCTCCTTCCTTAAAGTGTAGATTCCTAAATGCATTAATAGACATGAAACAGAATCAGGAAAGTTGTCTACGGTTCTAAAACATCAACAATAAAATCGTGGAATGGTAATGTATATCACACAGTACCTCAGATCCTGTTGCTTCAGAGATGGAGGAATATGAGCTTTCTGGAGCCCAGGAAATGCATTCTACCACATGTTCATGTTCTCGGAGCTCGGCCTTGCACTCCTTTGTTGCTACGACCCATACGCGCACAGTCTGGTCATTGGAACAGCTGGCTATCAGAGTGCCATCCTGATTTGGCCGCACCATACGTACCCATTCTCTGTGTCCTGTGAATGTCTTCACACAGTAGCTGTCAACATAAGTAGTAATTTACATTGTGAATGACAATCATCAGGACACTTTACAGAAACTTTATAGATACAAAAATAGCTATACATTGGAATAAAGAGAACAGAACCAAAAATAGCTATAGATTGGAATAAAAAGAACAGAACAAGCAAGTCAACAAAATAAATCTAAAATCCTGGTTAATAAAAGATGGGCACAAGCTGGGCATGGTGGTGTATGCCTGAAATCCCAGTGGTTTGGGAGGCTGAGGCAAGAGGATCACAAGTTCAAAGCCAGTCCCAGAAAAAGTGAGGCCCTAAACAACTCATTGAGACCCTGTCTCTAAATAAAATACAAAATAGGGCTGGGGATGTGGCTTAGTGACTGAGTGCCCCTGAGTTCAAGATCTGGTACCAAAAACTAAAAAAGATGGGCACAGGACAGAAAATCGAATGCCAGTTAAAATAAGCTGACAGGAATATTGTTAAGGAGCCAGCCCAACCAACAGAATCTAAAGGATAAAAGATACATAGAATAAAATCTTTCAAAATTAAAACAAACAATAACCCCAGGGGAAAAAAAAAATTTCTAGCCATGCTGTGAAATAGATTATGTGCTACTAATCTGAACAAAACCAGTCAGTTAAGATTTTGTTACAACAATCAAGTGTAACTTAAAGCACAAATTTAGCCTAACAGGGATACTATCATAAACGTTATTTACATCTTAATTTAAATCCAGATTACCTAAAAGAAATCCACAAAAGAAAAATAAGTCAGCACATAAAATGGCTCTTAAGGACACAGAGTCTCTGTTATGTAATGTCTCTATGTTTCTTTTAGGGAAGCATTTGAAGATCAAACTTAGTTGTTTGTCATACAGTGCTAGGGATCGAAGCCACGGTCTCCCCCATGATAGTCATGCACTTTAGTACTGAGTTACATCTCCAGTCCTTTAACTTAAGTTTTAAAGTATATCAATAACTGGGCATGGTGGCACAGTTATTGATAATTATTGATAATAATCTCAGTTATTCAGGTGGCTGAGGCAGGAGGACTGCAAGTTCGAGGCTAGCTTTGGCAATTTAGCAAGGTCATGTCTCAAAAAAAAAAAAAAAGGAAATAAAACAAAAAAAAAACTAAAAGGGTGCACAAGTCCCTGAGTTAAACACAGAGAAACTAAAAGGGGGCTGAGTATATAGCTCAGAATTGAGTGCCACTGGGTTTAGTCCAGCACCATCAAAAAGAAAAAAAAATATGTGACTACATGGTCATTCTGGATTAGAGTCAAAATTACTGAGCACTCAGAAAAAAAAATTTTTTTAAAACCTCTTTAGTTGATGCCTTTTCAACTTACCCAGTTTGCACTTCCCACATTTTTATAGTTTTATCCCTTGAGGCAGACACTATATGATCTCCATTGGGCATGATGGCTACTGAAGAGACATTGTGGTCGTGGCCTAAAACATATATAACACAGTAACATATTAAACAATGTAGCACCAAAAGCAACTAAACCTCAGTTTACCACTGGCTTATACCATGGTATTAATATATCACAGCAAGTTCTCCTCCCCTCCTCCTCAGGACCAAGGACTAAACTCAGGGCCAGGTCTAGATACATCCAGCATTATATACATTTCATAAGATATGGATTTACACAAAAAAGAAATGAGTAATTAAAATGTAACCTGTACAACTGTTTTAAAATGCAGACAACAGTGTTTGAATATATTCACACACTTTAGAGAGTGATGTTTACATAATGAGCACCAGGAAAACATAAAATTTCCTATGGTTGATATTATACAAGAAAGAAAATTAACATTTAAAATGCCAAACCAGATGGATTTTAAAAAATGGGAATCTGATGCTTTATTTGAAACACTTGCTGAGAATCATCTTTGTGTTGTTGTTGATGTTCATGCATTAAAAAAAAAAAAAAAAGAAGGCATTATTTCATACATGTTGCTCACATTCTTAATAAGCTATGCTTTGTGGAAAAAGTCCCCGAGAATCCACATAAATATCGTATCACTTCAACAAATAAACAATAGTTAGAACAATCTTTTAAGTGAGAATGACAAGATATAAGCAACATAAAGACAGACGAATAACAGACTTTACAAAATATCCTCCGTGTAATCACAGCTTATTCATGCACTAAGACTACTAGTTAACCGTGTTTTTGTTTTTTTGGTACTGATCATTAAACTTAGGGGCACTCTACCACAGAGCCACAACCCTGGGTATTTTTTTTTATTTTTTATTTTGAGACAGGATCTAAGTTGCCCAGGCTGGCCCAAACATGATTCTGCTGCCTTCCAAGTGACTGGTACTTCAGATGTGACACCAAGTCAAGCTACATAATTTATTTGAAAAAAAAAAAAAAATTATTACTCACATAGTGTTTCTTACATGAAATCTAAAACATTTATACTTAACCATATTTAAGGAAACAACAAAAATCCTTATACAATGAGCACCTCCTATGTATCAAGATGACTGGAGTTTTTAATTTCATTCTATTCCCACAACTTTTATTTGAATAAGATGTCACTACTTCTATTTTCCAGATGAAAGAAGTTAGAATTTCATAATGCTGAAAGCAAGCAAGTTGAAATTTGAACCCAGATATCTGACTTCAAAGCCCATGCTATTTCCACAAAACCACACTGCATCAGGAAAAAGTTTCCAAAACTGTTTGCATCTTACAAGATCTTTCCTTGGCTCCTTAAATGTCTGAGCTCTGCTAATCTAACAATAAGAATGAATGTGGAACATTTAAAAATGAGCAAAAGACCCTGAGATCCAGTTTTCATGATTCCCACACTGAACAAGTGAGGGAAAAATGAAAGAAAGGGTGGGGGGACACCCAATAACTTAAATCTCTAGGTTTCACAAACACCAATCAGTTTTTCTTATACAAAAAATAGTATTTGGAAAATAAGTTAAATATTCTATGTAAACTTCTAAGAGATACTTAAAAACAACTTTCAACCATTGTGGCTTATTCATGCATGAGATACATCATATTTTTCTCCAGCAACACAATTAAGAGTTGAATGTAGAATACCTGCATACTTTTACAAACAATAATGCTCCTCTCTGAAATGTTACATTAGCAATTACTATTAAAGTACTATCCTCTATTCCTTACCATGCATGGTTCTAATGCATTCAAAGCCCTGAAAATCCCATAGTTTAATGGTCATATCTGCAGAACAGGAAGCCAGAAGCTTGCCACTGTGGTCAAAGGAAATGTCTTGTACAGAGTCTGTATGTCCCTTAAGAGTTCGTTCAAAATCTCCTGTCTCATAATCCCACACCTGTCAAGTAAAGAAAAAACTGGTTAACACCAACTCATGGCACCTTTCTTATTCACATTTGCATTCAGCAGGCCCGTTCAGCACCTTATTGACTAATTAACTGAACAAGGAACAAAGAACAAACACTATTACATTTTCAAGTTAAAATTGGTATTGTTTTCTATAGAAAACAAGTGATCAAAACAGACCTTTAATATCACATTTATTATCTACCATAGGCCTAATCATGCTGCTGTCAAGACAGCAAGACATAGACCCTTCCTAATGTGACAGCAGGTAATGTATTACTCTTTTTGGACAATACTAGAAATTGACCTAAAGGTCTTGCATAGCTAGGCAAGTGATCTACTACTAAGCTACAACCTCAGTCCAATATTTCAATGGTTATGTGTAAGAAAGAGAGAGTGAGAGAGAGGTGGGGCGAGAGGGGCGTGGAGGACACAGACTGGAAATTTAATCTGGAGTTTTGTGTAGGCTAGGCAAGTACTCTACCATTGGGCTATATTCCTGGCTCATAAATAAAGAAATTTAAATGTAAATTGACAAAACAAAAAAACTTTAAGGGGCTATGACACACATTTATATGTAGAATATTAGGTAATATAACAGAGTACTCAATTCTACTAGACTAGCAGAGCTCAGACATCTAAGAGGCCAAGGAAAGATTTTATAAGATGCAAATCATTCATGAATAACAAACTATAACAAAAGCATATATAAGTTTGATTTTTTAAAATGAAATAATGGTCACCTTTTTTGGCACAATACTTGGGTCTGAACCCAGGGATTTGCATGTTAGGCAAATACTCTTTATCACTGAGCTATATCTCTAGCCCTTTTTGTTGTTTAATTTTGAAACAGGGTCTTATTACATTATCCAGGCTGGTCTCAAACGTCCTGAGCCTCCTGAGTAGCTGAGAGTACAGGCATACGCCACCACACTCAGCTTACAAGTATATTTTCAATTATTCATTACTAGTTTATAGAAATACAATTACTTTTTGTATATTAACCTGGTATCCTGTGATTCTCTTAAATTCAGTCATAGTTCTAGTAGTAGCTTTTTGTGGTAGAATCTTTGGGATTTTCTATGTAGAAGATCGTGTTGTCTGTAAATAAAGACAATTTAATTTCTTCCTTTCCAACCTGTAGCTAAAGCTAGAACTAAAAGCTCTTAGAAAAAAACAGGCATAATGTTTGTGATATTGGATTAGGCAATGGTTTCTCAGATATGAAACCAAAAGCATATGCAAATAAAGAAAAATCAGAAACACAACTTTATGTTAGTGTACAGGATGCTTCATTTCCCCTTAAAGGCACATGGCCAGTTGTATATACCAAATGCCAAGCTTGGGGCTGTGGGATAATAATGGAAACCTTTATTCCAGTTGGGAAAAGAAGAGAACATCCCCACCTCACTCCCATCATGGGCTTTCAGGAAAATGGGACCATGGTTTCAAGGAGGCAGTGAATGTTCTGCTGTCTGGTTCCTTTTCCTGACCCATAAGACTGACCTCAGGAAATCACAGAAAGTGAAATCTTGGATAAAGAAGCAAAGCTAGGGGACTCAGTGCTAGAGCACTTGCGAAGCAGGCACAAGGTACTGGGCTCAGTTCCCAGCACCATAATTTAAAAAAATTACCAAACATTGTTTTTAAGGAATTCCTATTGATGATAAAACATTTTCATTATTACAGAAAACATTATGATGGACATCTTTAAATACTGAAAAAAATATATATGCACTCATTTTGTAATACTTTGGTCAGAAAATGATGATGAAAAGAGTTAATGAGTTAAAAAGCAAAACTTTTAAAGCCCTTTATATATTCTACCAACTTGGTCTCCCATTAAGATGGTTTGAAATGTAATGAGAATGCCTGCTTCATTAAAATATTTTTTTAATATTTTGTTTATTTAGTTGTAGTTGGACACAATACCTTTATTTTTATTTTTACGTGGTGCTGAGGATTGAACCCAGGGCCTCGAACCCAAGCTCTACCACTGAGCTACAACTCCAGCCTTCATTAAAATCTTATCACTGGATATTCTTGTTTAAAAGATAACTTGAGATACACACACACAAAAGTAATCCTAATTTATATTTTTCTATTAGTATTAAGGTCAAAACTATTATTATGGTTGATTAGCCACTGCTGCTTCTTTCAATAGTTATCTGTTCCTGTTCAATATACATTTTTCTACTAAGATGCTACTACTTTTCATATTTGTGTGGATTCTTTATTATGGACAGTCCCTGACTTAGGATTTTTCAATTTTTTGATAGTGTAAAAGTACTCACATTGCAATTCTGCTTTTCATTTTCAGTACAATATCCAATTAATTATATGAGATATTTAACACATTATTTATAAAATAGGCTTTGGGTAAGATGATTTTGCCCAACTAGGGCAAATGTAAGCTAATGTGTTTAGAGCATATTTAATGTAGATTAGGCTTTAGCTTAGGTGTGTTAAAGGCATTTTTTACCTACAATATTTTTAATTTACAATGGGCTTGTCAAGATGTAACCCCATTTTAAGTCAAGGAGCACCTGTATATTAAAGTGAATAATCTCTCATCTGCTTATTGAGCCCTTAAACATCTATCTCTTAACATCCATCTGCCAGTCATCATAGTGTTACATACATTATTTCATGCTACAGAATCTTTTTTTTAAACTATTTTTTAGTTGTAAATGAACCTTTATTTTATTTATTCATATGCGGTGCTGAGAATTGAATCCAGTGCCTCATACATGCTAGGCAAGCATCCTACCATTGAGCCACAACCCCGACCCCATGCTGAGAATCTTAAGACATAGATATTATTAACTCAATTCCCCAACAAATGAGAATTATTGAACATATTCAACTATGCTCAAAAGAGTCACAAAATTACAATATCTTTATATTATGGTAATTGGGTTGTTTGTCTTTCGCACTAGGGATTGACACTCTAACACTAAGCTTCATCCCTAGCTCTTCTATTTTTATACTTTGAGACAGGATCAAGCAAAGTTGCTGAGGGCCTCATTAAGTTGCCCAGGGTAGCTTCAAATTTGTGATCCTCCTGCCTCAGTCCCAAGTCACTGGAATTACAGGCAGGCACCACTATGCCTAGCAATGTTATGCTTATGAAATTCTGAGTTTTTCTTAGTCATCATTTAAAAATAACCTAGTTTGGGGTCTGGGGATGTGGCTCACTGGTAAAGAGCTTGCCTAGCATGTGTGAGACCCTTGGTTTAATACCCAGCACCACAAAAAATAAACAAACCTAGTTTTACCACAACTTCTCTCTCTCTCCCTCCCTCCCTCTCTTTATATTGGGGATTATCCACAGCCCATTTTTGTGTTTTATTTAAAGACAGGGTTTTGCTGAGTTGCTTAGGGCCTTGCTAAATTGCTGAGGCCTGGCTCTATAAATAAAAAATTAAAAGGGCTGGAGATGTAGCTCAGTGGTTAAGCACCCTGGGTTTAGTACCTGGTACCTATAAATCAATCAATCAATCAATCAGTAAATGGGAGAAGATACTTTACTTTTGTTTTGCTTTGTTGTTTGGTGTTTATTATTATAATTTTTTAATATAGACTAGTCGATCCATTCTAACAATTTAGAAAGAACCCTCCATCTTTTTTTGAGAGAATGTTTTAAAATATTTCTATATTTTAGAATATTATCTTTTAAATAGGTATCTACATTTCTAGTCTTTTTATTTTTTGAGATAGGATGTGGCTCAGTGATTAAGTGCTCCTAGGTTCAATAGCCAGTACCAATAAAAGATTAAAATAATTTTAATATTAAAATAATTTTTTTTTAAAAAAGATTCTTTGACAATTACCTGCCACCCACCCTCATGGCTCACCAGACCTCAAGATAGAAGTCACCAATTTAGAAACTAAAGAAACCACATAAGGAGGGGCTGGGATTGTGGCTCAGTGGCAGAGTGATTGCCTTGCACACGTGAGGCACTGGGTTCGATCCTCAGCACCACATAAGCCCTCTCTCAAAATTTTTAATTTTGAAGCAAGGTCTTACTAAGTTGCCAAGGCCAACCTTGAACTTGCCATCCTGCTGCCTCAGACTCCTAAGTAGCTGTGATTACTGGAGTGTACCATTCCTGGCCATTCTGCATTTTACGCTGGACTGCTGCTAAAACTTCATTGATATAATAATCCTCTGATTGGACCTACAGTCTATAAAAAATACAGTAAGATTTACGTACTACTCCCTTCACTAAAAGATAACCTTTATCTT
Organism: Marmota marmota marmota; assembly: GCF_001458135.2. NCBI lineage: Eukaryota > Metazoa > Chordata > Mammalia > Rodentia > Sciuridae > Marmota > Marmota marmota. The sequence continues at coordinate 702,231 of NW_025999891.1, forward strand.
TTATCAAGGCAATTAAGAGATACCTATTTAAAAGATATCTATTTAATATTCTAAAATATAGAGATATTTTAAAACCTCTCAAAAAAAGATGAAGGGTTCTTTCTAAATTGTTAGAATGGATCAACTATAGTCTATATTAAAAATTATAATAATAAATAAAAGGTAAATCTATTCTTATCATTTAAATACTTGTACTATTTATTATCTATAACTAAAACTAATGATACTATGACTTATGCCAAGCCTTTACTCAATTTTATTAATTAAAAAAAAGGGGGGAATACAGGACCCCAGAGACACACTCTAGATTTTACAAATATTTTATAGTTTTTTCTTAAATTGTAATATTGAGAGTCTTAATGTTACTGAGCATGATTCAGTAAATTAACTCAGATATCAAAGGAGAGTTTAAACCAGTCATCATGATAATGACTGAGAAACCTGGCACAGGAAGGTAAATTTCTAGCTACAGAGTTTATAGCCATGCAGCTTCACAAGCTTGTCAGGTAAGTAAAAAATTATGAAAAGACTTCTATGGACCCATTTCCCAGGTCCACCTTTAATGTGTCTTGCAGTGTGGTCTGGAAAGTCCACCCATGAAACTAGATTAATTGTCCTGACTGTAATGGTCAGTTATACCTATATACGGATTCTGTGGTAAACAGACTGACTGGAAGTATCTTTTGAGAAAAAGACAGTGTTGAAATAACGGATTGTTCCACATCCTTATGGATGGCAGCTATGGACCAGATGTAACTAACACCAACTAAGGGCCAGTTCTCTATGAGGGATCATGCCCTGAGTCTTAGCACTGCTCTCCTCTTCATCTATCTGTGTCTCTCAGCTTTGTCACAATATTACTGTTTGTCTGTTTATGGCTTTTCTCCTTCCTTCCTGAATGCAGCCTCACCAGCCCAGGGCTGTGAGCTGGGCCCTCCACGGAGAAGAAACCTGAGTTTGCCAATCCTAAGGTAAATGCTGGTGTGGAGGCCACGGGGGCATTATCTATCAAGGAGACAGAGAGCCCTCTCGGGAACAATGCCTTGCACACACCACGTCACCCTGTTTGGCCCCGGAGGATGGCTGGTTAGTCAAAGACGGGTAAGATTCCTCCAGGGAGGGACAACCTAAGACAGGCACAGTTACAGAGGGGCCATCAGGAGAAAACTTGGGGGCCAACAGAGGTGAGGCACAGAACCTCACCCCCCACCTGTGCAAAGGACTAATTCTTCTCCCCTTCTGAGAGAGGTCTCCTGCCCCCATGGCTGTTTTACTCTCCACATCCAGCTCAGATGGAAACCCAAGTGACCTAGTCAATAGTGACTGCCTGCTCACCATTGCAGGAAACAACTGCAGCTATAGGAATGGGCCATGTCTGGATGCTTTTCTCTTTCTTGGTTCCCATTATTTTTTTCTATGCTTTTCCCTTTTCCTTTCTTCTCTCATCAGGGTTCTCCTTTGACAACAAATTTAATAAAAGGGGAGAAAACGCTGGAATAGCCTTCAGTTGCAACTAGCAGCTATGAACAGCTTGGAGAGCTTGAGGAATCCACGTTCCTTCAGGCCTGACAGAAATACCTGTAGGATGGGGTGCTCTGCTCTAGTGAGACGTCAATAAAACTACATACTCAGCACTTGTGGTTAACATTGCCAAACTACCGGGCCAAACTACCCTAACTCAGTAAGCCTCTTCCCTTAGGGACACAGACCGTTCCAGATTGCTTTCCACTACAACAGCAACCATTTAGAGTTTCCTCACAGTGTGGTTACATTAGGCAAAAGATGATTGGTTTACGGATATTATCTTGCTTATGTATGATTGACGGGCACGCCTCCTTTAAACCCTATAACAGCTGTGTACATCCCAAAAATCAAATGAGTTACTGGACTTCGACTTGAGGTTTGTCACCAGCCAGTTCTCAGCAGCTCCCGGAATCTGTGTGTTGATTCCACATCTCTATCCCCCAGGATTGAGGTAGCTGAGGCAGCCTAACAACAAATTGACCAGACCAGTGACAGAATCATATGCTAGACAGCAGATAAAAAACCCAAGCCAGCCAATTATGCTGGACTTTAGTGACTAAGACTACGTTTACCTATATGGACAACTGCTGAGAAGATTATTAAAACAGATTTTTCTGAGAGTATTTATATTACTGACAGACCTAATTAACTCCTTAAATGTGAGAGTTAAGAGAAAAAATGATAAATACCCTGTAGCCTGTAAGAATACAACTTATTGTATCATTAGTTATTGACAGCTAATATTTCAGAGCTTTAATATGCTGAAGTTAATATTCAGGCTTTAAAACAGGTGTATGTCAAGGAACCAGACCTAGGCAAACTGCTGGTCTCATAATCCCTGAAGTGACTACTTTAAATATTATTCCTTGCTTATTCAATTGCAGCCTTCGTGGCTATGTCTTAAAACTTACAATGTATGGATTTTCTTAATATTTGACTTAAATTACTTCCAAAATCCTTCATGGTCAGATAGTGCTGATGGAAGGATGAGAACTAAGTAATGATGCTCTGGAAGAGGCAAATAAATAATGTGAGTGAGCCCTTTGCTCTAGTTTATGGAGAGGCCTAAATGCCATGGTAATGAAAATGTCTGTTACTATGGCCAAATACAATGCGTCCCAATAAAATTGGGAAAAGATTAAAAATCTTCTGATGAGTGTTTGGCAAAGTAATAATAATCCGGATTATTGTGTTAATTGTGTTATGAAGATGATATGTTTTCTACTAATTGTGTTGTGAAGATTGTATGTTTTCTACTAATTCTTTTTGTGTTTCAATAGCAGATCGTGATGACCTTGGACCAAGAGTCAAATGACTAAAAGATAAAATTTCCCAGTTACATTTTTTATATATATTAAGAAAGGGGAATATAAATACAACTGAATCACATTTTTTTCTTAAAATCTGGAACTTAATATGAAATAAGCCTTACAACAGAGAAACTTACCTAAACTTTTCTATATTTTAACTATCTTATTTTTCCATGTCATTTACAAAACTATCACTTTATTGTGTGTAGACTAAAGGCAACTATTATAAAAATAGCTTTTGTTCTAAAATTCCTTTCCAGATGAGTTTTCCCCCCTAAATTTCTAGTTTTGTACACCAATATTTTCATATATCATTTCTGCTTAAAAGTAACGAGCATACTTTTCATTCACTAAAGACAAAACTTCTCCCTATTTAGGCCCAAGGTGACCTACTGCCCAACATTAAATTAAAAACATTCTATTTTTTTCAAATTCACCAGTGAACTTACTGGCAGAATGCCTCTGAGGAGCTACAATGAAATTTTATTCTAATTCGGTCTTCAAAGTTCAGAATCAAACTACTGACACAGTTTCAAAGAACCTTTCATTTCTCTCAGTATCAGGGCCTCATTTTCAGAGTCCCCCCCACCTTTTTTTCCCCCTTCCTAACTTAAAGTATTTTTTAACAAAAACTTACCTTAATTGTAGCATCCTCTGAAGCAGAGACCATAACACTGAACACAGGATGAAAAATGACACGAGTGACTGGACTCCTATGACCACTCAATGCATATTTTTCTGGTGGACGGGGAATCCATTCTTTTGGGTCTCGTTTCTGACCAAGAGGACCACCTGACGTAAATTCTTCTTTTGCTTCATTTAGCTTTGATTCTAATTCCATAACCTTGAAAAGGAACATGCAGTTAAGTAGACAGATTCTGATAAAAATGACATATTTGATATATTCATTCTTTCTTTCTATCTATCTATCTATCTATCTATCTATCTATCTATCTATCTATCGTAGTGGGGACTGAGCCCTGTGGTATTCCATGACTGACCTAAATCCCCAACTCCTTTTTATTTTTTATTTTGAGACACAGTTTTACTAAATTGCTCAGATTCATGAATTTGTGATACTCCTGCCTTGGTTTCCCAAATTACTGGGATTACAGGTGTGCACCACCACACCCAGCTTTGGCTTGATATTTTAAAACTGCCTTTGTTTTGCAAATATATGTAAAATACATGAAAAAATGTCAGTAATTTGCAAACCATTTGGCAGATTTATGTGAAAATTATCTTTATATATCACCAAAATGTAAGTAGTATTAACAAAACCAAAAACGGAAAAATTCAGTATATCTTCATTATTTAACTCAAAGAAAAATTTCAATTTACATTTGACAACAGAGTCTTCTTACTACTAATCAGAAGAACAGTAAACCTGTTTTCTTCTGAGACTGCTTTATACTACTGTTATATTCCTTTTGTTTTTTTCTTTTGTGTGTGTGGCATGGAGATTAAACCCAGACAAACTATCACTGAACTATAATCCCAGTTCCCCCGTTTTTTATTTTTTGAGAAAAGTCTTGTTAAATTACCAAGGCTGGCCTTGAACTTGCAATACTCTTGCCTCAACCTCCCAAGTAGCTGGGATTACAGGTGTGTAACGCTGCATCCAACTCTATATTATATGTTACTAATAGAGAGAGCTAATGTAATAACATAAGCTAGTATTCAAAAATCTACAATGAGCTAGGTATTTTTTTCCAAGAGCTTTTCTTTTTTGGGGTTTTGGGTATTGAATTCAGGGGCCCTCAACCTCTGAGCCACATCCCCAGCCCTATTTTGTATTTTATTTAGAGAGAGGGTCTCACTGAGTGCTTAGGGCCTCGCTTTTGCTGAGGCTGGCTTTGAACTCGAGAACTTCCTGTCTCAGCCTCCTGAGCCACTGGGATCATAGGTGGGTGCCACCACACTGATTTTTCTAAGAGCTTTATATAGGTGAACTTATATTAGAACAGGGCTATTTATTTATTCTAACTTTGCCTATGAAGTATAATCATTTTAGGGCTTAAATATTATTTGTTGCTCTCATATTACAGGTAAAAATAAAAGTAAAGCTCAAAGATGAAAATGTTGTCTAAGAGCATGCTTTAGTGCTCTTTCCCTATAACCACGCTGATTGCATGAGTCCTTCTCTTCTAAAGGCACAAATGAATTCTTGTAGGATGAGTGTCTCAAAGTCAGGACTATACCGATTCAACATAGTCAATACCCCATGTTGCATGAGTAGTATGTATCAGTAATGATCTAAGTTTTCATAAAGCATATTTTCATTAGCTTTTTCAAGATTATAGATAGGCAATTAATGCAGAACAATTTGCTAATATGTTCAGAAAATTAATATATAATAACATGCTGAGTATAGCTAACTTTAAAGAAAAAAGATTTAGTTACCTTCTTTTGTAATCTAATAACAGATGTCCATTTTTTTTCCAAAAGACCAGCATACTTCTTATCTAATTCTTCATTCTAGAGAAAAGTAAATAGGAATCTTTAAACAACTTAACATTTCAAATCACAGAATACCATCTCTAAGCCTAAATATTACGAAAAATCTGATTGTATAAAAAAATGTAAAACCATGTTTAATGCCAAGAAACCTACAATAACAAATAAGATTTGTTAATAGCTGACTGTTAACTACTGATACTATAATAAACCCACTCTTCACACTATGAATGATTATAAAAAGTCAAACATACCATATCTAATTCAGCTTCTTTTTTAAAAACTGAATATGCCTCTTCATAGCCATTTGAACGAAGATAATCTGCTATAGCTCGATTTCTGAAAGACAACAAATTCAAATGACTCCTAAATTTTTTTATAATACTTTTATTTTTATACAGTGCTAAGGATCGAACCCAGTGCCTCATATGTGCCAGGTGAGCACTCTATCCCTGAGCCACAGCCACAGCCAACCCCTAAATTTATCATTCATATTTAAGAAATATATTTTATTTAAAATTCATAAACATGAAGGCACTCCTTTAAGAGTGCTCCCTTTCCAAGAGTACATGTATTTCTCAAATACACACTCAAACACACACACACACACACACACCCCCTACAAAGCCTCAAGAACATTTAGCTCCTATTACACAGTATATCCATAATATATCTTATTATTCTTGGGCTTTTTTTTTCTAATTTGTTGCTTACCTCAAGCTGTGGGTACTCTACAGATAAAGTATGGCTTATATAATTAATCTATGACAATAAGCAATTAATTTTGCTAATGTTTACACACTACCATTCTCTTATTATTTGGTATACACAACTAATCAAGGGAAGGCAACTAGAATTTTTTGCAGAATAATGAATTTTGTACTGGGGACTGAAGCCAGGGGCACTGTATCACTGAGCTACATCCCCAGTGCTTTTCATTTTTTATTTTGAGACAGGGTCTTGCTAAGTTGCTGGGATTACAGGTATGCACCACCATGCTTGGTCATATAAAGAAATGTTTTGATATTTCTCTATAAGAAATAACTTTGTAATAAGTTTAGTATATTGTCATATAGAATGAGACATTCTTTTTCAATTTTTTTAAGTTGTAGGTGGGCAGAATACCTTTATTTATTCATTTTTATGTGGTGCTGAGGATCAAGCCCAGTGCCTCCCATGTGCTAGGTAAGCACTCTTATCACTGAGCTACAACTCCAGCCCCAAGACATTCATTTTAAATTAGAACTTGAAGGATAGAGAAGATCAATTAGCAGGTAACTTCTTTCTCTTCCCCACCCCCTTTTCTTGCTCTGTGGGGAAATGACTCAACCACTCCAGCTCTTTTTAAATTTCAATTCAAGAGTCTCCCTACATTGCCAAGGATGCCTTGAACTAGGATCCTCCTGCCTCAGTCTCCCAATTTGCTAGGATTACAAGTATGTACCACTCACCCAACTTATGCTTATCTTTTATTCTTCTCAGAATATAGACAACTGGCCCTCCCTCCTAAGGCAACCTACTTCAAGATGTCACAATTATTTTGAACCTTAAATTCCAGCATAATAGAAAAGGTTTTTGGGGATTTCCTTTAACATATTTTAATTAATTTAAATAATTTAAATGTAAAGTAATATATATATACCAAGTTAACCAAATTTTAAATATACAATAAAGCATCCTTTCAATTACTGATCACCTCTATTCCACCCCAATACAACCATTTTTTCTAGTGTTTTATGCATTCTTTTTAGAGATATTTTACCTAAAAACACATATCTACAATCTTCTAGATAACCTCTACTTGTTTTTGAAAAAACATTAGATTGCTGATGGCACATAAATCTACTTCATCTTATCATTCCTTATCAGCAGATTTAAATCCCTCTTCTATTCAAATTATATTACATTCCATTATAGAGCAAAATGCTTTTATTACTACACACAATGCTAAGAATACCCTTGTATAAACATTAATGCCAATACCTAATGCTTTAGGAAATAAAAACACTCTAGCAGTATGGCAGCACTGTGGGATTAAGTTTTAAGTGAAGGATATATTACCAAAAACGAAAAACAAAAAGAGTAGAGAAAGATAATAGAACATTACAGCAAATATTTTATGTTCCAGATAATTATGGGCATGCCAAAGATTAAAGTATGATAAATAATAATTACAGGGTTATTAGCACATTGAATTTCCAGACACAAGGGTAGAAGAGAGATAAATTTTTATTATTAGTCTGAGTCTATGTACTGCTCATACCATGGTCTATACCTTCTGGTCTATTCTACCAATTCATTCATTACAAAATATCTTCTTTTAGAGTAAAATCTACTTCCCACCAAGTAGTAGTTTTACTAGTACTTGGGACTTCCAAATCAATACAAACTAAGAAGGCAATGTCTCCCCCATAATCCCCTTTTATTAAATATTTTGTGTTGTCGAGGTATTCAAATTTCAATAAAAATAAATTTCCTTTTCATTAGGATATCCCAAAATAATAAGGAAAATAAAAAATTTAAAAAACATCTATTTCTTAGCTTTATTTCCATCTGTTAATCTAAAATATAAATATCAAGTAAATAAAGGGGAATGTCAAGGGCAAACAAATTATACACAGCAGTTGTAAATACTTAATGTTCCTACCTCATTCCACTTCTATCTCAGAGTTAAGTCCAAGCTCCTGACACTGCGAGAACACAGCACATAGCTTCTTATACTAAAGCTCATATAACAAATAACATGTTATGTATAACATATGCACAAACTAGACCCACTATGATGTTAGTGAACATTTTTTTTTTGGTAAGGGAAGTGTAAATAAATAAATGATGATACTTTTTCATGTAAGAATATTAAAAGGAAGCTAGGTGTGGTGGTATATGACTGTAATCCCAGTGGTTCAGGAGGTTGAGGTAATTAGATTTTGAGTTCAAAGAGAACCTCAGCAACTTTAGTGAGGCCCTAAGCAACTTAGCAAGACCCTGTCTCTAAATAAATAAAAAAGGGATAGGGATGTAGCTGATTGGTTAAGTGCCCCTGGGGTTCAAGGAAAAAGGGAGAAAAAAGATTAAAAGGAGAAAAATGCAAAATGGATATTTCTTTCTTTTCTTTATTAAAACAAAACCATCACTTTGAGATTACAATCACAAACTGAGAATCCCTACCAGAAAATCCAAAATATTCCAAAATCTGGTACTTTCTGTGTGTGTAGTGTTGTGTTGAGGTTACTGAACCCAGGACACCTGCTCTACCCCCAAGCTACACACCTTGCTTCTTTAAAAAAAAAAAAAAAAAAATTTAAGTTACCCTGCTAATTTCATCCCAACCCAGTGTAAATACCTTCCCTTACTAATATTATTTTATAACATAATACAATATTACACTGTATAACTATCAAATTAATTTGTGTTATCATTTACTGCTAGATTTTCAGGGTGATTCTAATTGCTCATCCTTTTAAACAATGTTGCAAATAAGTAGCCACATAGTTAAAACTTTCCTAACATCTTTACATCTGAATCAAAAGATACATAATGGGCTGAGGACACAGCTCTGTGGGTGAGTACTTACCCAACACACCTAGAGTCTGGGGTTTGATCCCAGGACTATTAAAAAGAAACAGAGAGGGGTCTGGGGGTTGAGTCTCAGTGACAGAGCACTTGCCTTGCACGTGGGAGACACTTTCGGTTCAATCCTCAGCACCACATAAAAATAAATAAAATAAAGGCATTTTGTTTAACTAAAAAAATTATTTAAAAAAAGAAACAAAGATAGAGATATAGAGATGGGAGGATGTGAAAAAAGATTTTTCAGGATATTCTGAGAATAAATACTCTCCAGAATTGTATCAATTTTGCTTCCTATCAGCAGTTAGGAATGTCTCTTTACCTCTTCACTTGGTAAAAATGAGCGGCAAACATGATTAATTACAAAGATTTGGATAATCCCAAAATGTACATAATAAAACAGCACTCCAAGTTAGTTGGGCTTTACACTTATGATTTTTTTTTTTTTGAGAGAGAGAATTTTAATATTTATTTTTTAGTTTTCGGTGAACACAAAGTCTTTGTATGTGGTGCTGAGGATGGAACCTGGGCCTCAAGCATGCCAGGCGAGTGCGCCACCGCTTGAGCCACATTCCCAACCCTACACTTATGATTTGTGTCAAATGTTAAGTCCAACTTAACCTTGTCTCTTGATCCTAAAATCATCCAGTTAATTTAGGGAGCAGAATATATTATCCTAGTGTCACACGTTGGAGGACTAATTTCTCTTAGGGAACAAAAGTAGTTAGTAGTAAAATAACTTAGAGGACAATAATTCCAATGAATATATATCAAGTGGGTGGGAAAGCTCTTTTTAACTCTTCTATTCAACCAGAGATATTGATTTTTACATATTTTCCATATCCATATTGCTCTTCATAAATGTTCTTAAAATTGAGGTACACTGATTTTTAAACTTCCAACAAAGCCAGGCACAGTGGTGCAATCCTGTAATATCAGCAACACAAAAGGTTGGGACAGGAGGATCTCAAGTTTGAGGTTAGCCTCAGCAACTTAGGACCTAAGGATCTTAGTGAGACCCTGTCTCAAATAAAAAATTAAAAAGGCTAAGGATGTAGCTTAGTGGTATAAAGTGCCCCTGTGTTCAATCCTCAGTACCAATAAATAAGTAAACAAAAATAAAATTTAAAAAAACAAACAAAAAATAAAAGAGCTCAGTGGTTTAGCACCCAGGAGAGGTTCAATCTCCAGCATCTCAAAATAAATTATTAAATAAAAAAACCTGCACACAAATATTTAAAACAAATCTGACTCATAAATTTACTTCTTTTTTCCCCCTACCATACTCATGATTGAAACCAGGAGTCCTTCACCATCTCAGCCTTTTTTTAAAATTTTTTATCTTGAGACAGAGTCTCACTAAGTTGTTTAGGGCTTCATTAAGTTACTAAGGCTAGCTTTGAACTTGCAATCCTCCTGCCTCAGCCTCCTGGGTCCCTGGGAGTGCAGTCATATGTCACACTTTTAACCAGTAGGCTTTTTTTTTCTTTCTTCCTTTTTTGGTAACTAACTAAATACGGGAGGTGAAAGAAATAAATAGTTATCTGCAAGTTTCGAGTAGGTGATGGTTATGAAACAAAGTCCCCTTTAAGATTAAAAGCAACATCCTGTAAGTGTCCTTCTGCATTCTAAATTTTCTTTTTCTGAGAATCAAAACTGGAAGGAAAAAAAAGAGCCCCAGGCCAAGCAGAGCCCAGGTAAACTAAAACTGACAAATCCTCTGGCAAGCATAGCCTAGCTCAATCTGCATATGCATATCACCTGCTGGTTTTGTTTGTTTGTACAGGGAACTGAACCCAAAGGTGATTTAGCCCTTGGGCACATCCCTGGCCCTTCTAAATTTCTCTTTTGAGACAGGATCTAAATTGCTTAGGGCCTCACTAAATTGCTGAGGTTAGTTTTGAATTTGTGATCCTCCTGCCTCAGCCTCTCCAGTCACTGGGATTACAGGTGTGTACCACCATACCCAACTCACCTGAATTTTGTTTATAATTTGTAACCACTTATGTAGGACCAGAAGAGAAACAATCTAGCTACTTCTCCCTAATCTGATCAAACTACACAGTGTTCTCCTTTTTAGTTTTTTTCTTGAGAGAGCAGCAGACCAAATGCTGCCAGCTGAGATCTAGACAGGTACACTGACTTGGCTACAGGGAACCAGAGGTCTCTGCTAATTATACCAAGTGCAGTTTCAGAACTTGAAGCAGCCTCAACATTCCATTCCACAATAAAATTTGAAATGAGTATGCACAGTACTGGCACTGAGATGGAGCAGTATGGTTTTAGGAAAGCCTCAGTTCTTCCGTCACAGGTTCTCTACTGAGTAAAAGTCAACATAGATAGATGTCTGTAATCCCAGCATGGTTAAAAGGTTATAATACAATGACAAACTTTTATTTAGGTACTTGCTCATGGAACCACTGACAGAATTTAGAGAGATCACAATATACCACATGACATTAATAATATCATAATACTGGACCACTAAACAGTAAAACAAGCAGGGTGCCTGCCTGTAATCCCAGGGACATGAGAGGCTGGGGCAGAAAGACTAAAAATTTAAAGCAAGTCTCGGTAACTTAGCAAGACCATTTCAAAATAAAAAATAAAAAGGGCTGGGGATGTAGCTCAGTGGCAGAGTGCTCCTGGGTTCAACCCCCAGTTTAGAAAAAAAGATATGTATGTACAGTTAATAAATTACAAGTGAGGGCCTGGGGATATAGCTCAGTTGGTAGAGGGCTTGCCTCACATGCATAAGGTCCTGGGTTCAATCCCCAGCACAAAAAAAAAAAAAAAAAAAGTGAAAACTTAAGCCTGAAGTAATTAGGAACAGTTGTACAACATACTGATCAAAACCAAAATCCTAACAGTCCCTCAGGAGCTCCAGTCACTTCTCTTATAATAAGATACAATTTAGTCACAGTCACACTTCTTGCAATATGTTAAATAAGTGATAGGGATGAGGAATACTTTTAGTACTACCACCTCTGTTGTCCCCACCTCTTATTATCTAAGATAACTATCTGATCCAATGAATGAGGAATTTCTAACTCTAGGAAGGTGTACTACCATCATTTTAAGTAAGAAATAAATAAGACTAAAGCTTTAAAGGATACTCCTAGGGTTTGCTAGTTGTTGACCTTGAGTTGATTTTTTTTCCCCTTCTTTTTTCCAAGTTGTTTTTCATCAGTTTTATTGCAGAGGCAACATCTATCCCCTTTTAGACAAGTAAAATGAATTATATATAACAAGCAGATATCAAGGCAAATGTTTACAATAATTATGAGAAACTCCAAAGACATGATTTGAATTATCTATTAAACTTCAGGGGATGAAGAGAATAAACCAATCACTTGGATTCAAGAAAAATTCACGGGGCTGTGGTAGCTTGCTTGCATAGCACGTGTGAGGCACTAGGTTTGATTCTCAGCACCACATACGAATAAATAAAGGTCCATCAACAACTAAAAAAATATATTAAGAAAAATTCACATGGAAGTGCAACAGATCATTCTGAGTAGACCAAAACCAGTAACCCTACGCAGAATTAACTAAAATCAAAAGAAGTGAGGTTTTTTTGGGTTTTTTTTCCTACTGGGGATTGAATTCAGGGATGCTTGACCACCAACCATTTCTTTTGAGACAGGACTTGCTAAATTGCTGAGGCTGGCTTTGAATTTGTGTTCCTTCTGCCTCAGCCTCCTGAATCACTGGGATTACAGCACCCAGCCTGAATTTTTTTTTTTTTTGGTACCAGCCACATCCCCAGCCCTTTTTATGTTTTATTTTGAGACAGAGTCTTGCTAAATTCACAGGGCCTTGCTAAATAGCTGAGACTGTCTTTGAACTCGCATATCCTCCTGCCTCAGTCTCCAGAGCCGCTGGGATTACAGACATGTGTTACCATTCCTGGCCTCGAAATATTTTTTTATTTAATATTTATTGTTTAATTTTCAGCGGACACAATATCTTTATTTGTATGTGGTGCTGAGGATCGAACCCGGGCCGCACACATGCCAGGTGAGCGTGCTACCACTTGAGCCACCGCTTGAGCCACATCCCCAGCCCTCGAAATATTTTTAAAAGACCTATTTATCACATACTTCAGATTAGATGAAATAGCAACTAAACAAAGGAAGACTGTTGTATAGTAAATCAAGCCCTAAAGAATAAAAGTGAAGATCCTTTAAAAGATCCCTGAAGATCTCAGGTTGTAGTCATAATAAACTTCCAAATTACCTGTAAATACAGGTTCCACTCGTCAACAGATTTTTTACTCTGTATGAACAGGGATATTCAATAATCTCCACTGACTCATAGTGGGTAGGGAGGGGGAGCATGGGAGGAATAGACAAACTCTAGATAGGACAAAGGGGTGGGAGGGGATGAGAGGGGATGGGGTTAGCAATAATGGTGGAATGTGATGGATATCATTATCCAAAGTACATGTATGAAGACATAAATTGGTGTGAACATACTTTATATACAGAGATATGAAAAACTGTGCTCTATATGTGTAATAAGAATTGCAATGCATTCCGCTGTCATGTATTTTAAAAATAAAATCAGTTATTAAAAAAAGTATTTACATTTAGAATCAGTATGTAATTATCCATAATATGTGGTTACCATTCTAGGGCTACCTGATGATCATTTATTTATTTGTTCATGGTTCCCTTTCCTCACTCTGAAACACTAACTACATCTCAGCCTCAGTTGACCTCTAGCATCATGCAGAAAATAGCAACAACTCAGGATACAACTTTCTGAACTTCCTTATTGGAATTAGTGGCACTGGCAGCTGCTTCTACAATGTTTTGTTGTTGCTGTTTTAATTTTCCTTTTAATACAACCCTCTAGAATTACCAAATCTCAGTGAAATGAAATATGATCCTGCAGAATAAAAAGGCTTTACATAATCCTACAGAAAGTAAACAATCACGTTCCCATGGTAATCACCTTATTTATTTATTTATTTATTTATTTATTTATTTATTTATTTATTTGGGGGTGCTGGTGATGCACTACCAGGGAGTTCTACTTTCAGCCCTTTCTAAAAATTTATTTTAAAACAGGGTCTCACACTAATTTGCTGTGGCTGGCCTTGAATTAGTGATCCTCCTGCCTCAGCTTCCCAAGAAGCTGAGATTATAGGCATGTGTCACCATAACTAGCTATATTTCATTCTGTTATACTTGAAATATACTTTCTGAAACAATGAGCAATTCCATGATTTTGGCTTGAATTCACAAATCAAATGTGTGTTTTGTTTACTAGTTTATCTTTTTGTCAAGTCTAGAAAGGAAAAGGCCAATATTCCTATAATACAGGATGTCACTGTTATCTGTAATGATCAGCATACGATGCTTCTACTAAAATACTTAAATTTAAAATGTTCCAAAAAAATAAGACTAACTGCAACACAAGCTAAGAATACTTAAGTCTTTCTTTGAAGGCTCAACAGACTCTTTGTAATCTTTTATCTCAAAGTAATAATTACAACTATAGTGTACGAAGTAAGAATACAGTCAATGATTATAGGTTCCATCACTACCAAACTTTTAATCCCAGCAACTTGGGAGGCTGAGGCAGAAGGATCACAAGTTCAAGGCCAGCCTGGGCAACTTAGCAAGACCCTGTCTCAAAAAATAAAAGGTGGGCTGGGGATGTGGCTCAAGCAGTAGCGCGCTCGCCTGGCATGCGTGCGGCCCGGGTTCGATCCTCAGCACCACATACAAAGATGTTGTGCCCGCCGATAATTTAAAAAAATAAATAAATAAATATTTAAAATAAATAAATAAATAAATAAATAAAAGGTACTGAGGATATAGCTCAGTGGTAAAGTACACCTGGGTTCAATCTCCAGTACAAAAATAATAGTAGTAGTAATAATAATAATAAAGCTTATGTTCAAAATGTATATTTTTATACTCAATGTGAAAATACCTGTTTTTAATAAACACTTGAAAATGAAAGGTTATGAATTATGGATTAAAACTGCAGTCCTATTTCAACCCTACTATTCAACTGATTCATGTATTTTGCTTTTATTGCTCAGTATTAATAACATCCTGATTAACATAGGTACACTGTGCAAACAGTAACTGGATTTAAACAGCTCAACTTGCAGTCTTAGAATATTCTTCAATTAAACCAACCCAGAAGATTTTCACAAGTGGGAGAAATACCTATTTGAAAGCTGAGTCAGTAACAAGATCTGAACAATGGTATCATTCCTTATTTTAAGACCTAAAGTCTGACAAGAAGTACTCAAATCTTAAGCTAAACCCTAACACTATTTGTCTAGCATCTAACTCAACTCTATGAACATGTGCTACTGTAGTGTATTCTCATGTACAATTTTAAATATGAAGGCAGGTGCAAATTTTCACTTTCTTTTGCAAAGGCTGGGAAGAATCACTTTCTAATCAATACTAAATATATACAACATTCAAATACATGCACAGTAGAAATCCATGTAATTCAATCAACTGACATTAGTTTTAAAGAGGAAAAAAAGCTTAAAATATATTATTACACTCGTGAAACAGCATGGAGGAACCTTAAATGCATATCCTCTAAGTCAAAGAAGCCAATATAAAAAGGCTATATACATCCTGTGTAATTCCAAATTTCTAGAAAAGATAAAAACTATGGAGATTAGTAATAATATCAGAAGCTGTTCAGCTTGGGGAGAAGAAAAAAAAGAATGAATAGGTGGAGTTCCAGGAATTTTTAAGGGCAATAAGTATTCTGAATAATACTATAATGGAGGACATAAAACATTATGCACTCACTAGTCAAAACCCACAGCAGGGTTGGGGATATAGCTCAGGTGGTAGAGTGCTGCTGCCTAGCATGCATGAGGGCCTGGGTTCAATCCCTACTACTGGAGTGGGATAACAATGACAATAAAACAAAGACTATACAACACAAAGAATAAACTACGTATTTTAGTTAATAATGATGCTTTAATATCAACTTGTCAATTATAACAAATATATCACATTAATGCAAAATGGTAACAGTAAAGAAATTTGGGGGAAAAGCAGAAGGATTAGGATATGGGGAGGAATAACAGGATTCTCCTCTGAACTATTGTATCCCATTCTCCAAATTTAAATTTTTTTTTTTGGTAAAATGATTTTTAAGTTTGTTTAGAAGGAAAAAATTTTACAAAAGAAAATTTTTAAGACAAAAAAATTAGGAAAACATTATCAGATACTGAAATTTATTATACAGTTATAATAATTTAAAATTTGTAACTCTGGTTCCTGAAAACACAAATCTAAATCCTAATATAAGGCTCTGGAAAAAGGTGCTTTTAGATTAATTGGGAAAGGACCACTCAGTAAATGTTTGGACAAGTGCTTCAAGGGAAAAGCAGCTGGATCGGGGCTGGGGATGTGGCTCAAGCAGTAGCGCACTCGCCTGGCATGCATGCGGCCCCGGGTTCGATCCTCAGCACCACATACAAACAAAGATGTTGTGTCTGCCGAGAACTAAAAAATAAATATTAAAAAATTCTTTCTCTCTCTTTAAAAAAAAAAAAAAAAAAGCAGCTGGATCTCTTCCTCATACAGTCCACAAACATCAATTCCATATGTCTAAGACATTGTAAAAGTAAATAAAAGCAGAAGAATGCTTTAGGAAAATAAAAATGAATATTTATGTAACCATGATTAAGGAATTATTATCCAAAGTCTGATTCTAATAGTCATAGAAAAGACATAGCTTTCACTACATGATACCTACTTGTAGCACAAAAGTCCTCCTAGAATCAAGAAAAATGTAAACACTTCAAAGGTAAAAGAAATATACATAGCAAGGCCAGAAACAAGCGATTGACAAGAAAAAACAAATAGCAATACATCCACACAAAACTTCAAGCTCATAATAGCTTTAAAATACTTTTTTTAAATTAATTGTGGAATTACTTTTATACATCTACATATAACTTGATTTTCTGCTTTTATTATGGAAAAAAGCTTATAAAAAAGCATCAAGAAAATAGTTAACAATTATACATTGAAAAGCAGTTCAGATTTATTACACATGTACTTCATACAAGACTTCAAGCCAAGCATTTCACATACACTATATTTAATCCTCATTATTTTAAAAAGTATTCCCTGTTAATCTAAATTACTTAAAAAATGAGCTGGGAAAATCTGGAGAAAATATTTCTACCACAAAAGTAATACTGAGGGCTGGGGGATACAGCTGAGTTGGTAGAGTGCTTGCCTTACAAGCACAAGGCCCTGGGTTCAATTCGCAGGACCACAAAACAAAACAAAAGTAATGCTGATGCTGAATTGTCTGCAGATGTGATATGAAAATATCTCTTTTCTTTTTCAAGAAATCTGTTCCAATTTTTCTTATGTTAAAAACTATTATATTTTTTCCTAATTAAAATCATATTTCAAATAGTTCTAGCTGTTCTGCTTATAAGTTTATTAATAGGTGACATCTAGCACCAGAGATCAAAAAAACTGAGTGCTAAGCCACAGTCTTGATCATTTGCTTTTAGTTCCAGTTTCTAGGATTATGTGTTTATGTGACTTTATAAGATATATTCCAAGAGGTGGAGGTATTAGGTCACAAATAATTTTACTTTAAATAACAAATACTGCCATAATATCCTCCTAGACAATTACAATTCCCTTTCCTTAACAGACACTATACTCTCCTTCCTAGAAGCATCTACTTTTTTTAAAAAATTTTATATCTTTATTTTTATGTGGTGTTGAGGATCGAACCCAGAGCCTCGCACATGCTAAGCAAGTGCTCTACCGCTGAGCCACGATCCAACCACAGCATCTACTTCTTTAGTATAAATGATCTGAAATCAAAATATTTTTTTCTTTTTTCGTGGTGCTTTGACACTTGAACCTAGGCCCTTTACATGTGAGGCAAGCACTCTACCAACTCAGCTATATCCCCAGCCCCAAATAGCTTTTTTATAGTAATTTATTTCAACCTATTGGCTTCATTACTATCTAAAATTGTAGATGCACTAAGTCATGTCTTGTACTCTAGATCTCAAATATTTGTTTTTATTTAATTTTATCTTGTTTACAGCCATTGCTCTAGATATTTGCAATTTTGATTATCATTAAATGTATTCTGTAACTTCATATCATCTAAAAAACTGAAAGTGTCCTATATATTTTAAACACTTAAGACAAAGTCCAGTGTTTCTAATTTCTCTTTAGTTGTAACTCTTATAACTACTTTGTACTACTCTCATTTAGTATATAATTATCCACCTTGTCCACAAGTATATGTTAACAAAAACTTTTCTGAAAACCAAGTATACTGTGGGCCCAGCATTTGTTCAAATGTCCAAAAAGTTGCCTTGACAAGGACTAGGAGTCAAGAAGAGAGATTTCTTCTTATATGCTTTTATATAGTTTGTCATTCCCATTGGCCTATGATAAAATACACTTATGAAAAATTAGGGGCTGGGGTTGTGGCTCAGTGGTAGAGCGCACGCCTTGGACGTGTGAGGCACTGGGTTCAATCAGCACTACATAAAAATAAAGGTATTGTGTCCATCTACAACTAAAAAAATATTTTAAAAAAAAGAAAAAAAATTTAAAGAAAATAGAATCTGTTCTACTTATTCTTTACAAATTAAAGATGGGTTAGTATAGAGGCTGTAGCGGTGGCTCAGTGGCAAGAGCGCCTGCCTATCATGTGTGAGGCACTGGGTTCGATTCTCAGCCTCACATATAAACAAATAAAATAAAAGTCCATTGACAACCAAAAATTATTAAAAAAGGAAAAAAGAAAAAGATGAGTTAGTATAACTTAAAACTGAATGTCAAACTCACTAGCATATAGCCTCTTTTCCTGTTATACAACTCATTCTTTCAACTCAACAATACAATTCATCAAACACTAGAGACTCAACTCATTTAAAGCCACTATATAATCTTCTAAATTTTTCTTTACTCACTTATTAGGTTTTAGTTCTCTTATCAATGTTCATTCTGGCTTTCTAATAAACTTTGACAGAGAAAAAAAAAAAACGTTAGCAAATAATTGCCTAGCAGCTGCAATTTGGAGTATCCAAAAGTACAATACCACTAATCTGGCATCAGATCCTCCTGATGGCAGTATACATCTAAATCACCATCTTAAAAATCAATCTGATGGGCTGGGATTGTAGCTCAGTGTAGAACACTTACCTACCATGTATAAGGCACTGGGTTCAATTCTCAGCACCACAAATAAACAAGTAAGTAAAATTTAAAAGTCCATCAACAACTTAAAAAAAAGACAATCTAACCATACAAACTTTAGTCCCACCTGCTTTTTAAGTCCTACCAATCCCTCAAATGCCAAAAAAGAATGCACAGCCCTTCAAAACATTCTGCATCCTACTGACTGAAATGAATCTTTCTTTTCTGGTTCTATGACTTTATATTTATAGTATTACACATCTCTCTTTCTTACAACAGATTTGAAACTGTTTGAGGAAAAATTGAATGTACAAAAATGACATCTCCCACATTTTAATGTTCTCTGGATGAATCTAGAAACCATATAGAGGGGCTGGAGTTGTGGCTCAGTGGTAGAGCACTTGCCTTGCATGTGTGAGGCACTGGGTTCAATTCTCAGCACTGCATATAAAGAAATGAATAAAATAAAGGTCCACCAACATCTAAAAAAATATTTTAAAAAAGAAACCATATAGATACTTAATGCAGCTGTGTTTCTTCATCCCAAAGGTGATATTAAATCAATGTGTTATGTAATCAATAATATCTCAGAATAAAAGGGGGAAAACCCAAACTATAAATCAATGGAAAGATGGAGAATGTCACACAAAAAACCTGTCTATAGGTCAAAAAAGATTTAAGAAAAAAGCCAAGAGATTTAGCTTCACATATACTGTCCAGAATTAGCTAAACATTTAATTATTAGATAAACAATAGATTATCCTGAAAAAAGGCTTGAAGATCACTTTAGGAAGGTCACTTTACCCAGAGAAGGAGTTGCCAGAGATAAAGCAACACACCCTAGAGCAAAAGGTAGCACAAATGTGGCAGAAAGGGGCTGGGGATGTGGCTCAAGCGGTAGGTAGCACGCTTGCCTGGCATTGGAGGGGCGCTGGGTTAGATTCTCAGCACCATATACAAATAAAAATGAAGATGTTGTGTCCATCGAAAACTAAAAAAATAAATATTGAAAGAATTCTCTCTCAAAAAAAAAAATGTGGCAGAAAGGTGTTCTAAAGAAAGCACGCCCAATTCAAGCTATTTCATTAGATTCTTCCCCTCAGATCAAAATGTCCTCAAAGATGATTAGTAAGAAGGAATAATACAACACTGGGTTCAAATAAATTTTATTAAGAGGGGAGGGGGAAAATAACAAAGCAAAGAGAGAGGAAAGCATGCTTTAGATGGGAAGAATAATAGCCCAAGGAAGCAAAAAATTACAGATAAATATACTTTCAAAGAAATCAAGGGTAATATCAAACTAATGATAAAAATAAAAATTCAAAAGGAGATATATATATATATATATATATATAAATAAAAGGAAATATCCCCTAAAATAACCAATTCTTTAGCAGGAAAAAAGTTATACCACAACCAAGAAACTGATTCAGAATGTATTACACCCAAAATCTGGCTTGGTAAAAACAAATATAAGAAAAAGTATACTAAGCAGAAGAGCACAAACACTAGGCTAGCCTAAAACATCTCCAGTGTAACTTATAATGCCAAAGGATAGTATTATCTATAGTTTCTTAGATTGGTATAGGTATTTATCTATACGTGTACATAGATGTATCTACACAGATATAAGCAGAAAATAAAGCCAGAACAATTTAGAGGAACACTGTTGTAAAGTAAAATAAAATTAATGGAGGAAGGTGGGTATGTTATGGGATCAATTGACAAAATTGGAATAAAAAAATAGATTAACTGAAAAAATTTGTCAACATTAAATTTACTGAAAACACTAAATGTATTGTGGTTTTATAGAAGAAAACCTTAATTTTAGGGACTGAATAATGAAGTATCTGGAGATATTTGCATAAGTAACTTAATCTCAAACATTTAAGGGAAAAAACTATTGTGTAGCATACTTTACACACACCCTTATGAAGTAAACATGTGAAGTAAATGGTATGAAATGTTAACAATAGGAAATAGATAAAACATAATAAACAATCTCTGTAATAATTTTGTAACTTTTTTATAAATTTAAAAATATTTCCAAATAAGGCTGGTATTGTAGATCAGTGGTAGAGTACTTGCCTTCCATGTATGAGATACTGGGTTTGATCCTTGGTACCACATAAAAATTTTTTTAAAAAATCTAAATTTTCTCCCCATACTCTTCACCTAGAAATATGGAATGCTATAAAATACTAAAAAGTATGGAATGTCCTAAATAACAGTGGTTAAACTACTTCACACCTGTCTCATTAATGCATTTGCATTTACTATCATATTTGCTACCTCACAAAGTCCAAATCCTAATAGCCTTTGAATGATAAAAGATAAAAAAACACAACAAAGCAAAGGAAAGGCACTGTCAATAACAAAACATGGTGCTAGGCTTTGTGGCATATAACTAAAATCCTAGCAATTCCGGCAACTCAAGAAGATGAAACAGAAGGATTACAAATTCAAGGCCAGCTGTCTCAGCAATTTAACCAGACCCTGTCTGAAAATAAAAAATAAAAAAGGCTGAGGATATAGTATATAAGACCATGGTCAAGGTGGGAGTAATTTCTCTTTTATTTTTCTAAGACATGGATTTAAGGGGGAAAAAAATTAGAGATATGAAGCATTTATCTTCCTGCAAACATAATTTATTTAAAAGACAAGTTTATCTCTGAGTTCAATCCCCAGTACTATTCCCAAAAAAAAGGGGGGGGGCGGAGTTTAGGATAAGACTTATCAACTAACTTGCTTATTTATTTTGCTTTAAACTTAAACATTAAAAAAAATCACATGAGTAAATAATGCTATGTTAAAGGAAGACCCAGGTGTAAGATCAAACCACACTGCCAAACCAATAGGTACACACTGGTTTAAAAAAAAAGTTTTAATCTTAAACCTCCCAAATCTGTATTTTAATTTACTACTCTGTCTCTTATGAAAGAGAATTTTTTTTCTTAACATCACCAAAAAAAAAAAGAAAGAAAGAAACTTACAGTTCATCTCGTTGTCTCTGGGACAGCACCATTTTGGCTGTTAATGTCAAGCTTATTTGATATAGTGGTATGTCCCTCCTTCAGGAAATCAAAAGGCTTTGTAATCCCTGGGTTTATAATTAACTATGCCACTAAGTGGCTTCCACACAGAGGAAAATGATTCTTTTATAAGTGAATCCAACCAGTAACCAGGAGATATTCAACAAGTAAGGTTCATTCCACCTAAGGAGAAAAAGAAAAAGAAAAAATAACATTATTTTTCACTTAAAATTCAAATTATTTCTAAATTACTAATTGCAGTACACATTTTCAAAGATGAGGTTTACTGTGTTTTTTATTGGTTATTTTTAGTTATACGTAACAATAGGATTCATTTTGATATATTGTAAAAGCATGGACTATATTCTCATTCAGTCCCCAGTAATTTCTCTTTTCCTCCCCTCCCCCCAATCCCTTCCCTTTATTAATCTTTCTGCTATTTACTTATAGTTTTTTTAAATTAGTGTCTTATGGATGTTAATGAATTTTAGATTTTTCAACCTAAAACAAAAATATATGCGAAAATATGTAGTATTTTATATTACCTTCAATAGTTACTTAATGATACAAACTGCTTAATCTATGTTAAAATGTAGCCTACATTTACCTATTCCCATCCTTGTCAACTGCCAAATATACTTAATTTCAAATATTAACAAAAAACGGTCTATAGAGAAGCTCAGTGGTAGAGAACTTGCCTAGTATGTGTGAGGCCCAAGGTTTCATCCTCAGAACCACAAAAAATAAAAATAAAAAATAAAACCTACTCTATAAGATTATAATTTTACCTTAAAGACAAAATCTGTAATTTACAAAAAAGGTAATATAAAAAGCAAAAGAGGGCTGGGTTTGTGGCTCAGTGGTAGAGCGTTTGCCGAGTATGCGTGAGGCACTGGGTTCAATTCTCAGCACCCCATGTAAATGAATAAAATAAAGGTCCATCAATAACTAAAAATATATATACTTTTAAACCTGGAGATAAAGATTTCATAAACTGTACAGAAATCAAATTATGCCAGCCATAACTGAAGTGATCTTCAGGATTAACAATTAGCCACCAATAACAGCATAAGATTGGCTGGTATTTATAACGGAAATAAACTGCTTAGCAATCTTATGCTCTCTTAACCAATGCAATTTAAATCAAAAGACAAATTTAATTCATTTTATTTTGTGTCCCTCAGAGGCATGTGTTTTTTTTTTAAAAAAAAAAAAAAAAGGAAAGAAAGAAAGAAAGAAGGAAAGAACTACCCTAGATTCTCAAGCTTACATAGCACTTCCCTCTAATCTAGCTTTTGGATAATATTACTTAACATTTCAAGAGTCCTTATTTGATACACTTATAATACCATAAAGTCAGTTTCCATACTGTATCTAAAAAGTAGTAATCAACTAAATTAAGGTAAATTTGTGAGAAAAATCAAGAAATTATATTCTTTTATAAATAATCATTCTTCAGAACAGGGGTGCTTCTACTCGTGGCTACTGAGAAGTAAGGCAGGTTTTCTAGAGCCCAGGAGTACAAGACTGTACCAAAAAAAAAAACAAAAAAAAAACCTGGGCCCAAGAGTGCAAGCCTATAATTCAAGAAACTCAGAAAGCTGAGGCAGGAGGACCCCAAGTTCAAGGCCCTAGGCAACTTAGTAAGACCCTGTCTCAAAGTCAAAGAAATAAAAAGGGCTGGGGATTTGGTTCAGCAGTAAAGTGTCCCAGGGTTCAATCCCCAATAATAAACAAACAAACAAACAAACAAAAATACTGGGCACAGTGGCATTTAATAATTCCAGCTACATGGAAGGCTGAGGCAGGAAAACAGCAAGTGTGAGGCCAGTATGGGTGGGCAACTTAGCAAGACACTGTCTCAAAATTAAACAATAAAAAGGGGTGAGAGGGTGTAGCTAAGTAGTGGAGTACTAGCCCAGCATATGCAAGGACCTTGTTCTAATCCCCAGTTGGGGGCGGGGGATAAAAAAAGATTGTCTTGTTATACAAAAACAGAGGGTATTTCCACTGGATTTAGAAAATGTATCTGAGATGGTTTTATTTAAGCAGGCTTCTGGCATATATAAAATTCAGTCACCAGGGGCACTTTAAACCAGTAGGACTAGGTGTGGTGGCACAAGCTGTAATCCCAGTGACACTGGGTGGCTGAGTCAGGAGAAACCCAAGTTCAAGAGCAGCCAAGTCCTGAGCAACGTGGTGAGACCCTGACTCAAAATAAAAAATAAAAAGGGGGCTGGGGATGTGGCTCAAGCGGTAGTGCACTTGCCAGGCATGCGTGCGGCCCGGGTTCGATCCTCAGCACCACAAACAAAGATGTTGTATCCGCCGAAAACTAAAAAATAAATATTAAAATTCTCTCTCTCTCTCAAAAAAAATAAATTAAATTAAATAAATAAAAAGGCTGGGGATATGGCTCAGTGGTAAAGCATCCCTGGGTTCAATCCACAGCACATCCCCCCCCAAAGGAAATCATCCTCCAAGTAAAATAAAAGCTGAAGTTTCCACTAGGAAGGTGTACAAACAAGCCAGTTCTGAAGAGAACTGACCTAAAATAAAATGGTTTGACAATTTTTACTTAGATGTGGTAAATGGAGACATAGCAATGGCTGAGATGACCTAGGAAGAATTTGCAGAGCAAGTTGAGCAGAGGGTCAAGCCTAGAACCAGGGACAGCAACACCAATACTTAAGATCTTATCTACAATTAGGGCTAGGATGTAGCTGGCGCCCTGGGTCCAATCCCCAGTGTCACCAAACAAAAATATAGGAAGAAGGAAAGAAGGCAGGCAGGCAGGCAGGCAGGCAGGCAGACAGGAAAAAACAAAAACAAAAAACTTTTTGTCTGGGTAAGGAGGCACACGCCTGTAATCCCAGATATTTAGGAGGCTAAGGCAGGAGGAGTACAAGTTCAAGGCTAGCCTCAGCAATTTAGAATGGCCCTAAGCAATGCAGTGAAATCTTATCTCAAAATAAAAAAATAAAAAGGGCTGGGGATGTAGTTCAATAAAGTAGCCCTAGGTTTAATCCCCAGTACCACGAGGAAAAAAAAAATTTGTAAGTAGGGCTGGGCTATGGTATAACTCAGCAGTAACGTACATGATTGCCCAGCACCGCAAAACAAAAACAAAATTTAAAATCTTCAATTGGGCTGGGGTTTGTAGCTCAGTGGTAGAGCACTTGTCTAGCAAATGTGGGGCACTGGGTTCAATCCTCAGAACCACGTAAAAAATAAATAAATAAATGTATTTTTTTTAAAAGAATCTTCAATTGGTTCTGAGAACAAAAAAGGTTACACATGGGGCTAGGGTTGTGGCTCAGCGGTAGAGCACTTGCCTAGCATGTGCAAGGCACTGGGTTCGATCCTCAGCACCACATGAAAGTAAATAAATAAAGATATTATGTCCAACTACAACTAAAAAACACTGGAAAGTTTAAAATAAATAAATAATATTTATTTATTAAAAAAAAAAAAAAAAAANAAAAAAAAAAAAAAAAAAAAAAAAAAAAAAAAGTAAGCTGACTTTGAATTAGTATGGTAGAGAAAAAGACACAGGACACGGGAGAAATGAAAAATGATGAATTTTTAATATCACTATTTTTACTCGCTAATTAACCAACACTGTTAACTAGATATATATAGTTATACCTACATAACTATATTTATACTGGTACAGTGAAAGAAAAACAGTATACCATCTATGAAATATTACTGCCACAAAATCAAATCTGAATCTGATTAAGCATCTGCCTTCAACTATCAATCTGCAAGAAGTAGAGTGGACATATGTTAAAGACACAATGGGGATACAATCAGCAAAAGCTAGACTATGAAAAACCCTATAAAGCAAATGACCCAATTTCTTCAAATTCCAAAGAAAGAAAAAGGGATGGAAAGGATTTTTCAGTGCTGGGGATCATGTACTTTACTGCTGAGTTATACCATAGCCCAGCCCTATGTATTTAAAGCAGACAAGTGAAGAGCTGGGATTGTGGCTCGGTGGTAAATCACTTGCTCAGCATGTGTGAAGCACTGGGTTGATTTTCAGCACCACATATAAATAAATAAAATAAAGGTCCATCCAGAACTTTAAAAATATTTTTTAAAACAATAGACAAATGACACATCTAAAAATCGTGATATATAGACCATATTTATATCTAGACCCAAACAAATTATAAAATAAAGAAACCAATAGACAAAGATTTGGGGAAATTAGAGTACTGATGAAATATCTCATGATATTTAAGAATTAAGAAAATTTATTACGTTATTTTCTAATTTTGTCTATGGGTGTGACATTTTCCATAATAAAAGTTTTATTTTGGGGCTGGGCTATGGCTCAGCACTAGCGCACTTGCCTGGCATGTATGAGGCACTGGATGTGATTCTCAGCACCACATATGAATAAATAAAATAAAGGTCTATCAACAGCTAAAAAAAATTTTTTTTAAGTTTTATTTTGTTTTAATCAGTAGAGGGACTCAATGGAACAAGTACATTAGGAGGAGAAAAAGAAAAGAAAGGATACAGAGGTAAAAGCCTTACACATACAGATGGGTTATTCCTGCAGATTATCAACTGTTTATAATATAGTTCCAAAATATTAGAGAAAATTTAATATGTGACCAAATATAATACAAATATACTCCTCTGATATTTCTATTTTTGCCATTTTATATTTACAGAGACTTTACACATAATCCACTAAAGAAAAACAAAACCAATCTTTTTAAATTGGTAAAAAAGAATGAGCTGGGTGTGGTGGTACATGTGTAATCCCAAATACTCTCCCTGCCTAGCATAGGCAAAACCATGGATTCCATCTCCAACAAGACCAAAAAAAAAAAAAAAAAAAAATCACAGGAGATTGTCAACGTCTTTCAACAGCCTCATCATTTCCCCATGTTTCTGTTAGTTACAGCTAACCACCATATCTCATTTGACAAGATTTAAGTCATTTATCCAAAATTTCCATTTTTCAATTAGCCTTGGACCAAAGATTAGGAGACTACTTTTTTCACCAAGAATCATTCCTACCACTATTATAATTCTGATAATAAAGGCAAATGTTGCAAACAGATGGTCCAAAGTTTTAGATTATGATTCTGAAGAAACAAGGTAGAAATAGTTTTGGGGCTTTGAAGTCAAGCAGATGTAGATTTAAATAACACAGTATAAGTCATATCTATATGTTCATTTTTTCTTATAAGATCATTTTTAAGTTTTGCCATTTGATTTCACTAGATGATAGAATACTAGAAGATTAGAATGCGTATTATGAGATGGTTCCTATTGTACTCCATGTGATGGTTAATATTGTGTCCTGTTGGCTAGGCCACAGTAACCCAAATATTTGGTCAAACACTGGTGTAGATATTTTTTAGATAGGAGTAACATTTAAGTCAGTTGACTCTTGAGTAAATCCAACTACTTTCATAATGTAGGTGGGCTTTACTCTATTAGTTGAAGGTCTTATGGGGGAGGAGAACCTTCCCAGGAAAAGAAAATTCTAACAAGATTGTCTTTTGACTTGAGCTGCAATATCAACTCTTCCCCAGATCTCCAGATTCCAGCCCAACCTGCAGATTTTAGATTTGCCAGCCTTAATAACCAAGTAAGCCAATTCCTTAAAATCAACTAGTTTAGTCAATCTCCCTACACACACACACACACACACACACACACACATGCATATTATCTCTGGCTGTGTGTAATATAGGACCTTTTATTTATATAGTTTTAGCCTGTCACAAGTCTTGCAAAGAATACTTTCATACTGCTTAAACTCTGCTCTCTGGGTACTGCTTCAGGCAAATTAACGCCTTTAAGGGGTATCAAAATGTAAAAAACTGCTTCTCAGCCTGCAACAAATAATAGAGCTAGGTTTATTTGTGGACAGATGCTCAAAAGACTACCTTTTCATAATCCCAAAAAAGGAGAAGTGTCCCCATTCTTCTCTGACTTCAGCAGCATGAAGCCATTTTAAACATCTGAAGTTTCCAAAGAAACTGAATTCTGATTTTAGATTTTGTTGTGTTCGGTTTTTTTCTAATGTTTTTAAATCTCAAACCAATTGTTCTGTATGATACAAATGTACATGGCCATAAATAAATAATGGAAGGGAATGTAGAAAAAAAGCAGACATTTGTTGTTTAAATATGATTTTAGAGATTGTAGATAAATTATACTACTTACAATGAAACTTCTAACTTGGATTCTATTAAACTACTAATTGAGTGATATCAAAAGAGCTAATTCACCAAACCAATATTGATAATCTCTGCCAGTTACATCAAATTAGGCAATAATTCTTTAGGCTGGAAAACACCTCTGGGAAATAACAGTAAAAGCCACCTATGTTGTTTCTTCAGATCAGATTTTTGCTAAACTGTGGATTTTAACTAGGAATGTGTATCAGAGTTACCTAGGGAACTTTCTGAAAATAATCATGATTATGTTTCATTCTCAGAGTTTCTGAAGAGGCATATGAATTTTTAATATTTCTTTAGGTGATTTTGATGCATATCCTCACTAGAGAACCATAAAGTCAGCAATCTCACTTATAGCTAATACTAAAGGGTCAAAATCAAAAAAATTACAGAGAAGGGAAAATCGAGAAATCATCAAAGTCAGAAAATGTTATCTGGGGACATAGTTCAGCGGTAGAGTACTTGCCTAGCAAGTGCAAGGCCCTAAATATGATTCCCAACACCACAAAGAAGTTACCCAAATAAAAAATCAAAATAGGAGGCCATGGTACTGAAATTTCAATAGTAATTACAACAAACGTCATTAAAATTCAAAGAAATGTTTATAAAACCCTTCAGATATACCATGAACAGATGATATTAAGAAAAAGATGACACGCAAACTTTTGGAAATAATAAGCAATATTTCCTTATAATTGAGCTTTATAAGGCTTCAAAAAAATCCTTTAATAAGAAACTGTAACTAGCTTATTAGTTCTGTAACTATCTAGTCTTCTTGGTCATCCTAATAAAGACACATTTTTTTGCATCTATATTAACTTTGGTGCTTTTTATCTTGTGTTCTCTCCCATTTATATTTAAAGCAGGAGTCAACAAGTCCCCAAACACCTAGATAGTATCTTAGGTTTTGCAGGCTATCCAGTTTCTATTAGCAACTATTCAATTCTGCCTCTGTAGTAAGAAAACAACAATAAACAATGTATAAAGGAAAAGGTTTGCGTCTGTTCCATAAATCTTTATGGACTGAAATTCAAATTTCAAGTATTTTTTAAAATTATTAATTTACCAAAAGAATTTTACAAAATATTATTTCCCTTTTTATGCTTTTTAACCATTAAAAATTATAAAAACCATTCTTAGCTTGCAGGCCATATAAAAACAGCTGGTTGGGCTGGGTATGTAGCACAGAGATAGAGCACTTTCCTACCATGGATAAGGGCTTGGGCTAACTTTCCGAATTGAAATAATAACAAGTGGCAAGCAGGATTTGATTTACTAGCCACAGTGTGCAAACCCATATCTAATACAGCTACTTTAATAATAATAGTATCTATTTCACAGGACTGTCAAGCAGATTAAATAAATATAAGAAAAATGCTTAGGACAGGACTTACTACATAGTAAGTGCTACATACACACACACACACAAAGTGCTACTGGATTTTACATACATACACACACACACAACACAACACACACACACACACACACACACACTCCACTTGTAGTTTTCTATCTCCTCCTTTTTATTTATATTTGGTGCCAGGGATCGAACCCAGGGGTGCTTAACCACTGAGCCCCAGTCCCAGCTCCAGCCCTTTTTATTTTTTGTTACTTAGGGCCTCACTAAATTGCTGAGGCTGGCTTTGAACTTTCGATCCTCCTGTCTCAGCCTCCTGAGCTGCTAGGATTATAGGTGTGCACTAACACACCCAGCTTCCCTTCCATTTTAATACCCATTTATTTTCTTAGCTTTTAACACTGAAATGTTTTGCCTAATAATCCATTAACAAGGAAAAATCTTTTACTCTTAAGGTAGAAAAATATCCAATTATGATTTCTCAGCTTTCCTTTTTACCTCCTTCAAAAATCCAAAGAAAATGTATGTACCTGTAATTTATCTGAGCAACAGCCCTATTAACTTGAATCTTAGGCGAAACTACTTATTACCTACCTAAGACTTCAGAGACTGGTACTGGGAATCAAACCCAGGGCCTCACACATGCCAGGCAAGCATCCTACCACTGCTGCCATATCCCCAGCCCCAAGATTTCCATTTTTATATTTACACACTGGGCTTCTGAATACATTTTTTGGAGATATACTTCTGTTAAGATACATTGTAAAAATCACTGGTTCTGC
Organism: Marmota marmota marmota; assembly: GCF_001458135.2. Classification (NCBI taxonomy): domain Eukaryota; kingdom Metazoa; phylum Chordata; class Mammalia; order Rodentia; family Sciuridae; genus Marmota; species Marmota marmota. Next base: position 732,665 of record NW_025999891.1, read on the forward strand.
ACTGTGCTACCTCCCACATTCATTGTAACTATATACAGGCCATACTATACACTACATTGGATTCAATTTTGAATCTGTAGTGCTAGGCAACATGAATGGCATTCAATAAATGTCTTAAGAAATCAAACTTCAAAATCAAGACTCCCCAAATTGAATAACTTATTTCCACAGTTACAAACAATTATAATAGCTTATGATAACATTGCACTTTACAGTTAATAAAATTATTTTATACACGTCACCTTAAAAACAGAACCAAAGGCTAGGGTTGTGGCTCAATGCTACAGCACTTGCCTAATGTGTGAGGCACTGGGTTCCGGTCCAGCACCACATATAAATAAATAAAATAATGCTCCATTGGCAACTACAATACACACACACACACACACACTTTTGCAGCACACATGGTAACACAAGCCTATAGTCCCACCTTTTTGGGAGGCTAAAGCAGGAGGATCGCCTAAGCTCAGTAGTTTGAGATTAGCTGGGGCAACACAGCAAGACCCTATTTCAAAAAATAAAGTAAAATAAATAGCCTAATTATCCAATATTCAAAGCTTTAAATAAATACTACTAGGGTTAAATCCTAGAAAACTGCCAACAATGACAATCCCATACATTCAATCTAATACTTATTAATCCTATTTCAACAGTATTAGATAAATTCTCAGCCACTAACATAAAGCAGAACTTAAGGGTTTTATTTACCATTTCAACACAGTTTTGACAAAAAAAAAATTAAGCAAATAGAGCAACTCCCTCTTCTGTGATTTCATAGTACTTTGTACATACACATACTTAACACTTCTCACACTACACTGTAATTATCTGCTGTGATGTTGTCTCTGCAACAACTTTCCTCCAAAGCTGCAACTCTGACATATTTTTCTTTGTATCTCTAAAATAAATTCATGATAATTAGTATTCAGTAGGTATCTAGTATTTCTAAATGACTACTGCAAGCATCACAGTAAAACTGAGATCAAAATTTACTATTCTCAGGCTGGGGTTGTAGCTCAGTGGTTGGTACAGGGCTTACCTAGAATGTTTGAGGCACTGGGTTCAATCCTCAGCATCATAAATAAATAAACAAATGAAATAAAGGTATTGTGTCCATCTACAACTAAAAAAATATATATTTAAAGCTTTAAAAATACTAAACTGTTCTCAGAAAATATACTTTATCACTTTATTCTCATTCTTTTTTAAAAATAAAAAACGCTTCATAACCCACTTGAATCAAAGTGTGAAATATGATATGTCAAGAACTATGTAATGTTTTGAACAACCAACAATAAAAATTAAAAAAAAAAAAGCCAAAATTCTGAAATGTAGGCGATAAGATATATCAAAGTCCAGCTACTTGGGGCTGATTTTATTTTAAATTTTTTGTACCAGGGATTGAACCCAGGGGCACTTAACTGGGTTCCAGTCTCAGCACCACATATAAATAAATAAAATAATGGTTCATTGACAACTAATATATATATTTTTAAATAAAAGAAGCCAAGCTGAACTTCAAAAAGCATTTTTCCAGCAGGCATGATAACACAAGCCTGTAGTCCCACCTACTTGAGAGGCTAAAGCAGGAGGATCACCTAAGCTCAGTAGTTTGAGACTGAGCAACATCCCCAGCCCTTTTGTATTTTATTTAGAGATAGGGTCTCACTTGAGTTGCTTCGGACCTCCCTAAATTGCTGAGGCTGGCTTTGAACTTGCTCAGCCTCCCAAGCCACTGAGATTACAGGCACGCAACCCCAGCGCCCGGTTCAGGTTCGGGGCTGATTTTGATGTAATCTTTTTCTTTTTAAAGAGTAACACTAATCAATATATGTTAAAGAAAATATACCAATTTTTAAATCTTCCACACAAATCAATAAGCTATCTCCAGACTAAAACTTCAAAAATTTAAGACCTTTTTTATGCTCCAGTTTCCACTTACAAAGGTTACATTTTTAGGACTGGAGATGTAGCTCAGTGGCAAGTATAGTACTCATTTAGCATGCATAAGGCCCTGGGTTCCATCCCCAGGGGGTGGGAGACAGTGGGTGGGGTACAGAAGGTAGGGGTTGATATACATACTGCAAATGCTACATTTTCAAGTGACAATAGAATGGTACTGTAATTCTGTTTTGTTTTCATCAAAACTAAGTAACAACAACAACAAATACTGGGGGCTGGGGTTGTGGCTCAGTGGTACAGCGCTTGCCTAGCATGTGTGAGGTATTGGGTTCAATGCTCAGCACCACATAAAAATAAATTAATAAGGGCTGGGGCTGGGGCTCAGTGGTAGAGTGCTCACCTAGCATGTGCAAGGCCCAGAGTTCAATCCTCAACACCACATAAAAATAAAATAAATAAAATACTGTCCAACTACAACTAAAAAATAAATATTAAAAAAAATAAAATAAGTGAATAAAATAAAAGTATTGTGTCCATCTACAACTAAAAAATAAAATTTAAAAAACTCACTGGTTTAAAACATGAGGGAAAAAACTTACTAAACACTTCCAAGCATCATACAAACAACAGGAGACAACTGTTTCTGTGTGCCTTGTTCTGTGGTTTTTGTTTGTTTGTTATGGTACGAGGGATTGAACTCAAGGGTGCCCTTTTCATTTATTTTGAGATAGGGTTTTGCTAAGTTGCCAAGATTGGCCTCAAATTTGCAATCCTCTTCCCTGGCCTCCTAAGTATCTGAGATTACAGGTAGGACTGGTTTTGTTTGCTTTTAAACTATAAAGTAATGGTGCATTCTAAAGTGGATAGCTAAAGAAATTATGACAATGCAGAAATCACTGAAATTCTTACACAGGGAGGAATGTTCTGAAATTAGTGTTTCATGGTAAATGTTCTGGAGATTAAGGCACAGGATATATTAAAGAGGAGGGCTGACTCAGGAGGCTGAGGCAGGAGGATCACAAGTTTGAGGCCAGCCTCAGCAACTTAGCAAGACCCTAAACAACTTAGCAAGACCCTGTCTCAAAATAAAAACTAAAAGAAAGGGCTAGGGATGTGGCTCTGTGGTTATGTGAGTGTTGCTGTGTCCCCAGTATCAACAGGAAAAAAGAAAGGGGGGCTGGTGGTAGCTGACAGAGGCCTAGACTAGGTTGGAAGTAATAGTAATGATCTGAATAGATTCATGGTCAAACTGCAATTATATAAAGATGGATTTTTTTTTTTTTTAACATTTCCACTATTTGCTCTTGGTCTTCTCATTTTTTTTCACAGGGCCTCAAAAATGCTAGGCAAGCACTCTTGCCACTGAGCTAGTCCAGTCCTTTTTATTTTTATTTGGAGACAAGATCTTACTATGTTGCCCAGGTTCTTTAACTTGCAACCTCCTGCCTCAGTCTCCCAAACAGTTAGAATTACATACATGCACCATACCCAACTTGTTCTTGATCTTTTTTTTTTTTTTT